>NC_044037.1:145515710-145836647 GCF_901765095.1 Microcaecilia unicolor
AATACAGTTCCCTGCAGTACTCCACAATTTACCCTCCTCCACTGTGAAAAATGGCCATTTAACCCTACCCTTTATTTTCTATCAATTAAGCAGTTACTAATCCACAACAGAACATTGCCTTCTATCCCATTGCTTTTTAATTTTCTTAGGAGTCTCTCATGAGGGACTTTATCAAAAGCCTTCTGAAAATCTAGATACACTACATCAACCAACTCACCTTATCCACATATTTATTCACAAATTCAAATAAATGAAGCAAATTTGTGAGGTAGGAATTCCCTTGGCTGAATCCATGCTGACTCTCGGGCTTATTTTTGAAAGTGATAGCCGGCCATCTTCCAACATAAATTGGGAGATGGTCGGCGATCTCTCAAAAGCGGCGAAATCGGTATAATCAAAAGCTGCTTTTTTTACATCATCACCGCTTTCCTGTCGCCGAGCTGGCGGAAGTTCAAGGGGCCGTGTCGGCGGCGTAGCAAAGGTGGGGCATGGGCGTGGCTACCAGATGGCCGGCTTTCACGGATAATGAAAAAAAAAAGCAGCATTAATCAGTATTTCTCCGGGTTTACTTGGTCCTTTTATTTTCACGACCAAGCCTCAAAAAGGTGCCCCAACTCACCAGATGACCACCGGAGGGAATGGGAGATGACCTCCCCGTACTCCCCCAGTGGTCACCAACCCCCTCCCACACTAAAAAAATAAAAATAAAAACCTTTTTTGCCAGCCTGTATGCCAGCCTCAAATGTCACACTCAACTCCCTGACAGCAGTATGCAGGTCCCTGGAACAGTTTTTGTTGGTTGCAGTGGACTTCAGGCAGGTGGACCCAGGCCCATCCCCCCTACCTATTACACTTGTGGTGGTAAGTGTTGAGCCCTCCAAACCCCCCCAAAACCCACTGTACCCACATGTAGGTGCCCCCCTTCACCCATAAGGACTATGGTAGTGGTGTAGAGTTGTGGGGAGTGGGTTTTGGGGGGAGATTTGGGGGGCTCAGCACCCAAGGTAAGGGAGCTATGCACCTGGGATGCATTTGCATATTTTAAAACATTTTTTAGAAGTGCCCCCTAGGGTGCCCGGTTGGTGTCCTGGCATGTCAGGGGGACCAATGCACTACAAATGCTGGCTCCTCCCACAATCAAATGCCTTGGATTTCGCCGGGTTTGAGATTGCTGGCATTTTTTCCATTATCGCTGAAAAACAAAACCGCCAATCTGAAACCCGGCGAACTCTGGCATTTGGCCGGCCAAACCGTATTATCGAAAGAAAAGATGGCCGGCCATCTTTTTTGATAATACGGCTTGGCCAGCTGTTTTCGGCACTGCCAAAATAGATAGCTGGCAATCTATTTCGCCGGCGCCGTTTGATTATTCCTCTCTCTGTCACATTAGACCATGTTTATCTATGTGTTTAATATTTTTATTCTTTATAATAATTTACACTAGTCAGGCTTACCAGTCTGTAATTTCCCTAATCACCCCTGTAACCCTTTTTAACAATCGGCGTTACATTGGCCAGCCTCCAATCTTCAGGTACTACGGACAATTTTAATGACAAGTTAAAGATCACTAACAGCAGATCATCAATTTCATGGTTGAATTCTTTCAGTACCCTTGGGTGCATACCATCTGGTCCAGGTATTTACTACTCTTAAATTTGCCCATTTGGCTCAGTACATCTTCCAGGCTCACTGAGATTTTTTTCAGTTCCTCCACATCATTGTCACTGAAAACCATTTCTGGTGCAGTTAGATATCTTACATCTTCTTCAGTAAAGACCGAAGCAAAGATTCATTCAGTCTCTCCTCTATGTCCTTGTCCTCCCTGAGTGCCCCTTAAGCTGCTTGATGATCTAATGGTCCCACGGATTCCCTCATGGGAATTCTGCTTCTGTAGTACCTCTAACAGTATTACTGTGAGTTTTTGCTTCTGTGGAAAGTTACTCTTCATACTGTCTTAGCCTTCTTTATCAATGCTTTGCATCTAATTTGCCAGTGCTTATATTGCTTCTTACTTTCTTCATTTGGATCCTTTTTTCATTTCTTTAAAGATGTTCTTTTGGCTCTAATAGTCTCTTTCACTTCACCGTTTAACCATGCTGGCTGTCATTTGCTCTTCTTTCCACCTTTATTAATACGTGGAATCTTCGGGATTAAGTAGCATGAAATCTTACCCCTTTTGGGGGCTGTAATGGAAGGATTTTAAAGATTGATTTCCAACTCTATCTGAGTGAGTGACCGACAGTACACTTTCTCATTAAAGTGTATAATTTTGTTTGTTTGATAAGACACAGCTATGTGCGGGGGGAGATGGAGCATGTTTCGAGTCCAGGCTGGCCACCTGAACAGAGAAACATGTGACCACATTCCCACATGTCTCAAGCATTCTGTAATTTTCCTCAACTCTGAAAATGAGTTCAAAGCCTAATAAAAAGGGGAGCTCTTACCAGTGAAGTCAGAAGCTCATCTATGGATGGACGCATCACATAGAAAGACTGCTTCTGGTCATGAGACTCTGGCTTCATTGAAAAAGGGGCTTCTCTCAGCTGATGTAAAAAGCCTGGGTGATGTGGTGACCAGTGATGTAAGTATAGTTTATTATTGCCTCTTTTCCTTGTCTAGAAACGCCTAGCTTTGCTTGGATGTAGTGATCAGTGATGTAACGATTGTTTATAGGTACTGTTTCTCCTCAGCCATATAGCCTAATCATTGTGTATCTTAGACAATAATGACTTATACACTCTCCGTTTAAACCTCTAATACAAGTCTCATTTACCTAATACAAATTCAAAAGAATCCACAATAATTTTTGAGTAGTCTGTGTTAGTGCTGTGTCAGTGAGGCAGGCTGTAAACCAGGTCAGAACAGAGACTTTGCCAGGTACTTTTAACCTGGACTGGCCACTGTGGAAAACAGGATAGTGGGCTAGATGGATCCTTGGTCTGATCTAATAGGGCAGTCTTATGCTTGCTCTTATGATAACCAGGTTTCTCATTGCTGCTACTGTACCTGCACTTTAACTGTTCCGTATGGGTCCAATTTGCTCTGGATCTTACTATTATTTAAATTGTCACTTTCTGCCTTATGGGGTTTATTTTAGAGGCATCTCCACATGTAAATAGTGACATTTATACATGTAGATCAGCTAAACATGCAAAGAATGATTTCAGGAGGCCACTATTTATATGCAGAGATCTATACCATGTATAGACCTTAAAGAGGCATGACATAGACATGGATAGTATGTGGTTTGGGGTGAAAATATAGCCATATATTCCCCAGTTTACAAGGGTAATACATGTGTAGACTTTAAAATTTTCTACTCCAGCTTTTACACGTGTCCTGAGGTACATAGATCTGACATCAACAGTACCCTCTCTGAACTCACAAACCCCTTCTGACATCATCTGTACCTTTCCTGCACACCCTCCAACATATTCAGTACTTCACTGCATCCTCTGACATCAACAGTACCCTCCCCAAACCTCCCCCGCATCCCTTCTCAATAAAGGCAGACCTTCCAGATGAAGATTGCCACCTTCTGACCCGCCCCAGGAGTGATTCACAGTTGTTCCTGCCCTGTCAAGCTTTGAGTTCAAAATGGGGCTGGTAGATCCTTAGTGGTATATAAGAACATAAGAATAGTCATATTGACACAATAATTGATTCTAGCCACATTCTTTGAACAACAACAACAAAAACACTGAATATATCAATGTTCATTTTTTAAAGGAAAGAATACCAACCAACAGATGGTGTTACTGGAGGTACTGGTGTGATATTCAGAACCTTCTCAAATGAGCTTACAAGTCTGCTTTCTATACTTGGAAGGTCCATGAAATCATTGATCATGAATGTAAGTCGAGGATCTGAAGTAATTGATTCCACTTGTGTTTTGTCCGCATTCTTTGCTCCTATTCCTAGACTTCTGATTCCAGCATCTCCCAAGATTTGAGCAAATCGGTTGACATCATCCTGGGATCTGCCACCTGTGAGCAGCACCAATTGTTGAGGGACTCCCTCTTCTATTCTGCTTCCAGCAGATTTAACAAAATAGTTCTTTGCCACATAGTCCAGAGCTTTACCAGTGTTTAGTGGGGATCCTCCTTTATTTTGGAGCCGCCGTATGTGGTGCACCACATCATTCTTGGTTTTATACTGATTCAAATGGAACTCTGGAAAGATACCATTACTGTACTGGAGTATTCCAATTCTTACTTGGTTTTGTCCCACATTTAGATTTTGAACCACCCTTCGAATGAAGTCACGGATGTGAGGGGTCCCTGTTTTCCCAACATTGTCAGAGCTGTCAATGAGGAAGACAATGTCCTTCTTCTCATCATCAGAACCTATATAAGTAGAAAGAAGAATGAGGAAAGGGATATTAAAGACCCACTTATATAGCAGAAAGTTGTCTGCTTCAACAATGTTTGTGCAACTTGTTTCTGTTAATCTGGAGTACAGATGAAAAATATATCAAGTTTGTACATCACAAATCATGTACTCAAGTTAAAAGAAACGCACATTATTATCTAAGCAAAATCCTGAACCAGCACTTGTGAACTAGGAAGTGAACAATATTGAATATTCAGGAATATTACTGTAACTTATAGAAATGCATCAATTATTTTAAAAGAGTTAATTGAAGAGGTTAGCACTTTATTTAGCAAGAAACATACAGTTAATAATCCATGGGTCAGATTTTCAACCAGCACAGTCAGTGGATCTAATCTAATCTAAACTATGCTTCTATACTGCAATGACCATATCAGTTCTATGTGGTTTACATAATAAGTAAAACAGACATACATTGAGATGATACAATAAAATAAATGCTCAGCAATTAAAAACTCTAGATAACAGTGCAAAACTGATACCAGAATATGCAAAACTTATTACAAGGTATGAATTAATTATATACAAAACTGTCCTAATTACATAAAATAACATTCAAGATTATGAAAAATAGAGATCCATATTAACAATTCAAACATTTCTTAAATAACCAGATCGTCAATAATTTTCTAAAGCTTAAAAGACCATCAGATAGTCTAAGAATAACAAGAAGATCATTCCAGAATTTAGTCCCGACAAAAGAGAAAGAGGACTGAAAAATTCTTTTATACCTCATCAATCTGGGAGATGTAAGATGAAGAAGCAAAAAATTCCATAGCTGCATATTAACAACCCAATGGGGGATAGGAGCAGAGCCATATAGTATTTTAAATATGACAGAGCAGATTTTGAAATAAATCCTTGCTCGGATAGACAACCCATGTGCTTTATTTAACAGCGGGGTAACCCTGTCAAATTTCTTAGCAGAATAAACCAGGTGAATCGCAACATTCTGCAGCGTTTGCACCTTCTTCAAACTTGTTTGTGGAGTGGAGGAGTGGCCTAGTGGTTAGAGCACCAATCTTGCAATCCAGAGTGGCCAGTTCAAATCCCACTGCTGCTCCTTGTGATCTTGGGCAAGTCACTTAACCCCCCCCCCCCCCCCCCCCCCCCCCATTGCCTCAGGTACAAACTTAGATTTTGAGCCCTCCTGGGCCAGAGAAATATCCAGAGTACCTGAATGTAACTCACCTTGAGCTACTACTGAAAAAGGTGTGAGCAAAATCTAAATAAATAAACATCCAGCTAACAGAGGGCCCCTTTTACAAAGCAGCAGTAAGCCCAACGTGGGTTTACCACTCACTAAAAAGGAAGTACTGCTGGGCAGCCTGGCAGTAGTTCCCATCCCCATCCCCAGCGTGCTGTCATATTTGGTGCACAATTACTGCCAGTTACACACCAGGCTACAAAAATATATTTATTTTTGTAGCCTGGTATGTAACTGGCAGTAATTGTGCAGTGCTACGCGCTGCCCGGTTACTGCTAGGTTAGTGCTGGAGTCCTTTCCACCACCTCAATGGATGGCAGTAAGGGTTCCCCCTTGAAATCATCATGCGGTATGTGCTTCACTTGCAGCATGGCCATTCTTAAAAAAGAAGGACCTACCTTTTACCAGCTGGGGTAAAAGGGGGCCTCAGCATGAGTCAAAAACATGCGCCAATGCCAGCGCAGGCCTCTTTTTGCCACAGCTTGGTAAAAGGGGCCCAGAATGTTACAGTAGTTTAGTTGACTAAGGATTAAGGCCTGGAACATCTATTTGAACTGTGGAGATTCAAAGCAATGCCTGATCCTTCTTAACCTTTTTAAAGTAAAGAAAACTGTTTTAGTTAACTGAGGGACCCTTTTACAAAGGTGTGCCAAAAAGTGGCCTGCGGTAGTGTGGGTGCCGGGCCAGTTTTTACCACATCTGCAAAAAAGGACTTTTTTTAATGGGACGGGGAAAGGGTATGCAGTAAAACTGTAACCAGCGTACGCCTAAAATCGGCCTGAGCCCTTAACACCACCCATTGATCTAGCAGTAAGGGCTCACATGTTACACGCGCGGTGACCTGCCGATTACCGCCGGACAGGCCGCGCGTGGGAGAAAATAAATAAATAAATCATCTAGGCATTATGGGCATGTGGCAAATCTGAAATTACTGCTGGGGGGAGTGGTAGCCTGGCAGCAGTCTCATTTTGGGGTGTGGTGCATGTGTGTAGAGCCTAACACACTTTTGTAAAAGGGCCCCAAGCTACCTGTTTTTTCAAATGAAAATGTACTATCTAACAATATTCTCAAAATTTTTAATTACAATTCTACTGGGAAACTAACTTTCTATATAGTTATCATTTGACATGTAACTGCATGTTGTGGATTGGAAGCAATAAAAAATTTTGCTTTGTCTTCGTTCAGTGTTAATCAATGAGTAATGACTCAATCTTCAAGTAACTTAAAACAATTTGCAGCCATGCACTCCAGATCTAATATCCCCCTGTCCAGTGGGACAAGTAAGGTAATGCTATATGCACAGATACAAGTTTTCGCCGCATGGCTATCCAAACTCTTGCCAAGAGATGACATAACTATATTAAAAATAATGGATTAAGTTAAACACTATCTTCATCTTCATTGATTAATTTATGTAGAAAGCCCTTATTAGTTTTATCAGGTGTTGCGGTTCCACCAGCTGGTGTACTCATTAAGATCAGAAAATGAAAACAGCTGGGCATATCTGGGTTGCAAACTGTTCATTATGCTGAGACAAAGGCAGCTGCATTTTTTGCAACTAGTCCTTTGCTGTGGAATCATCCACCAAGACATTTGTGCTTGTGTACCAACTTGGCACAATTTAGGAACTATCTGAAAACACATTTGTTTCTGCAGGCTTTTTCTACATATTGAAATAGCAGGCTGATAATGTTGTGAGGGGAAGTAGCTTTTGTTATGTGTGTATGAGAGTCTTTTGTGTTTTATCTCTCTATATAAAACGCACCTCCAACATTCTATGAAGCCTCCACAACTCCCAACGTTCTAAATGCATGGTGGTGAAACCCACATCTCCTGAATTGACATCACGTACTTCTGGGTTCGTCACAAGCAGAAGTGACCAACCACACGAGGTTTCTCGGCTTCAGAATGTTTGAGGTGCATTCTATTACATAGGATTGGTCAGTTCATTGAAGCACAGCCAGAGCTCAGTGTCCTGCACAGTAACACTCAGACACCAGAGAGAGAGAAGGGGGGGGGGGGGCTGAAACAAGAGAGAGGGAGAGAGAGGGAGGGGGGGGGCCTGACACCAGAGAGGGGGAGAGAGTTATCTCTGTCACACACACACACTCTGTCTCTCACAGTCATTGTCTTTCTCTCTCTCACTCTCACACACTCTTATGTCTCACACTGTATCACATTCACTCTCTATGTGTCACACAGTCACTCACACACTCTCTTGGTCTCATACACTCAGTCTCACAGAGTCTGTGTCTCACACACACTCTCTCTCTCGCACACACTGTATCTGTGTGAAACACACTCTTTCTCACACTGTGTCTCACATACGCACTTGCACACACTCTCATTCTCACGAACACACTCTCATTCTCACACACACACTGTCTCTCTCACAGACACACTCGCATATTCACTCTCTCTCACACACTCTCAAACATACACAATCCGAGGAAAACCTTGCTAGCGCCCGTTTCATTTGTGTCAGAAACGGGCCTTTTTTACTAGTATGTAATATTTTATATTGTTTTTTATGTTGTTTTTTTATTGTTTTATTGTTATCTGCTCAGTTTAAGTGTAATATAAACGTGATAAATCATACTGTGTGTGCTGTTAGCACCAAAAATACATGTATTCTATTATTTTGTTATTCACTATTTACTATTTTATATAGGTGGGGAAAAGAGTTCAGTAAAGATAGTGCTAGTATGGGGCATTTCCCCTTATTTGGATAATTGAGCATTGCCACTAGGAATGGGCTTTTGTTTTAATCAGGGTGATGGAAGTGGATATTGTGGGCTAAGGGTGCCCTAGACAAAAGGGATTTTTGTGTTTTAATGTTGGGAGGGCGAGAATCTAGTTGGGCTAAGTAGGGGAGAGGGAGGGAGGAGGGCCACTAAACTACCAGGGTAGAGGTCGGTGCAGAAAGCTGGCCTAATCACCATTCATGCACTGACAGGAAAGGTGAGATTTTGCAATGAGCTGCAGATTACTGCCACATTTTTATCATGGCAGTAATTTGCATGCTCAAATACATATAGGATGAGGGCAGAATGTTTTTAGATTAGTTGAGGGTAGAGCCCGTGTGCTGACCCAGCTCTGTCTTGAGCCTTTCTGCATTACTCTATATGCAAATTTCCAAAGCAAATTTAAAAGAAATAATAGCAGACTCACCAAAATCATCTTCTGTTGTTGCCAGAATTCTCTGAATCTGTTGGGTAGACAAAGTTGATATTGGAGTCAGCAGCTTCTGCTCTATGATAGGAAGTTCCTGGAAGCTTGACACAGAAAATGCATATTCTGGACTCAAAGAAATCTTTCTGGTTTCCTCAGAGTCAACATTCTTTCCAATTAAGAAGGGTGCCACACCAACTTGTTTTATTTGGCCTGCTGACTCATCCACATCATCAGAAGATGTCCCAGAACTGAGAAGGATTAAAATCTGAGGAATTCCATCCTCGATCCTGCTTCCAGATGGTCTAGTAAAGATATTCTTTGACACATAATCAAGAGCTTTCCCTGTGTTCACCACTCTCCCACCTTTGGGGACTATTTTCCTTACTGCATCCTGTACGTCATCCTTGGTAGAATGAGTATTCAGCAAAAATTCTACTTCAGGTTCCTCACTGTACTGAACCACAGATATTCGTGTGTTTTCAAAACCCACATCCAATTTATCAACAATTTTTGTGATTAAGTCTCGAATATAACTGAATTCAGGTCCAACATTCTTAGAGCCATCAATTAAAAACACAACATCTCTCTTGTCACCTACAAAATAAGATTCATAAAGTTATCCATATAGCATACTTCATCTTTTTAAAAAATCAATTTATAGTTAAACCTGACCTCAAATCTTGAACAAGGCAAACGTTCCACCAAATCCAATGTGGAGGATAAAAGCAAAAGACAGACGTAATAAGAAGATAAATGGTCTTTATTTAAAATCCAAAGGCTCCTAGAGATTTAACTTCTTATGTAAGTCTCTCAGTTTTGAAATTTGATTTTATATATATTTATTAGGGCTGTCCATTTAATGCATTAACAACACGATTAACGCATTAAATGAATAACTCACATTAAAATTTTTAATGAGTTAACACTGTCATCCCTCCCCCACTAGCAGTCACCTCTTCTTACCTCTCCCAGCACGGCATTCCAGCGGCCCCCTTCTCCTCTGTGGCTCCTTCTCCCTGCTCCTCACCGCTGCAGTGAAAACAGTGCTGCTTCTCACCCTACCCACAGCGTCTCTCTGTGACAGGAAGTTCCGCCTCAGATCTTACTGTTACAGAGAGATGCTTCAGGCCGGGTGAGAAGCAGCACTGTTTTCAGTGCAGCCTGCAGCGGTGAGGAGCAGGGAGAAGGAGCCATAGAGGAGAGGGGGCCCACTGGAGTACCATGCTGGTAGAGGTAAGGAGAGGTGCCAAAGACAGAATGCAACCATGGTAGGGGCGGGGGGCAAGGAAGAAAGAGAAAGCAGAAAAAAGACAGAGAGAAATATGCAGACCACGGCGGGGGTGGGGGACATGGGAGAAAGAGGAAGCAGAAAAAAGAAAACAAGACAGAGAAAAATGTGGACCACTGCAGGGATGGGGAGGGGGCATGGGAGAAAGAGGAAGCAGAAAAAAGATGACAGAGAGAAAGATGTGAACCAGGGGGAGGGAGCGGGAGAAAGAGAAAAGAGAAAGATTGGGGGGGGGGGGGGGACAGGGAAGGATGCTGGAAATAGGGGAGGAGAGCAAAGAGAATGGAAACAATGGTGATCATGAAAGGAGGGAAGGGAGGAGATGGTGCCCATGTAGGGGAGGGGAGGGTAAGGTAGGGATGAGATGGTGATCATGAAAGGAGGGAAGAGAGGAGATGGTGCCCATGGAGGGTAGGGTAGGATAAGGGAGGGAATGTTTTGGTGCCTATGGAGGGGAGGTGAGGGTAAGAGAGGGAATGAGATGGTTGTGGTGTTCATTGTTCCCAATGGTATGTATCCTAATAAAAATTATTAGGGACAAAAACAAACAAAATTTGATTCTAATTCACCTGGGAACTGGGAAATACCTAGTGTGCCTGATGCCTGAATGTAGCTCACCTACAGCTACTACTGAGAAAAATGCCAGCTAAATCCAAAAAGAAAAAAACATATTCAAGGCAGACACTTTTGGTGCTTAATTGACGCATGTTTCTCTATGCAGAAGCTTATAGAATTGCTTTTCACATGCTTGAAGAAATTATGGTTTTTTAAGGAAACTGGAATCAAAGTTATTGGCTGAATGTTTAGGATCAATAAAAAAATGTAAACAACTGTGTGTAAATGCTGCATTTATTTTATACTTGGATCTTGCGATTAATCACGTGATTAAAATTTTTTATTGTGATTAATCATGCAATTAGAAATTTTCATCAATGAAAGTAATTTAGCCCCTGATGCAGCTGTTTCAAAGCGAAACATGGCCATGTCAGGCACAGATGTGTAAATCTCTGGGAGCCTTTGGATTTTTATTTAAAATCCAAAGACTGTTTATCTTCTTATTCAGGGCTTTTTTTTGAGGGAGTACTTGGGGGTATTAAGTACCGGTACCTTTTCTATTGTCTGCTAAAATTGACCCATGGACCCCAAGTTTTAATGAAAGAGCTCAGGCTCTACACACCAATTCTGCCTTGTCATAGGTTCTACTAAATGGACTTGGGAAAAATCCACAATTCCAGGAATAACATGTATAGAATGTTTGTACGTTTGGGAAGCTTGCCAGGTGCCCTTGGCCTGGATTGGCCACTGTCGTGGACAGGATGCTGGGCTCGATGGACCCTTGGTCTTTCTCAGTGTGGCATTGCTTATGTACTTATGTGACTGGTTGCAGGGGTCTGGCTATTGTGGGGTGGGTCCCTCAGTGATCACCTCACCCATGAAGGGTGCCCTAGCATTTGAGTACCGGCACCTTTTTTCCTAGAAAAAATTCACTGTTCTTATTACATCTGCCTTTTGCTTTCATCCTCAAATCTTGAAAGAAACAAGCATATAATTACAGCAATGGCATATATCCTTCAAACTTTGCTTTAAAACAAATGTATACGCCTGATTAAGCAAAACAGGTAAATACCTTAATTTTTCAAAAATGTTAATCTTTGTCTATTCTTCAGCACATCAAAAAAAATGCATGAAGCAAAGCCCCAGATTTCTCACTGATGAAAAGAAAAATCCTACTGTCAACATCAAGATTTTTTCATCTGCTGTAATTAAACTCTGGAATTCGTTGCCAGAGTATGTGGTAAAGGCGGTTAGCTTAGTGGAGTTTAAAAAAGGTTTGGACGGCTTCCTAAAGGAAAAGTCCATAGACCGTTATTAAATGGACTTGGGGAAAATCCACTATTTCTGGGATAAGCAGTATAAAATGTTTTGTACATTTTTGGGATCTTGCCGGATATTTGTGACCTGGATTGGCCACTGTTGGAAACAGAATGCTGGGCTCGATGGACCTTTGGTCTTTCCCAGTATGGCAATACTTATGTACTTATGTAATCTGTAGCATAAAGAACATAGCTAGAATGCTTCCTTTTACAGCTTTCCATAGGGAAAATGTATTGAAATTCTGGTAGCACCTCAATAAATAGCAACACAAAACCCTTCAATGCCAGGTACAATACTTTGTGAAGTAACACCAAATCCTAAAAAGAAGCTTCTTAGAGCCTGTATCGCAAACCTAAACACCAATTCTGAACACGAATACCAATAACTTTACCTTTAAAAAGACAGCAGTGAATATACACAACAGCAATGTGCATCCCATTGGAAAAGCTAGACAAGTCAAACTCATAGATCCCCACACAAACTACATACCAGCAGAATCTCTCAGCTGCTCGTTCACTGGCAGAACACAGACCAACCATCATCAATTACAGAATAAAGGACTAAAAATTAGAAATTGTCCCATAGTGCGGCATCAGCCCTGCCTTACCCTTCCTCACCATCCATCCCCATAGCCTTCGCTTCCCTACCATCTGTCCTACTCTCTACCTATCCTCCCAGAGTCTGGCATCTCCTCTGCCCATCCCAGTCTTCCACCAACATCTACCTACATTAAATGTTTAAAAAAATATATTTTAACCTAGGCACTGCAGAGACCACCCCCATCCAAAAACCCACCAATATGAACAAATATACAACTTTTTTTTCATTTTAAACTAGGTACTGATCCTACCCCCACCAATAAACCCAACATTAAAATTTATTGTTGATGGGTTTCTGAATGAAGAGAAACTTGCCACAGAGGCTAAAACTCACAGTAACAAATTTTTCAGGTACATCAGAATCAGAAAACCTGCGAGGGAATCCGTGGAACCGATAGGTCACAAAGGAGCAAAAGGTGCGGTCAGTGAGGACAATGCCATAGCGGAGAAACTGAATGAATTTTTTGCTTCTGTCTTTACGGAAGAAGATGTAAGAGATATGCCTGTACCGGAAATGGTTTTCAAGGATGATGATGCAGAGGAATTGAAAGAAATCTTGGTGAACCTGGAAGATATACTGAGCTAAATTGACAAGTTAAAGAGTAGTAACTCACCTGGACCGGATAGCATACATCCAAGGGTACTCAAATAACTCAAGCATGAAATTGCTGATCTGCTGTTAGTAATATGTAACCTGTCATTAAAATCATCCATAGTACCTGAAGATTGGAAGGTGGCCAATGTGACGCTAATTTTTAAAAATGGTTCTAGGGGTGATCCAGGAAATTATAGATTGTTAAACCTGACGTTGGTGCCGGGCAAAATAGTAGAAAATATTATAAAGAAGAAAATTATACAACACGTAGACAAACATGGTTTAATGGGACAGAGTCAGCATGGGTTCAGTCAAGGGAAGTCTTGCCTCACCAATTTGCTTCATTTCTTTGAAGGTGTGAATAAACATGTGGATAAAGGTGAGCTGGATGACGTAGTGTATCTAGATTTTCTGAAATCATTTGATAAAGTTCCTCATGAGAGACTCCTGAGAAAATTAAAGAGTCATGGGATAGGAGGCAAGGTTCTGCTTTGGATTAGGAATGGGCTATTGGACAGAAAACAGAGGGTAGGGTTAAATAGTAATTTCTCTCAATGGAGGAGAGTAAACAGTGGAGTGCTGCAGGGATATGTACTGTGACCGGTACTATTTAACATATTTATAAATGATATGGAAAATCGGAACGGCGAGTGAGGTGATCAAATTTGCAGATGATTCAAAACTATTCAAGGTTGTTAAAACACATATGGACTGTAAAATATTGCAGGAAGACCTTAGGAAATTGGAAGACTGGGCGTCAAAATGGCAGATGAAATTTAATGTGGACAAATGCAAGGTACTGCACATTGGAAAAAATAATCTGAATCACAGTTACCTGATGCTAGGGTCCACCTTGGGGGTCAGCACTCAAGAAAATGATCTGGGTGTCATTGTAGATAATACGCTGAAATCTTCTGCTCAGTGTGTGGCGGCGGCCAAAAAAGCAAATAGGATGCTTGGAATTATTAGGAAAGGGATGGTGAATAAGACCGAAAATACTATAATGCCTTTGTATTGCTCCATGGTGCGTCCGCACCTTGAGTATTGCGTTCAGTTCTGGTCGCAGTATCTCAAAAAAGATATAGCAGAATTAGAAAAGGTTCAAAGAAGAGCAACTAAAATGGTAAAAGGGATGGAACTCCTCTCGTATGAGGAAAAGCTAAAAAGGTTAGGGCTCTTCAGCTTGGAAAAGAGACAGATGAGGGGAGATATTGAGGTCTACAAAATCCTGAGTGGTGCAGAACGAGTAGAAGTAAATCGATTTTTTTACTCATTCCAAAAGTACAAAGACTAGGGGACACTCGAGGAAGTTACATGGAAATACTTTTAAAACAAATAGGAGGAAATATTTTTTTCACTTAACGAATAGTTATGCTCTGGAACTCTTTGCCGGAGGAGGTGGTAACAGCGGTTAGCATATCTGAGTTTAAAAAGGGTTTGGACAAATTCTTGGAGGAAAAGTCCATAGTCTGCTATTGAGACAGACATGAGAAGCAACTGCTTGCCCTAGGTTTTGTAGTATGGAGTGTTGCCATAATTTGGGTTTCTGCCAGGTACTTGTGACCTGGCTTGGTCACTGTTTGGAAAACAGGATACTGGGCTAGATGGACCATTGGTCTGACCCAGTATGGCTACTTTTATGTTATGTTCTGCAAGCATGGACTGAAATCCACACTCACACAAAGGTAGGGGCTCTTTTCCCTTCACGTCTACCCATTCCACTCCACTCATTATTTTATAGACCTTTATCATATCTCATGAAGGAGCAAAATGGGCACTTAAGGAGGACAAGGCCATAGCGGAGAGACTGAATGAATTCTTTGCTTCTGTTTTTACAGAAGAAGATGTAAGAGATCTACCTGTAACATAAGTACATAACTTAATAAGCAATGCCACACTGGGAAAAGACCAAGGGTCCATCGAGCCCAGCATCCTATCCATGACAGCGGCCAATCCAGGCCAAGGGCACCTGGCAAGCTTCCCAAACGTACAAACATTCTATACATGTTATTCCTGGAATTGTGGATTTTTCCCAAGTCCATTTAGTAGTGGTTTATGGACTTGTCCTTTAGGAAACCGTCTAACCCCTTTTTAAACTCTGCCAAGCTAACCGCCTTCACCACGTTCTCCGGCAACGAATTCCAGAGTTTAATTACGCGTTGGGTGAAGAAAACGTTTCTCCGATTTGTTTTAAATTTACTACACTGTAGTTTCATCGCATGCCCCCTAGTCCAAGTATTTTTGGAAAGCGTGAACAGACGCTTCACATCCACCTGTTCCACTCCACTCATTATTTTATATACCTCTATCATGTCTCCCCTCAGCCATCTCTTCTCCAAGCTGAAAAGCCCTAGCCTCCTTAGTCTTTCTTCATAGAAGTCGTCCCATCCCTGCTATCATTTTAGTCGCCCTTCGCTGCACCTTTTCCAGTTCCACTATATCTTTCTTGAGATACGGCAACCAGAATTGAATACAATATTCAAGGTGCGGTCGCACCATGGAGCGATATAACAGCATTATAACATCCTCATGCCTGTTTTCCATACCTTTCCTAATAATACCCAACATTCTATTCGCTTTCCTAGTCGCAGCAGCACACTGAGCAGAAGGTTTCAGTGTATTATCGACGACGACACCCAGATCCCTTTCTTGTCCGTAACTCCTAACGTGGAACCTTGCATGACATAGCTATAATTCGGGTTTTTTTCCTCACATGCATCACCTTGCACTTGCTCACATTAAAACGTCATCTGCCATCTAGCCACCCAGTCTCCCAGTCTCGTAAAGTCCTTCTGTAATTTTTCACAATCCTGTTGTGAGTTAACGACTTTGAATAACTTTGTGTCATCAGCAAATTTAATTACCTCGCTAGTTACTCCCATCTCTAAATCATTTATAAATATATTAAAAAGCAGTGGTCCTAGCACAGACCCCTGAGGAACCCCACTAACTACCCTTCTCCATTGTGAATACTGCCCATTTAACCCCACTCTCTGTTTCCTATCCTTCAACCAGTTTTTAATCCACAATAGGACTTTTCCTCCTATCCTACGTTCAGAGTACACACAACAAAAAGAAGGTGAAGAAGCACCAGGGGCCATTCAAGACAGGGTAGTTGTGAATAGACCTGATATGGGCTCAGTTAGCAGTACATGAAGGAGCTGGATACAGTGAGGAAAGGATTGCAAGGGCTGAGAATCCTGGGGAAGAAGAGCAACAAAAGAATGAGAAGCTAGACAAAGGTATAATTGATTTCCTTGTGAGTCAACATGCAGTAGCTAAAGTTCTGAGAGATAATATAATCTTCAAGATAGCATCCATGCTTAACCCAGATGGGGTCTACCTGGGCAATTAAAGGTTTGCTAATTTTATGCACTTTTAGCTCATCATTAACCCCTGGCGCAGGCACGTCACTGAAACATGGCCCGAGTCGGGTCTACTAGTAAAGGACTCTCTAACACCCTACCTTGAATGGCCCTTGGTATGTCTTTGCCTTCTTAGAGATCTACCTGTACCAGAAATGGTTTTCAAGGGTGACAATGCAGAGGAGCTTAAAGAAATCTCAGTGAACCTGGAAGACATACTGAGCCAAATCCACAAGTTAGAGTGATAAATCACCTGGACCAGATGGTATACACCCCAGGATATTGAAAGAATTCAAACATGAAATTGCTGATGTTATAAGTGATCTGTAACCTGTCATTAAAATCGTTTGTAGTACCTGAAGATTGGAGGGTGGCCAATGTGATGCCGTTTTTTTAAAGGGTTACAGGGGTGATCCCAGAAATTACAAACCTATAAGCCTGATTTCAGTGCTGGGCAAAATAGTGGAAACTTAAATTACAGAACACAGACAAACATGGTTTAATGGGAAAGAGTCAGCATGGATTCAGCCAAAGGAAGTCTTGCCTCACTTTGAAGGCATGAATAAACATGTGGATAAAGGTGAGCTAGTTGATGTAGTGTATCTTGATTTTCAGAACATTTTTGACAAAGTCCCTCATAAGAGACTACTGAGAAAAATTAAGAAGTAATGGGACAGGAGACAATGTCCTTCTGTGGATTAGGAATTGGTTATTGGACAGAAAACAGAGGGTAGAGTTAAATGGTCATTTTTCTCAGTACAGGAGGGTGAATAGTGGAGTGCTGCAGGGATCTATTCTGGGACTGGTGCTATTTAACCTATTTATAAATGAATTGGAAATTGTTATGACAAGTGAGGTGATTAAATTTGTAGATGACACAAAACTATTCAAAGTTGTCAAAACACAAGCAGACTGTGAAAAATTGCAGGAAGACCTTAGGAAACTGACTGGGCATCCAAATGGCAGATGAAATTTAATGCGGACAAATGCAAAGTGATGCACATTGGGGAAAATAATCTAAATCAAAGTTACCTGATGCTAGGATCCACCTTAGGAGTAAGCACCCAAGAAAAAGATCTAGGAGTCATTATAGCAGGGGCATAGCCAGACAACAGATTTTGGGTGGGCCTAGGCAAGAAGTGGGTGGGCACCAAGTGTTCTCCCCTTCACCCACCACCCAAAAAAAATCTCAGCTGGCGGGAAAATGCTTCTTTCCACCTTAACAGTCTGCAGCAGGCACGCGCTGAAAACTGAGCATGCACAGGTGCTGGTATCCTGGATAATAGCGTTTTCATTACCATCAGGGGGAAGCCTTCTGCTGGCGGAGCTTGGGATCCCCACCTGCTACTGCTAATACGTGTGCTGCTGTTGGGTGGGCCGCGGCCCACCCAGACCCACCTGTGGCTACGCCACTGCATTATAGATAATACTCTGAAATCTTCTGCCCAGTGTGCGGCAGTGGCCAAAAGAGCAAACAGGATGATAGGAATTATTAGGAACGTGACGGTACATAAGACCAAGAATATTATAATGCCTCTGTATCACTTGTGGTGCGACTTGACCTTGAGTATTGCGTTCAATTCTTGTCGCCGTATCTCAAAAATGATAGAGCAGAATTAGAAAAGGCTGAAGAGATTAGGTCTCTTAGCTTGGAAAAGAAATGGCTGAGGGGAGATATGACTGAGGTCTACAAAATGATGAGTGATGTAAATGGGTAAAGGTGAATTAATTTTCACTCTTTCCAAAAGTAAAAAGACCAGGGGACACAATGATATTACATGGAAATACTTTTAAAATAAATAGGAGGAAATATTTTTTCGCTCAAAGAATAGTTAAGCTTTTGAACTCATTGCCACAGGATTTGGTAACAGTGATTAGTGTATTTGGGTTTAAAAAAAGTTTGGACAAGTTCTTGGAGGAAAAGTCAAAAGTCTGTTATTGAGATACACATAGGGGTAGCCACTGTTTGCCCTGGGATTGGTAGCATGGAATGTTGCTACTATTTAGGTTTCTGTCAGGTGCTTGTGACCTGGACTGGACACTGTTGGAAGCAGAATACTGGGCTAGATGGACCAATTGTCTGACCCAGTATGGCTATTCTTATATTCTTAAGTTCGACTCAAAGGCATGTCTGGATCTGGATATTACTGTCTGTGTAATTATAATATAGTACTACTGGATATATGTAGTGCTGTTCAGTGGCAATAACTATCAGAGATGCCAAGTTACCCATTTCCAGGCTGGAGATTTTGGGACATCCCAAAGCAGTGTGGGTGTTCTGCCCCCATACTCATGGAGGCAGGGTATATTGTGATGTATATTTAATATGAGTATTATTTGTATTTATTTCCATTGTTTGTGTAATAGATAGCACTGTGCATTAGGACTGCTTTTCCTGTAGTTTGCAGTTCCTGTGATTGACTCCTTGTGAGTGTTCCTTATTGGCTGTTAGCTCTGAGCTAGAGCCAGACCTTGTGTGAGAGAGCCCAGTCTTCCTAGCATGCCTTTGTGATCAGCAGCTGTTCTAAGGGCTGATCTCTTCCGCTATCTACTGTAATTTCATCAAGAGTTTTCACCAGTCCCCAAGACATCTACCCAAGCCATCTCCCAAAGACGTCTTCCTAAATCATCTCCCCAAAGACATTACCCCAAGTCATTCCTCATTTATTTTCTCTGAGTTCTCCCCCTTATTTTCTTTGAGTTTTACAGCTTCTCCTCTGGTTCTGGCTATCTCCTTGCCTCTGAGGTGGCTAGATACAGACTCTATGGGCAGAAGGCCACAAGTCTTTTACAAGCAACTGAACTGTAAATTGGATTTTCTTTATTCTGAGTACTACAATAAAGAAGATTTGCTTAAGAATTTAGAGTCTACTGGTGAAGATTCTGTTTGGGGATGGTTTATGCTGGTTGTTTAATCTACACTATATTTTGCCTAGAATAGTATACTTTGCCTAAAACAGTACAGTGAAAAATCTTGGAATAGCTCAATGGATTCTATTGACAAGATTTTAGTGATAATCTCAGGAGAAGTAAAAATCTTGTATTAACTCAGTAGTTTCTACTGACAAAGATTTTAATGGACATACTCAAAGCATCACATGTGTGAAAAAAAAGCAGAGTTACAAGTGCATTGCTTGAAAGCTTCCGGTGTGTGACCTCAAATGAAAATTAAATAATTTTGCAGGAGAGCAGTGCAGTGTTAAGCCCTAAGCCTCAGCTCTATGTCTTGCAGAGCAAATAAAAGTTTGTCAAATAAAAAAGCCTGATGATACTTGTTGGGAAAATGTGGGATATAAATGTAACAAATAAATAAATTAAATAAGCAAAACTCTTTCTCTGAAGAAGCCACAGGAGAAGAAGTCACAGAAAAAAAGGATTTATTTTGCTACTAAAGCCATGGCAGATTCTGAAGTCATTGAATCACACAAAGCAGTAAGTGACCAGGCTGGCACACAGAACAAAGTACAAGCCAGCAATGGCAGTAACAGGGGTTCAATGTCCACAAGACTGCATAAACCAACAGAGAAATCCAGAGAGTTATATGAAGTTGAAGTAGAAAAAATACGCCTTTCTTATGGAAAGACTATGGTTCAAAGTTGAACAAGAAATGTTTGAAGCTCAAAAGGGGAGCCGGGCTGAAGGCCTAAATACTGACCTGCTGCAAGCTACTTATCAGCAGTATCAACAGAAATCACAGGAATATTGTGAATTTCTGAACAGGCAAAAAACATCAGATAGTCTAGCCCAAAGAGAGAGACCACAGACTACAGATCTCACACGCCAGGCCATGGTGGCAGAAGCAATGAAAGGCACAGAGGCACACACAGCCTCTGCAGGGGGAAATCAATGTCAACATTCAGGCAACTCCAGACACCATTCTAGAAATTCTAGAGGTTCCAGGTCTTTAAAATCACACAGGAGAAGCCATTTCAGCAGATCTACTACAAGCTCTCTTGCTCTTAAATTGCAAATGGATGCAGTGGCTGCCAAATCGAGAGTTCTTTATGGTGAGCAAGAAGCAGCTATAAAAATTGAGAAACTTAAACTAGAAGAATAGAGAAAAAAAGCAGCAGCTATTGCTGCTATTGCTGCCCACACTGAATGCAAGGAGGCAGAGTTAGACATCACCCTAATGTTGCTCCAGCGGAAGGAAGAAGTGGTTCTCTTTGAGGCCCAAGTAAAAGTTCTTGAAGAAGGTATAAAGCAGGATGGTGGGGAGAGTCAGCTCAGCTACATTATCGCCGAAGATTCTGCCCAGCGAACAGCAGAATATGTGAAGGCCCATACTATGGCTCACAAAAGCACACAGTCACAGTGTGACTCAAAAGAGCAAGTACATTCCTCCACACCAGAGTCTTGCTTGCCTGAAAGAAGCAAGCCTAAGGCAAAGCATGCCACAGAGGCGAACTGCCACCACAGTGATCCACTTGCTCGTATGCAAGCTGATGCACTAGCATTTGCTCTCGCTCCAAGAAAGCACACCAAGGGAATTGCTTCATTTCAACCACAGATTCTGGTGCTGCGCAGGAACTTGGCTCAGACAAAAGTTGAACAGTTACACCCAGCAAAACAACCTGTGAATAAGCAAGAGCTACCTGACCAGTTACACTCATGCCTGACTTCAGACCAACCCCAGCACACAGCCAGCCACGTGTATCTGCTGCCAGTGTGCTAGAAACTTCAGAGAGAGAAGATTTTGCAATGTACATGGCTCGCAAAAAGATGATGAACAAGGGGCTTTACCAGTTCAGTGACTGCACAGAAAAGTACAGAGCGTGGAAATCTAACTATAAGGATACCACAGCAATTATGAAGCTCACTCCTACACAAGATATGAATCTGATGATAAAGTGGCTGGGAACTGAGTCAGCCAATTGTGTAAAGAGATTACCAGATGCATACTTGCATGATCCCTCAAGAGATTTGAAAGAAATGTGGGAAAGACATGACCAGTGCTATGGCAGCTCAGAAGCTATCCAACAGGCACTGATGAAAAAAATAAGAAGTTACCCAAAGGTGACAAATAGAGATAATAACAAGTTGCAAGAATTGGGAGACCTCATCCAGGAACTGGAAGAACTCAAGGTTGATCCGAACCTTCCTGGCCTGTACTACTTAAATACAGCCTGGGGCATAAATGAGATTATATCCAAGCTGCCGTATGACATAAGATATAAATGGTCATCAGTAGGCACCAAGTATAAAGAGGACCTTACGAGACTGGGGGACTGGGCGGCTAAATGGCAGATGACGTTTAATGTGAGCAAGTGCAAGGTGATGCATGTGGGAAAAACTACTACTACTACTACTACTATTTAGCATTTCTATAGCGCTACAAGGCATACGCAGCGCTGTACAAACATAGAAAAAGACAGTCCCTGCTCAAAGAGCTTACAATCTAAAAGAACTCAAATTATAGCTACGTCATGCAAGGTTCCACGTTAGGAGCAACGGACCAAAAAAGGGATCTGGGTGTCGTCATTGATAATACACTGAAACCTTCTGCTCAGTGTGCTGCTGCAGCTCGGAAAGCGAATAGAATGTTGGGTATTATTAGGAAAGGTATGGAAAACAGGTGTGAGGATGTTATAATGCGACCGCACCTTGAGTATTGTGTTCAATTCTGGTCGCCGCATCTCAAGAAATATATAGTGGAATTGGAAAAGGTGCAGCGAAGGGTGACTAAAATGATAGCGGGGATGGGTCGACTTCCCTATGAAGTCTAAGAAGAAGACTAAGGAGGCTAGGGCTTTTCAGCTTGGAGAAGAGACGGCTGAGGGGAGACATGATAGAGGTATATAAAATGATGAGTGGAATGGAACAGGTGGATGTGAAGCGTCTGTTCACGCTTCCCAAAAATACTAGGACTAGAGAGCATGTGATGAAACTACAGTGTAGTAAATTTAAAACAAATCGGAGAAACGGTTTCTTCACCCAACACATAATTAAACTCTGGAATTCGTTGCCGGAGAACGTGGTGAAGGCGGTTAGCTTGGCAGAGTTTAAAAAGGGGTTAGACGGTTTTCTAAAGGACAAGTCCATAAACCGCTACTAAATGGACTTGGGAAAAATCCACAATTCCAGGAATAACATGTATAGAATGTTTGTACGTTTGGGAAGCTTGCCAGGTGCCCTTGGCCTGGATTGGCCGCTGTCGTGGACAGGAAGCTGGGCTCGATGGACCCTTGGTCTTTTCCCAGTGTGGCATTACTTATGTACTTATGACCACCAAGAGAGGTTTCCTCCTTTCACAGTCTTTGTGAAGTTCATCTAAGATTTGGCAAAGAGAAACAATTACTCTAGCTTCATGTTTGACGTACCTGAAGCACTCAAGACAGGCTACTTCCCTGGTGAAAGGCCAGTCAAGAAGTACAGCAACACCAAGAAGCCTATAGCTGTACATATGACGGATGTGTCACCCACAGCAATCCCACCAACTGATTGTCCTCTTACTACAGAGAAATTAGAGGAACCTGACAGTGTCCTATACACAAGAAACCTCATTACTTCAAGAAATGTAGAGGGTTTAGGGAGCAACCCATATGAGAACATAAAGATATGTTGAAAAAGTACAGAAACTGCTACAAATGTTGCTCCTCATCTAAGCACATAGCTAAAGACTGTAAAGCAGCCATCAAGGGTACGGAGTGCAATAGTGACCAGCATGTCAGTGCATTACACCCTGACAAGAGTAAGCCTACTTCTATAGGACCCCCAGCATCAGAGTCAAGCTATGGCGGAGAGAAGGAGGTAGAGCAAGCATCACCACTGAACATTACTCCAAACTGTACACAAGTGTGCGGAGATGGCTGCAGTGGTCGATCATGCACCAAGATATGTGTAGCTAAAGTATATCCAAAAGAGCAACTAGAAAAGGCAATAAAGATGTATGTCATCATAGATGAAGGACAAAACAAAGAGTAGAAACAGAGTCAGGCTCTTCAAAACAGACCAGAGATGATGGATAAGAATCAAAAACTTTAATGGAGGATGACTCATAAAGTTTTCGATTCATGTCCAGCATCTCTGGAAGCTTTGGATTACATTGGGATCTAAAGAGAGACATTTTCACCTTTCAAGTCTCCACCTAAGAGAAGCTATATACACGCAGAGGTGTCTTGTGTACAGTCAATACCAACTAGGGTTTGTGGCTCCAGTTACCATTCAAGGAAAATCCCTACTGAGAGAGCTTTTCCAAAGTATTGATGAGTGAAATGTTCCTTTACCACCAGAAATGCAACAAGAATGGGAGAAATGGAAAGATTCTTTAAGATTCTTGAACAACTGCATGTCCCACGTACTTATATCCCTGCAGAAGTACTGCCACAAAGAGATTGCATCTTCCCTTCATCAACCGGCTGATGGAAGCAGTGGAGTAGCCACAGGTGGGCCTGGGTGGGCCGGGGCCCACTCACTTAGGGCTCAGGCCCACCTAACAGTGCACACATTTAGCGGTAGCTGGTGGGGATCCTAAGCTCCACCAGCTGAAGACTTCCCCCATGATGGTAACGAAAATGCTCAGTTTTCAGCACATGCCTGCTGCAGACTGCTAAGGTGGAAAGAAGCATTTTCCTGCCAGCTGGGATATTTTTGGGTGGGGGGGAGAGAACACTTGGTGCCCACCTACTTCTTGCCTAGGCCCACCCAAAATCTGTTGTCTGGCTACGCCCCTGGATGGAAAAATGGACACCAACAACCAAAGTGCCATCAAAGATACAGAACTACAGATCATCAATGCCAACTTGGCACCACCCGGGAACTTCGACACAAGACTTCCCTGGAAAACAAGGAACGTCTTCAGCAGAACCATCACTGAGCTAGTGACCCACACCAAGATAAGATGAGGACATTGTAGACCATTGTCCACTCCAGAGACTCAAAGACTATTCTCTCTCCTTTCTGTTGTTTGTTGTTTTTGTTGTCTGTTTCTCATTTCAGTTCCTGCAAGACTGCAAGGGAGAAGTCAACAGACAAACAGTGAACCAGAGACCAGCAAGAAGTTGCCAAGTTTAAGATTACTACTATTACTACTACTACTATAAATCATTTCTATAGCGCTACCAGTCGTACGCAGCACTTCACAATTGAACATGAAGAAAAGACAGTCCCTGCTCTAAAGAGCTTACAATCTAAATCAGGACAGACAGATAGGACCAATAAGGATAAGGGTAGGACAGACAGAAGGACACATAGGGAAAGGGACTATTGAAGAGAAGAAGACAAAGGTTACGAGCAAGTGACAAGTTAGGAGTCAAAAGCAGCATCAAACAGGTAGGCCTTTAGCCGGGATTTGAAGGCAGCCAGGGATGGACCTAGACGTAACGGCTCAGGAAGCCCATTCCAGGCATAAGGTGTGGTGAGACAAAAGGAACGGAGTCTGGAGTTAGCGATGGAGGAGAAGGGTGCAATTAGAAGAGATTTGCCTAGTGAACGGAGTTCCTGGGAAGGAGTGTAAGGAGAGATGAGGGTGGAGAGGTAGTGAGGAGCTGCAGAGTGAATGCACTTATAAGTCAATAAGAGGAGCTTGAATTTTATACGGAAATGGATAGGGAGCCAGTGAAGTGACTTCAGGAGAGGGCTGATATGGGCATAACGACTTTGGCGAAATATTAGTCATGCAGCAGAATTTTGAACAGATTGAAGAGGAGAGATGTGGCTGAGTGGAAGACCTGTGAGAAGCAAGTTGCAGTAACCTAAGCGAGAGGTGATGAGAGTGTGGATGAGGGTTCTGATAGCGTGTTCAGAAAGGAAAGGGCGAATTTTGGCGATATTATAAAGGAAGAAACGACAGGTTTTAGCAATCTGTTGAATATGTGCAGAGAAGGAGAGGGAGGAGTCGAAGATGACCCCAAGGTTACAAGCACACGAGAGAGGAAGAATGAGCAGATGATACAGGAAGATCCAGCTATAAATGAACTTTTGCATGTTTATAATGTATATAGTTTGAGGAGTTAAATAGTGCTATCTACCGATACCACAGAGGCAGGATATATTGTGATATATGTTTAATTATAAGTATTATTTGTATTTAATTGCATTATTTGTACAATAGATAGCACTGTGTATTGGGACTGCTTTTCCTATAGTTTGTAGTTCCTGTGATTGGCTCCTTGTGAGCCTTCCCTATTGGCTGTTAGCTCTGAGCTAGGGCTGCCCTCCCTCTCTGCTCCTTTGGGCTATGTGAGAGAGCAGTCTTCCTAGCATGTCTTTGTGATTAGCATCTGTTCGAGGGGCTGAGCCCTTCCTTAATCTACTGTAATTCCACCAAGATTTTTCACCAGTACCCAAGATGTCTTCCTAAGTCATCTCCCAAAGACATTGCCGGTTGCCCCAAGTCATTCCCCATTTATATTTTTTGAGTTCTCACCCTTATTTTCTTTGAGTGTTATAGCTTTTCCTCTCAGCTGGGCTGTGGTTCTGGCCATCTCCATGCCTCTGAGGTGACTAGATACAGACTCTATGGGCAGAAGGCCACAAGTCTTTTACAACCAACTGAACTGTAAGTTGGATTTTCTTTGTTTTACCTGAGTACTACAATAAAAAAGATTTGTTTCCTTGTTTATTCTGAGTACTACAATAAAGAAGATTTGCTTAAGAATTGAGAGTCTACTGGTAAAGCTTCTGCTTGGGGATGGTTTATGCTGGCTGTTTAAGCTACAGTATGCATTGCCTAGAAGTTAGAACAGTATACTTTGCATAGAACAGTACAGTGGGATTTGTAATGTCTGATCCTGTCCATTGAAATCAGTGCTGCAAGTCCCATAATGCACCAGGATGGGGTGGTCAGAAATCCAAGACTGTCCCAAAATCTCCAGCCTGGAACTAGGTAACTTGGTATCTCCGAACTATTCATGTAGACTATGCTCTTGTCCCAAAGAGCTCACAATCTAAGTGGCAATGTAAGAGAAAGTGAATTGCTCAGAATCACGAGTGTCAATGGCAAAACTGAAATTAAGCCTCCAACTTTTCTGGTCTTCTGCTCATTGCATTGATTACTAGACCACGTCCCCTCACTTTCTCTGAACAGACAAATGGTGAAATGCTAGCTAAGGATACACATTCATTTGAAATGACTGCGAAAATATCAATGACAAATCCCATGTTGTTTCATGTTGTAGGCATATGAAAATTATAAAAAAAAACCAGCACAAAATTTGCAAATAGTCTGCCCAATTGGCAAGTAGTATGCAGTTTTCACAGAAGGGTGTGCACACTTTCAAGACAGCGTGTGCATGCACAAACCGTCACACATGCGCATCATAAGTACATAAGTATTGCCTTACTGGGACAGACCAAAGGTCCATCAATCCAAGCATCGTGTTTCCAACAGTGGCTAATCCAGGTCACAAATACATGGCAAGATCCCAAAAAAGTACAAAATATTTTATGCTGCTTATCCCAGAAATAAGCAGTGGCTATTCCCCTAGTCCATTTAAAAAATGTTTTATGGACTTTTCCTTAAGGAAGCCCCGCTAAGCTAATCGCCTTTACCACATTCTCTGGCAACAAATTTCAGAGTTTAATTACACGTTGAGTGAGGAAACATTTTCTCAATTTAGTTTTAAATTTACTACTTTGTAGCTTCATTGAATGCCCCCTAGTCCTAGTATTTAAGAAAGAGTAAACAGAAGCTTCACGTCTACATTTTCCACTCCACTCATTATTTTATAGACCTCTATCATATCTCCCCTCAGCCGTCTTTTCTCCAAGCTGACGAGCCCTAGCCGCTTCAGCTTTTCCTCATGGGGAAGTCGTCCCATCCCCCTTATCATTTTTGTTGCCCTTCTCTGCACCTTTTCTAATTCCACTATATCTTTTTTGAGATGCAGCGACCAGAATTGAACACAATATTCGAGGTGCGGTCACACCATGGAGCGATACAAAGGCATTATAACATCCTCATTTTTGTTTCCCATTCCTTTCCTAATAGTACCTAACATTCTATTTGATTTCTTAGCCGCAGCAGCATACTGAGCAGAAGGTTTCAACGTATCATCAGCGACAACACCTAGATCCCTTTCTTGGTCGTTGACTCCTAACGTGGAACCTTGCATGATGTAGCTATAATCCGGGTTCCTCTTTCCCACATGCATCACTTTGCACTTGCTCATATTAAACGTCATCTGCCATTTAGACACCCAGTCTCACAGTCTCGTAAGGTCCTCTTTTAATTTTTCACAATCCTCACGCGATTTAACGACTTTGAATAATTTTGTGTGATCAGCAAATTTAATTACCTCACTAGTTACTACTAGGTCATTTATAAATATGTTAAAAAGCAGCAGTCCCGGCACAGACCCCTGGGGAACCCCACTAACTATCTTTCTCCATTGAGAATACTGAGCATTTAACCCTACTCTTCTACCGGCTCACCCTCAAATTTCTGCGCCTCAGCTCTTCCTCTCTCTGACCATCACCTGATCACCTTCACACTTCATCACCCTCCCCCTCAGTCTCGCCCAATACTAACCACTACTTCTAGGAATCTCCAGGCGGTCGACCCTCCCACCTTATCCTCTACTATCTCTGATCTCCTCTCTTCCATCATGTCCTCCGAGACTGTCGACAAGGCTGTCTCCACATACAATGCCACCCTCTCCTCTGCTCTTGACGCCCTTACACCGTCCATCTCCCGTCCCATAAGGCGTACTAATCCCCAGCCCTGGCTGACCCCTTGCACCCGATACCTTCGTTCCTGCACCCGATCGGCTGAATGCCTCTGGAGGAAATCTCGCACCCACACCGAATTCATTCATTATAAATTCATGTTATCCTCCTTCCAGTCCTCCCTATTCCTTGCCAAACAGGACTATTACACCCAATTGACTAACTTCCTCAGTTCTAACCCCCGTCGTATCTTCGCCACCCTTTACTCCCTCCTCAAGTGCCCTCCCCTCCCACCCCCCCCCCCCCCCCCCCACTCTCTCCTCAATCACTGACGGACTACTTTCACGACAAGGTGCAGAAAATCAACCTCGAATTCACCTCCAAACCATCTTCTCCTCCTCCTCACCCTATAACACACTCCCTCAACCAACCAACCCAGGCCTCCTTCTCCTCTTTTCCCGATATCACTGAAGAGGAAACCGCCTATCTTCTCTTCTCTTCGAAATGCACCACCTGTTCCTCAGACCCCATCCCCACCAACTTACTTAACATCATCACTCCTACTGTCACCCCCCCCCCCCATCTGTCATATCCTCAACCTCTCTCTCTCCACTGCAACTGTCCCTGACACCTTCAAGCATGCTGTAATCACACCACTCCTCAAAAAACAATCACTTGACCCTACCTGTCCCTCCAACTACCGCCCCATTTCCCTCCTACCCTTCCTCTCCAAGATACTTGAACGCGCCGTTCACAGCCGTTGCCTTGATTTTCTATCCTCTCACGCCATCCTCGATCCACTTCAATCCGGCTTTCACCCCCTACACTCGACGGAAACGGCACTATCTAAAGTCTGCAATGACCTGTTCCTTGCCAAATCCAAAGGTCACTGCTCCATCCTTATCCTCCTCGACCTATCCGCCACTTTTGACACTGTCAGTCATAACTTACTTCTCGCCACACTGTCCTCATTTGGGTTCCAGGGCCCTGTCCTCACCTGGTTCTCCTCTTATCTCTCCCACCGTACCTTCAGAGTACATTCTCAGGGTTCTTCCTCCACCCCCATCCCGCTCTCTGTTGGAGTTCCTCAGGGATCTGTCCTTGGACCCCTTCTTTTCTCAATCTACACCTCCTCCCTGGGTTCCCTAATCTCCTCCCATGGGTTCCAATATCATCTTTATGCTGATGACACCCAGCTTTATCTCTCCACACCAGACATCACTGCAGAAACCCAGGCTAAAGTATTGGCCTGCTTAGCCGACATTGCGACCTGGATGTCCAACCGCCACTTGAAACTGAACATGGCCAAGACCGAGCTTATTGTCTTCCCTCCCAAACCCACTTCTCCTCTCCCTCCACTCCTCCCTCTCCTTCTCTGCGCATATCCAGCAGATAGCCAAGACTTGTCGCTTCTTCCTCTATAACATCAGCAAAATTCGCCCCTTCCTGTCTGAGCACACCACCCGAACTCTCATCCATTCTCTCATTACCTCTCGCCTTGACTACTGCAACCTACTCCTCACTGGCCTCCCACTTTGCCATCTATCCCCCCTTCAGTCCGTTCAAAACTCTGCTGCACGTCTTATCTTCCGCCTGAACCGGTACACTCATATCACCCCTCTCCTCAAGTCACTTCACTGACTTCCGATCAGGTACCGCATACAGTTTAAGCTTCTCCTTTTAACCTACAAATGCACTCTCTCTACAGCCCCTCCCTCATCTCTACCCTCATCTCCCCTTACATTCCTACCCGTAACCTCCGTTCTCAAGACAAATCCCTCCTTTCAGTACCCTTCTCCACCACCGCCAACTCCAGGCTCTGCCCTTTCTGCCTCGCCTCACCCCATGCCTGGAATAAACTCCCTGAGCCCATACGCCAGGCCCCCTCCCTGCCCATCTTCAAAGCCTTGCTTAAAGCCCACCTCTTCAATGTCGCCTTCGGCACCTAACAATCACACCTCTATTCAGGAAATTTGGACTACCCCTACTTGACATTTCGCCCATTAGATTGTAAGCTCCTTGGAGCAGGGACTGTCCTTTTTGTTAATCTGTACAGCGCTGCGTAACCCTAGTAGCGCTCTAGAAATGTTAAGTAGTAGTAGTAGTACTCTCTGTTTTCTATCTTTTAACCAGTTTTTAATCCAAAATAGAACACTACTTCCTATCCCATGACTCTCCAGTTTCCTCTGGAGTCTTTCATGAGGTACTTTGTCAAACGCCTTCTGAAAATCCAGATACACAATATCAACCGGCTCACCTTTATCCATATGTTTGTTCACCCCTTCAAAGAAATTTAGTAGATCGGTGAGGCAAGATTTCCCTTCACTAAATCCATGTTGACTTTGTCTCATTAATCCATGCTTTTGAATATGCTCTGTAATTTTGTTCTTTATAATAGTCTCTACCATTTTGCCCGGCACAGACGTCAGACTCACTGGTCTATAATTTCCCGGATCTCCCCTGGAACCTTTTTTAAAAATTGGCGTTACGTTGGCCGCCCTCCAATCTTCCGGTATCATGCTCGATTTTAAGGATAAATTACATATTACTAACAATAGCTCTGAAAGCTCATTTTTCAGTTCTATCAGTTCTCTGGGATGGATACCATCCGATCCAAGAGATTTCAGTTTGTAGAACTGCCCCATTACATCCTCCAGGTTTACAGAGAATTCATTAAGTTTCTCCAACTCGTCAGCTTTGAATACCATTTCCGGCACCGGTATCCCACCCAAATCTGCCTCGGTGAAGACTGAAGCAAAGAATTCATTTAATCTCGCCGCTACGGCTTTCTCTTCCCTGATCGCCTCTTTTACTCCTCGGTCATCTAGCAGTCCAACTGATTCTTTTGCCGGCTTCCTGCTTTTAATATACCTAAAAAAAATTTTACTAGGTGTTTTTGCCTTCAACACAATCTTTTTTTTGAAGTCCCTATTAGCCTTCCTTATCAGCGCTTTGCATTTGACTTGACATTCCTTATGCTGTTTCTTATTATTTTCAGTTGGTACCTTCTTCCATTTTCTGAAGGATTTTCTTTTAGCTCTAATAGCTTCCTTCACCTCACTTTTTACCATGTGGGCTGTCGTTTGGTCTTCCGTCCTTCTTTTTTAATATGCGGAATATATTTGGCCTGGGCTTCCGGGATGGTGCTTTTGAACAGCATCCATGCCTGATGTAAATTTTTGACCCTTGCAGCCACTCGTCTATGTTTTTTTTTCACCGTTCTTCTCATTTTATCATAGTCTCCTTTTTTAAAGTTAAATGCTAACATATTTGATTTCCTATGTATACTTACTTCAAAGCTAATATCAAATCCGATCATATTATGATCACTGTTATCAAGCGGCCCCAGCACCATTACCTCCCGCACCAGATCATGCGCTCTACTAAGGACTAGGTCTAGAATTTTTCCTTCTCTCGCCGGCTCCTGTACCAGCTGCTCCATAAAGTTGTCCTTGATATCATCAAATAATTTTACCTCCCTAGCGTGCCCCGATGCTACATTTACCCCGTCAATATCGGGGTAATTGAAATCACCCATTATTATTGTGTTGCCCAGTTTGTTTGCGTCTAGGGTTACCATATGACTCCAGAAAAAGGAGGACGGATTGAGCCAGCCGGGTTTTACTTCCATTGCTTTCCAAGCAATGGAAGTAAAACCCATCTGGCTCAATTACTTCCACTGAAAGCAATTGAAAGCAATGGAAGTAAAACCCGGCTGGCTCAATCCGTCCTCCTTTTTCTGGAGCCATATGGTAACCCTATTTGCGTCCCTAATTTCCTTTAACATTTCTGCATCCGTCTATTCATCCTGGCCAGGCGGATGGTAGTACACTCTTATCACTATCCTTTTCCCCTTCACACATGGAATTTCAATCAACAGTGATTCCAAGAAGTGTTTGTTTCCTGCTGAATTTTCAATTTATTTGATTCAAGGCTCTCCTTAACATACAATGCTACCCCTACAACAATTTGATCCACCCTATCACTACGATATAATTTGTACCCCGGTATGACAGTGTCCCACTGGTTATCCTCCTTCTACCAGGTCCCAGAGATGCCTATTATAGCTAATTTTTCATTTAGTGCAATATATTCTAACTCTCCCATCTTATTTCTTAGGCTCCTGGCATTCGCTTATAGACATTTCAAACTATGTTTGTTGTTCCTATTTACATCATGCTCAGTACTTGACACTATTAATTTGCAATCTTTTGCTGCTTTTTATTTTTATTTAAGGACACCTGATCTACTATGGTCTCTTTTGCAACCTTACTATCAGGATACCCTATCTTCCCTGTTTTGGTGATATCTTTGAAAGATACCTTATCCCGAACCATACGCTTTTGAGTGATTGCCGGCCTTCACCCACATTTCTAGTTTAAAAGCTGCTCTATCTCCTTTTTAAATGCCGATGCCAGCAGCCTTGATGTATCCAAGCTGCCTCCCACGGACAGCACTGAGTCCAGATAGTCAATGCTGGGCTGCTTCCGGTGACCAGCATTGAATATCTGGTTTATTTATGGTCGGTTTCAACTTAACCAACCAAGTCAATATTCAGCGCTGGCTGGTTGAGTTGAAACTGGCCAAAGATAGGCCTGCTATTTCAATTGCGAAACTCAGTCGGTGATGCACTGAATAGGCTTTCAGTTCATCAAAATTAAAGAATTCAAATGCCCTTCAAGATGTGCACAAAAGAAAAATATACAAAAGAGAAACTTAAACTTAACTTTAAAAAGTCTATCACAAAAATAATTTAAATGAAAAACACAACACACTTTGCTTTGTGTGCTCCCATCATATCTCCACCCAAGCTAAGGGTGTGGTTTCTAGATAAATGGCTGCATCATGGAGCAGCTGTTCCAGGAATTGAAGAAAGCGCAAGCGGGAATTATTTTAAACCTATTCCTTAGTGGAACACAGGAGTGTCAAATGTACCAGCAATGGATGTTACTTGGCCACAGTGTCCATTAAATGATCAAATTTGACTTAATAAAAGGAGGGTTGACTATAGAGTTTGCATAATGGGGTTTAAAAAAGGTTTAGAGAAGTTCTGGGAGGAAAAAGCCACACACATAATAATAGGGCTCATAGATTTACCTTTGGGCAAAATAACATGTGCCTTGAGCTACCCCTTCTCGTTGTAATGAGGTTGTTATGTGCTGATTTTCAATTTGTGGTTTGTGTGAGTCAGTGCAGTCAATAGGGTGCTCCGTGATTTTGGTGGCATTGAAGGAAAGGACAAGGGTCTGTGAGGAAGTTTTTGTGATCCCTCTCACCCGCCCATGTTAATTTGCTTGGTTAAGGGGTTAATTGTTCCAGGTGTATGGTGTGAAGAATATGCCCTGTAATATTTTACTAAATAAGATTTGTTTATTTGATTTTTGAGCACGGAATATGATGATTCTCTTGCGTTACTGCTTGAGGATTGAAGTGCAGTGCATGTATGAATAATTTATGAATTAACATTGCTTATAACATCCCTTGCAGGCATATTTTCGAAAGAGAAGGGCACCCATCTTTCGACACAAATTGGGAGATGGACGTCCTTCTCTCAGGGTCACCCAAATTGGCATAATCGAAAGCCGATTTTGGGCGTCCTCAACTGCTTTCCGTCGCGGGGATGACCAAAGTTCACAGGGGCGTGTCGGAAGTGTAGCGAAAGCGGGACTGGGGCATGCCTAACACATGGTCATCCTCGACCGATAATGGAAAGAAGAAGGGAATCCCTGACAAGCACTTGGGCGACCTTACTTGGTCCATTTTTTCTTACGACCAAGCCTCAAAAAGGTGCCTGAACTGACCAGATGACCACCGAAGGGAATCGGGGATGACCTCCCCTTACTCTCCCAGTGGTCACTAACCCCCTCCCACCCTAAAAAAAAAACTTTTTAAATATTTTTTGCCAGCCTCTATGCAACCTCAAATGTCATACCCAGCTCCATGACAGCAGTGTGCAGGTCTCTAGAGCAGTTTTAGTGGGTGCAGTGCACTTCAAGCAGGCGGACCCAGGCCCATCCCCCCCTACCTGTTACACTTGTGGTAGTAAATGTGAGCCCTTCCAAACCCACCACAAACCCACTGTACCCACATATAGGTGCCCCCCTTCACCCCTTAGGGCTATGGTAGTGGTGTACAGTTGTGGGGAGTGGGTTTTGGGGGGCTCAGCACCCAAGGTAAGGGAGCTATGCACCTGGGAGCAATTTCTGAAGTCCACCTGCAGTGCCCCCTAGGGTGCCCGGTTGGTGTCCTGGCATGTCAGGGGGACCAGTGCACTACGAATGCTAGCTCCTCCCACGACCAAATGGCTTGGATTTGGTCGTTTCTAAGATGGGCGTCCTCGGTTTCCATTATCGCTGAAAATCGGGGACGGCCATCTCTAAGGGTCACCATCTCTAAGGTCGACCTAAATTTTGCGATTTGGGCGTCCCGGACCATATTATCAAAATGAAAGATGGATGCAAGGACGTCCTCAGGAAAACTTGGGTGCCCCTTTCGATTATGCCACTCTTGATGTCACAGTGGGGAACACAGAAGGATGAAATATGGATCTTAAATGCTTGGTTCGTATGATACCATGTAGTCAAGTTATTGGTATTCATATTTAACTAAAGGGCATGAAATGTATTGAATTGCAAAGCGCGGGGTACAAATGTAACTAAAAATAACTAAAAATAAATTATGTTATTAATAAAGCTGCGGCCCTGTTTCTCCATTAAATTATATTTGCCTTTGTATAATATTTGGGAGGGGAATAGGCATAGTGAATGGCACATGTTACATAAACAAATTATTAATAACCACATAACTTGAGGAATCCACAATTGCTTGGGATCCTGCCAAGCAATTGTGACCTCATTGGCCACTGTAGGATACTTGGCTTAATAGCCTTTTGTCAGTTCTTAAGTTTTTACACATGGTTGAACAAGTATGTGGGTTTTTACCTCATGCTTTATAGTTTGCATGATGCAATTAGATGCATGCTTGTAGATAAAATTATAGGCATGCTTAGGGGACGAGTTTGGGTGCAGCACAGGCAAAGTCAGTTTTTATGTGTGTACTTGTCTGTTTTATGCATTTATTATTTATGCCTACTCTCAAGCAGGCATTAATGTCTATGGCTTCAATGTGTGTGTGTTTGTGTGTTTTTAGTCTGTTCTGTAATTTATGCACTGATGAATGTCAACCATATTTAAACATTTTTGCAACAGCAAACAATGGCTCAAGTCACCTTATTTTCAATGTGCAACATGAACTACAGCAAATAATGACATTATAAATAGTTGGAATTAAGGAGTTCAACTCATTGAAAAGTATAATAAATATAAATTTGATAATTTTTAAAAGAAACCAAGGAAGAAGTAAGGGATGACACAATGACTTCCAGTGGGCAAACTTGGCCCCCTGTTTAGTAAGCCATGCTAGCAGCTGCCACATGGCAATGCTCAGGGCCGTGCCAATATGGTAAGCGGGGTAAGCACCGCAGGGGGGCGCCTGCCTTCAAGGGTGCCGCTGCGGTGCTGCCCCGCCATACTGCTTGTCCTCCCTCCTCCCTCTGGATCCGTCCCTCACCGACCTGTCCTTATAATTCTTCGGGGCAGGCAGTCTTGCCTGTCCGCTGCCAGCGCTGACTCTCCCCCGTGTCGGTTCACGCTTTAAAAATGGCCGCCGAGACTTCCAGAGGCGGCCTCGAGAGACTTCTGCTGAAGTCTCGGCGGCCATTTTGAAGCGCGAACCAGCAGGGGAGAGTCAGCGCTGGCAGCGGGCAGGCAAGACTGCCTACCCCAAAGAATTCCGCTTGAAATACCATTTCCGACACCGGTATCCCACCCAAATCTTCCTCGGTGAAGACCGAAGCAAAGAATTCATTCAGTCTCTCCGCTACGTCTTTGTCTTCCTTGATCGCCCCTTTTACCCCTTGGTCATCCAGCGGCCCAACCGATTCTTTTGCCGGCTTCCTGCTTTTAATATACCGAAAAAAAATTTTACTATGTTTTTTTGCCTCTAATGCTATCTTTTTTTCGTAATCCCTCTTGGCCTTCTTTATCTGCACCTTGCATTTGCTTTGACACTCCTTATGCTGCTTCTTGTTATTTTTAGACGGTTCCTTCTTCCATTTTCTGAAGGCGTTTCTTTTAGCCCTAATAGCTTCCTTCACCTCACTTTTCAACCAGGCCGGCTGTCTTTTGGAGTTCCGTCTTTCTTTTCTAATTCGCGGAATATGTATGGCCTGGGCCTCCAGGATGGTATTTTTGAACAGCGTCCACGCCTGTTGTACAGTTTTTACTCTCTCAGTTGCCCCCCTAAGTTTTTTTTTTACCGTTCTTCTCATTTTATCATAGTCTCCTTTTTTAAAGTTAAACGCTAACGTATTTGACTTTCTGTGTACAGTTACTTCATGGTCGATATCAAAACTGATCATATTATGGTCACTGTTATCAAGCGGCCCCAGTACCATAACGTCCCTCACCAGATCATGCGCTCCACTAAGGACCAAGTCTAGAATTTTTCCTTCTCTCGTCGGCTCCTGCACCAGTTGCTCCATAAAGCTGTCCTTCAAGGAACTGTATCTCTGTAGCGTGTCCCAATGTTACATTTACCCAGTCTATATTTGGATAATTGAAGTCACCCATTATTATCATTATTTTTTTGCTTTAGGATAAAGTAGTATTGTAGCTGTGTTAATAAATGTTTATAATAGAACATGTAAACAAAGTAATATTTTTATTGGACTAATTTTAATACATTTTGGTTAACTTTCGGAGAACAAAACCCCCTTCCTCAGGATACTGTAACAGCACTATACTGTATTGACCTGCGGAAGGATGTTTTGGCCTCTGAAAGCTAAATGTATTAGTCCAATAAAATGGTATTATTTTATTTTCTATATTTGTTTTATTTCTATTTGTTAATTTGTAAAGTGGTGATTGGTACTTGTTAGTTTTTTCAAATTTACATCTGCTGTCTTTATATTTTGCACAGTATGGTATTTTGGTATTTATGGTATTTTATGCAAGACGGGGGGGGGGGGGGCGCCAACTGATAGTCTGCAGGGGGGCACCAGAGACCCTGAGCACGACCCTGGCAATGCCGACACAGCCCATTCACAGTGAATGAGCTGTGTCGGCATTAGCACAAAGCAGGCTCTAGTGTGGCTTAGTAATCAGGGGGGTTGATGTCAAAACCAATCTTTATTGAACAAGCACCACTACAGGACCTGACAAGGGACCATGTTTTGATGGATAAAACTGCCTATCTCAGGGGTTAAAACACTTCAGATCTCAATTACACTGACACTGGTGCTGGTCATTAAAAAACTGTTATCTCATCAAGTCTGGTGCAGGAGCAATAATATTATTGCAAAAGGACTGGAAAAGCCAAACAGCATAAACATACCTTTGATGTGCTTTATTAATGTGCATGGGCATAGTTTGGAGGGGGGGCATTGCCCCACCAAACGCAGGACTGGCACAACGCGCTCTCGGTCCCTACTTCCCGCCCTCCTCTCCCCAACAGCCCTCCTCTCCATTCCTTCCTGCCTCCCCCTGTGCTTTTAAATCTTTTATTTTCAGCAGCGATGACAGTGAACAGCAGAACAGCAAGCCCTTGCGGAAACAGAAAATATGTCATCAAGGAAGGCGGGACACTGTCTGTGAGGGAAGGGAAAGGCTGGAGGCAAGCCTGCTTGCTGTTCTGGTTTCTTCACTGTCGTTGCTGCTGAAAATAAAAGGTTTAAATGCATGGGGGGGGGGCAGGAAGGAATGGAGAGGCAGAAGAGGGCTATCGGGGAGAGAGGAAAATCACTGGACATGGAGGGGAGGGAAGGTGCTGAGGAGAATCGCTGGAAGGGAAGGGGACAAAATTGCTGGACATGGAGGGGAAGGCAGAGGAGTGAGGAAAATTGCTGGGCGGATGGAATGGAGGGGCAGGGGGAGAGGACATTTGCTGGATATGGATGGAGGAGAGGGCAGGGGACAGTAGAGAGTTGCTGGACATTGATGGAGAGGAGGGAACTAGAACTAAGGGACTGAAAAGGGGGAGCTGGGAAAGTCACTGGACATGGATGGGGGGAGGATGGGGGCCAAAGGAGAATTGTTGGACATAGGGGGAGGGCAGAGGAGAATCGCTGGACAAGGAGGGGAGGGGGAGAGAAGAGAAATCGCTGGACATGGAGGGGAGGGCAGGGGAGAGAGGATAATTGCTGGATATGGATGGATGGAGGAGAGGGCAGGGGAGAGAGGAGAGTTGCTGGACATAGATGGAGGGGAGGGAAGAGGAAGGGGATGCACATGGATGGAGGGGAGGGCAGGGGAGAGAAGAGAAATCGCTAGACATGGAGGGGAGGGCAGGGGAGAGAGGGGAATTGCTGGACTGATGGATGGATGGAGGGGGCAAGGGAGAGATGAAATTTGTTGTATATGGATGGATGGAGGAGAGGGCAGGGGAGTTGCTGGACATGGATGGATGGAGGGGAGGGAAGTCAGGAAGGAGATGGATATGGATGGAGGGGAGGAAAGAGAGGAGAAATGCTGGACATGGATGGAGTGGAGGGCAGGGAAGAGAGGAGAAATGTTGGACAAGGATGGAGGGAAGGAAAGACAAAGGAGATGCACACGGATGGAGGGGAAGGGAGAGAGGAGAAATGCTGGACATGGATGGAGAGGAGGGGAGTGAGGAGAAATGCTAAATATGGATGGAGGGAAAACGAAAACTGCTGAATTTAAGGGCTGGATCGGAACACTTTGAGGGCAGATACTGAAACTTGAGGAAAGATAGGGACAGGGCTACAGATGGTAGACAGGAGGCATAAGGACACAGGAGGATAGTGAGTGAAAAAATATCAAATGGAAAGAAGACACTGCATAAAACAGAAGACAATGGGACCAAATTGAATAGAAAAACTAAATGATCAGACAACAAAGGTAGAAAAAAGTATTTTGTTCAGAATTTATTAATTGGAATATGTCAGCTATTGGAAATGTGCATCTGTGATATTTTGAATGTAAGTTTCAATTTTTATAGTATTGTTGCATGCCGAGTCTAACTTCTTGAGGTAACTTTCCAGTTCAGTATTTTGCCTTCATATTTTTTTTATTTCTAGTTCCTTGTGTCATGTGTTTTTCATGTGTGATCAAGGTGCAGTATTCTGCTAGCGTGTAGTATTTGCAGCCCTTTTTGTTTTTTTCACTAGGTAGTGTACTGGTGTTTTAGAGCCCGGTGTAATTACAGTGGTGCCTTTCCACGCATAAGGTTGTTGCTCGTTCTGTCCTTGGAATTAGTGCTGTTATGGTTTGGAAAGGTTATGAGTGTGTTTTTGCACAAGTTTGTGTATAGTGTTTTGCAGTGGAGAGAATGTGTGTTGGTCTTACTGAGGTGGCACCAAGACATCAGAAAGGGTTTTAGAGCCTAAATCATGACACACTGCCTCTTGAAGGATCTACATATAGAGCTTATGCATTTTTAAGGTCTACACTGGCATGGTATGGTATGGGAAAGGGGGTGGGGAAATACTACTGGAGAGGAAGAGGGAGTGCTGGGTAAGGAGGAAAGAAGGAAGGAAGGAAGGAAGGAAGGAAGGGAGAAAGAGCTGACCTTTTTGGGAATAACCATAATGTATATGTATGAGATCTCATACATATTCATTATGGTTATTCCCAAAAAAGCCAGCTCTTTCTCCCTTCCTTCCTTCCTGCCTTGGTATTAACATATTTATTTGCATATATATATATATATATATATGCAAATGAATATTCTAATATGCCCCACTCCATCCTTTGCCCCCCCCAAATGAAAAAGTCAAACTATGCCCATGTTAATGTGTTAAGAAAGTAATTTACGTTATTGTACATAACCAAAAATATTCTGAATCTAATGTCATACACTCAGCCTACAGATTTTGTAACTTGAGACATAGTAACATAATATCATAGTAAATGGCGGCAGAAAAAGACCTGCATGGTCCATCCAGTCTGCCCTACAAGATAAACTCATATGTGCTACTTTTTGTGTATACCTTACTTTGATTTGTACCTATCCTTTTCAGGGCACAGACCGTGTAAGTCTGCCCAGCACTATTCCCGCCTCCCAACCACCAGCCCCGCCTCCCGCCACCGGCTCTGGCACAGACCGTATAAGTCTGCCCAGCACTATCCCCGCCTCCCAACCACCAGCCCCGCCTCCCGCCACCGGCTCTGCCACCCAATCTTGGCTAAGCTCCTTAGGATCCATTCCTTCTGAACAGGATTCCTTTATGTTTATCCCACGCGTGTTTGAATTCTGTTACCGTTTTCATTTCCACCACCTCCCGCGAGAAGGTATTCCAAGCATCCAGTACTCTCTCCGTGAAAAAATACTTCCTGACATTTTTCTTGAGTCTGCCCCACTTCAATCTCATTTCATGTCCTCTCGTTCTACCGCCTTCGCACCTCCAGAAAAGGTTCGTTTGCGGATTAATACTTTTCAAATATTTGAACATCTGTATCATATCACCCCAGTTTCTCCTTTCTTCCAGAGTATACATGTTCAGGTCATTGAGTGTCTGCTCATACGTCTTGTAACGCAAATCCCTTACCATTCTCGTTGCTTTTCTTTGCACCACTTCAATTCTTTTTACATCCTTCGCAAGGTACGGCCTCCAAAACTGAACACAATACTCTAGGTGGGGCCTCACTAACGACTTATACAGGGGCATTAACACCTCCTTTCTTCTGCTGGTCACTCCTCTCTCTATACAGCCTAACAACCTTCTAGCTACGGCCACCGTCTTGTCACACTGTTTCGTCGCCTTCAGATCCTCAGATACTATCACCCCAAGATCCCTCTCCCCACCTAACACATACGTCTCCCGAGGATTTCTATTCCCTAAGTGCATCACTTTGCATTTCTTCGCATTGAATTTTAATTGCCAAACCTTAGACCATTCTTCTAGCTTCCTCAGATCCTTTTTCATGTTTTTCACTCCCTCACAGGTGTCCACTCTGTTACAGATCTTAGTATCATCTGCAAATAGGCAAACTTTACCTTCTAACCCTTCGGCAATGTCACTCACAAATATATTGAACAGAATCGGTCCCAGCACCGATCCTTGAGGCACACCACTACTCACTTTTCCCTCCTCCGAGCGAATTCCATTCACCACCACCCTCTGGCTTCTGTCCGTCAACCAGTTCTTAATCCAGTTCACCACTTCGGGTCCTATCTTCAGCCCATCCAGTTTATTTAAGAGCCTCCTGTGGGGAACCATGTCAAAAGCTTTGCTGAAATCTAAGTAGATTACGTCCATAGCTCGTCCCTGATTCAATTCTCCTGTCACCCAATCAAAGAACTCAATGAGATTCGTTTGGCACGATTTCCCTTTGGTGAAACCATGTTGTCTCGGATCTTGCAACTTATTGGCTTCCAGGAAATTCACTATCCTTTCCTTCAGCATTGCTTCCATTACTTTTCCAATAATCGAAGTAAGGTTTACCGGCCTGTAGTTTCCAGCTTCTTCCCTATCACCACTCTTGTGAAGAGGGACCACCTCCTCCGTTCTCCAATCCCTCGGAACCTCTCCCGTCTGCAAGGATATATTAAACAAATCTTTAAGAGGACCCACCAGAACGTCTCTGAGGTCCCTCAATATCCTGGGGTGGATCCCATCCGGTCCCATGTCTTTGTCCACCTTTAGCTTTTCAAGCTGTTCATACACACTCTCTTCCGTGAACGGTGCTCTATCCACTTCAATCTCATTTGTACTTTTTGCAGTCCATCGCGGTCCTTCTCCAGGATTTTCTTCTGTGAAAACAGAACAAAAGTATCTATTTAGCAAATTTGCTTTTTCTTCATCATTATCCACATAGCGGTTCGCAGTATCTTTTAGTCTCACAATTCCCTTTTTAGCCATTCTCCTTTCACTTATATACCTGAAGAAATTTTTGTCACCCCTCCTTACATTTCTAGCCATTTGTTCTTCCGCTTGCGCTTTCGCCAGACGTATCTCTCTCTTGGCTTCTTTCAGTTTCATCCTGGAGAAGGACAGCGAGGGACTGGCAAAAGTACACCTGAGAATGGAATGGATATAGCACCGTTCACGGAAGAGAGTGTGTATCAACAACTTGGAAAGCTAAAGGTGGACAAAGCCATGGGACCGGACGGGATCCACCCCAGAATATTGAGGGAGCTCAGAGAGGTCCTGGCGGGTCCTCTTAAAGATTTGTTTAATAAATCCTTGGAGACGGGAGAGGTTCCGAGGGATTGGAGAACGGCGGAGGTGGTCCCTCTTCACAAAAGTGGGGATAGGGAAGAAGCTGGAAACTACAGGCCGGTAAGCCTCACTTCGGTTATTGGAAAAGTAATGGAAGCCATGCTGAAGGAAAGGATAGTGAATTTCCTGGAAGCCAATAAGTTGCAAGATCCGAGACAACATGGTTTCACCAAAGGGAAATCATGCCAAACGAATCTCATTGAATTCTTTGACTGGGTGACGGGAGAATTAAATCAAGGACGTGCTATGGACGTCATCTACTTAGATTTCAGCAAGGCTTTCGACAAGGTTCCCCACAGGAGGCTCTTAAATAAACTAGACGGCCTGAAGATAGGACCCGAAGTGGTGAACTGGATTAGGAACTGGTTGACGGACAGACGCCAGAGGGTGGTGGTAAATGGAGTTCGCTCGGAGGAGGGAAAGGTGAGTAGTGGAGTGCCTCAGGGATCGGTGCTGGGGCCCATTCTGTTCAATATATTTGTGAGTGACATTGCCGAAGGGTTACAAGGTAAAGTTTGCCTTTTTGCGGATGACACCAAGATTTCCAACAGAGTGGACACCCCGGAGGGTGTGGAAAACATGAAAAAAGATCTGAAGAAGCTAGAAGAATGGTCTAACATTTGGCAATTAAAATTCAATGCAAAGAAATGCAAAGTGACGCACTTAGGGAGTAGAAATCCAAGGGAGACGTATGTGTTAGGCGGGGAGAGTCTGATAGGCACGGACGGGGAGAGGGATCTTGGGGTGATAGTATCTGAGGACCTGAAGGCGACGAAACAGTGCGACAAGGCGGTGGCAGTAGCTAGAAGATTGCTAGGCTGTATAGAGAGAGGAGTGACTAGCAGAAGAAAGGAGGTTTTAATGCCCCTGTATAAGACGTTGGTGAGGCCCCACCTGGAGTATTGTGTTCAGTTTTGGAGGCCGTATCTTGCGAAGGATGTTAAAAAAATGGAAGCGGTGCAAAGAAAAACTACGAGGATGATATGGGATTTATGTTCCAAGACGTATGAAGAGAGGCTTGCTGACCTGAACATGTACACCCTGGAGGAAAGGAGGAACAGGGGTGATATGATACAGACGTTCAAATATTTGAAAGGTATTAATCCGCAAACGAATCTTTTCCGGAGATGGGAAGGCGGTAGAACGAGAGGACATGAAATGAGATTGAAGGGGGGCAGACTCAGGAAAGATATCAGGAAGTATTTTTTCACGGAGAGGGTGGTGGACGCTTGGAATGCCCTCCTGCGGGAGGTGGTGGAGATGAAAACGGTAACGGAGTTCAAACATGCGTGGGATATGCATAGAGGAATCCTGTGCAGAAGGAATGGATCCTCAGAAGCTTAGCTGAAATTGGGTGGCGGAGCAGTTGGGGGGAAGAGGGGGTGGTGGTTGGGAGGCGAGGATAGAGGAGGGCAGACTTATACGGTCTGTACCAGAGCCGGTGATGGGAGGCGGGACTGGTGGTTGGGAGGCGGGAAATACTGCTGGGCAGACTTATATGGTCTGTGCCCTGAAAAGGACAGGTACAAATTCAAGGTAAGGTATACACATATGGATTAAGAACTGGTTGAAAGATAGGAAGCAGAGAGTAGGATTGCGTGGCCAGTATTCTCAGTGGAGGAGGGTAGTTAGTGGGGTCCCGCAGGGGTCTGTGCTGGGTCTGTTGCTTTTTAATGTATTTATAAATGACCTAGAAATGGGAATAACTAGTGAGGTAATTAAATTCGCCGATGACACAAAATTATTCAGGGTCGTCAAGTCGCAGGAGGAATGTGAACGATTACAGGAGGACCTTGCGAGACTGGGAGATTGGGCGTGCAAGTGGCAGATGAAGTTCAATGTTGACAAGTGCAAAGTGATGCATGTGGGTAAGAGGAACCTGAATTATAGCTACGTCTTGCAAGGTTCCGCGTTAGGAGTTACGGATCAAGAAAGGGATCTGGGTGTCGTCGTCGATGATACGCTGAAACCTTCTGCTCAGTGTGCTGCTGCGGCTAGGAAAGCAAATAGAATGTTGGGTGTTATTAGGAAGGGTATGGAGTCCAGGTGTGCGGATGTTATAATGCCGTTGTATCGCTCCATGGTGCGACCGCACCTGGAGTATTGTGTTCAGTACTGGTCTCCGTATCTCAAAAAAGATATAGTAGAATTGGAAAAGGTACAGCGAAGGGCGACGAAAATGATAGTGGGGATGGGACGACTTTCCTATGAAGAGAGGCTGAGAAGGCTAGGGCTTTTTAGCTTGGAGAAGAGACGGCTGAGGGAAGATATGATAGAAGTGTATAAAATAATGAGTGGAATGGATCGGGTGGATGTGAAGCGACTGTTCACGCTATCCAAAAATACTAGGACTAGAGGGCATGAGTTGAAGCTACAGTGTGGTAAATTTAAAACGAATCGGAGAAAATTTTTCTTCACCCAACGTGTAATTAGACTCTGGAATTCGTTGCCGGAGAACGTGGTACGGGCGGTTAGCTTGACGGAGTTTAAAAAGGGGTTAGATAGATTCCTAAAGGACAAGTCCATAGACCGCTATTAAATGGACTTGGAAAAATTCCGCATTTTTAGGTATAACTTGTCTGGAATGTTTTTACGTTTGGGGAGCGTGCCAGGTGCCCTTGACCTGGATTGGCCACTGTCGGTGACAGGATGCTGGGCTAGATGGACCTTTGGTCTTTCCCAGTATGGCACTACTTATGTACTTATGTACTTATGAGTTTGTCTTGGGCAGACTGGATGGACCAAGCAGGTCTTTTTCTGCCGTCATCTACTATGTTACTATCCTGTATTCCTCCTCGTGTTCCTTTTCTTGAGTTTTTGTGTATTTCTGGAATGCCAACTCTTTAGCCTTTATTTTCTCAGCCACTTGCTTGGAGAACCATATCGGTTTCCTTTTTCTCTTGCTTTTATTTACTTTCCTTACATAAAGGTTCTTGGCCCTATTTATAGCTTCTTTCAGCCTGGACCACTGTCCTTCCACTTCTCGTATTTCCTCCCAGCCCATCATCTCCTTCCTCAGGTATTCCCCCATTTTACTAAAGTCAGCACGCTTGAAATCCAGAACTTTGAGTTTTGAGTGGCCGCTCTCCACTTTAGCTGTAATATCAAACCAAACTGTTTGATGGTCACTGCTGCCCAGGTGGGCACCCACTCAGATATTTGACACGATATCCCCATTTGTGAGCACCAGATCCAGTGTCGCTCCCTCCCTCGTGGGTTCCATCACCATTTGTCTGAGCAAACCGCTTTGTAAAGCATCCACAATCTCTCTACTTCTTTCCGATTCCGCAGACGGAACCTTCCAATCTACATCCGGCAGATTGAAATCTCCCAGCAACAGCACCTCCCTCTTGTTTCCCAACTTTTGAATATCTGCGATCAGGTCTTTATCTAATTCCTCCAATTGTTTCGGAGGTCTGCAGACAACACCCACGTGCATAGAGGTTCTATCCTCTCTTTTTAAGGTGATCCATATCCCTTCTTCCTTTCCCCAGGTCCCTGTCATTTTGGTCGCTGTGACATCATTTCTCACATATAGAGCTACTCCTCCACCCTTACGACCCTCTCTATCCTTCCTAAATAGATTATAGCCTGGTATGTTTGCCCCATTCATGGGAACCATATAGCCACGTCTCCATGATTGCAACAATGTCTAAGTCTGCCTCCAACATCAGGGCTTGAAGGTCATGAACTTTATTGCTTAGACTGCGAGCATTTGTGGCCATCGCTTTCCATGTACATTTCCTGGTATGTGCTTCAACATTTGTGATTTGGGGTTGTCTTTTCTCTTTGGGTACCTTCATATTCTTTTGTTCCAACTTCATTTCTTTCTCTTCTGCCTCAGTTCTATTTTCAGGATCATCACCATGCTGTAATGGAGCAAAAATTCTGAAGGGGCAACATTTGTGAGGGCAGATGCCTCTGGTGCACATAGCGAAGTCTGCCTGAGCCTACTGTGAACCATCTATTCCTAGGTGGTTTTATCCTTGGAGGCAGTGGTGTGAATTTGGCTTGATTCTGTGCTGCATGGTTTTGTGTATTCTTAGAAGCTGCTTTAAGCGCATCTAATTCCTGTTTTACCTTACTGAGCTCCTGTTTTAAACTAGCAAGCTGATGACAGACAGGACAAGCCTTAAGTCTCCAGATAATTGGCCTTGAAACTGAAACACCACAATTATTACAGAGAATAAAAGTCATCCCATTTGTTGGAATGGGAATAAACAGGTATGCTATGATGGGGTTAATACTGTGCAAGATTAACTTTACTCTTCAGCCATACATAGGCAACCAGAGGCAGTTGTAATTTGGGTGGAGTTAATTTGTAATAAGTAGAATAGTTAGGAAATTTATTTAGGAAGTGTCAGTCTTGGGGTAGGTGGGCTGAGGGGCAGGGTGGGGGGGGGGGGGGGGCTTAAAGTTTAAAACCTGTGGAATGTGTTTGTTTTAAAACCTATTTCCAGGAAATGAAAAAAGTTCTAATACTTGCTAGCAGTTTTGAAATCTGAAATCTCCTTTTCAGATTTATAGATATCAATAAACCAGTTAGAAACAACAACAATCAAATCACATCAAATCAAATCAAATCAAATGAAACAGCAGAGCAGAATGAAACAGTCGGATCACACTATTTTCAGAGCCAAGAGGGTTTTTTTTTTTTCTCTTTTTAGGAAAGATAGAAATGCAGTGACAATGATAGACAAGGAATGAAGGAAGAGATGCCCAGAGGAAACACAGCCAAAGGATAGGGATAACCAGGGATTTAGCCAGCACATGTCTTAGCTGTGTGAGTTTCCTTCAGCCAGGAGATAAGACCACGAGGCTGCTCAGTTTAGCCCCTCCTAAGCAATTAAAATGTCTGCAGAAGGACCAGGTGAGAATGGGGAGGGGGAGCACACTGTTAGGAAAGGAAAAATGTTCTAATACTTGCTAGCAGTTTTGAAATCTGAAATCTCCTTTTCAGATTTACAGATATCAATAAACCAGTTAGAAACAACAACAATCAAATCACATCAAACCAAATCAAATGAAACAGCAGAGCAGAATGAAACAGTCAGATCACACTATTTTCAGAGCCAAGAGGTTTTTTTTTCCTCTTTTTAGGAAAGATAGAAATGCAGTGACAATGATAGACAAGGAATGAAGGAAGAGATGCCCAGAGAAAACATAGCCAAAGGATAGGGTAAATGAGACATTTGTAAGACTAACTTCCTCATCCTTTTCCTTAGCCTCCCTGCTTTTAAAAAAAAAAGGGAAGTAATACTTCTTGCACTTCAAATTTTACCTTCAACTACTTCAATGATGTCTCTTTTCAACAAATTGACAAGCTCTGGATGTATGCCTGAGATAGCAGTAAGGTCTTCTGCAGGCAAAATAAATTTTGGACTCCGCGCTATTTTGTCAAGTTCTGTAGCATCAGCATTTCTGGCTTTGATTGCTAAAGTTAATACATTGGACCTTTTCAGGGCATCTGCTTGTTCATCAATTCTGTCTCTTGATTTTCCTCCAGAAAGTAGTACTAAGAACTGGGGTACGCCCTCATCAACCCTGCTCCCTGCATCATTTGTCAGAAGTTCATTCTTTGCATAAGCCAAGGCTGCCCCTGTGTTGAGGGTTCTTCCTGTCTTTAATTTCATTTTTCTTAAATGGTTAAGTATGTCTTGCTTGGAAGAATAGGTGTTAAATTTGAATTCATCTTTGACGTTGTCACTATATTGAGCAACAGAAACTCGGGTTGTGTCTGGTCCCACATTGAGGTCATCGATCACCTTGTACAAGAAATCTCGAACTGGGTTGAAGAGCCCTGCCACATTTGATGAACCATCAATCAAGAATAAAATATCTCTCTTGCTTTCTGTAAGTAAGAAATAAAATGATACAATGAATATAGAAGAATCTCATGTTCATTAAGTTCAATAGTGAAGAGTCCAATATGTAAAAAAAAAAAAAAAACAGTATGCCTAAATACCATACAAACTGATTTTGCATAGAGCAATTAGGTGGGATGTTTACATTTACCCATGTATTATACAAAAGGCTTTTCTGTGTGTGGAGCCTTTTATAAAATATATATAAGGATGTGTGGAAATGCACATGTAAGTTTCAGCACATCCAGTAGGATCACTTATTCTAGTATGAAACTTGTTCAAAACAGTGCATCAACATGCAGGGATTTGCCCATGTAAGTGCCAATTTTGCAGCCTAGATATGTAAATGCCAGGACTGGCATGTGCAAGTGCCAGATTTTACAAACATGGACATCCAGAAACAGCCAATTAAGGAGCAGCGTGATATACTCTTTTTTTGGCATATTATAAACAGTAGAGAAGTGAGAACAATTACGTTCTAAATCGCTGGTACAAAGTACAGGTGAAAATAAGCAATTACCTGACATACCTTCCTTGCATCAGGCATAAATGCTGATATATTTTTACAGTATAGGTGTATTGTCATTGTAAAATTAAAATTGCAAGCATACTTTTCTGGGCCACCCAAAACAGGCCCCCAATGCATTCCCTTGAAAACCGTAAGTGCCTCAGATCTACACTTGTAAATAGGGACTTCCTAAAATTGCTATTTAAAAGCTCAGCATAGTAGTGTTATTTATCTGTTCAGTATTCCTGGTGGCGGTAAATGACCAGATAATAATGCTGAGCAATATTCAGGCATCAGTACTGAAAATCTGGATCAGCGGCAGTACATGGAAGTTATGTAGGTATGGCTGATATTCAGTGCCTTACCCAGGGGTGTGCTGGTAAATTTTTAACAACAGGCTCTTTCTCTGGACGTAGCCAGCTCTGCAGTTGGAAGGGCCAGGGGTGGCGGGGGGGGGGATGGGGTGGTGGAACAACACTTGCCTCTCTCTCCTCCCTCCCTTCGTGCGGGCACGCTAGGCATACCTTTGCTGGCAGCCAATAAATGGACTGCCACCATTCCCAATGTCTTGCTCTGAGCAGCATGCTGGAACTTCTCTCACATGCTCGAGAAGTCCCAGCCTGCTGCTCAGAGCTGGAAACAAGGAGCGGGGAGCAGCAGTAGTCTATTTACTTGGCTGACAGGGCTCAGCATCCCCACCAGCAAAGTAAAAGATATTTCAGCAGGGGGCCCAAGCCCACATTTTGGAAGCCAGTTGTTAAAGTAGCCATGGAGGACCCTACTTTAACAACCGGCTCCCAAAATTCCTAAAAACTTAACAACCGGCTCTTGCGAGCCTGTGAGAGCCTGCTCCAGCACACCACTGGCCTTACCCACATAGCTAAACCAGGCAAAGTTAGGACTGCTATTTAAGTGATCCTATTTGCAGGCACTAGCACTGAATATTGCCAATGCCTGCATAACTTTTGGGATCACCTCACCTCTGCCCCCTCCCCCCCCCCCCCAACTGCTTCAGCATTGTCTAGACAATGCCATGGCGGTCAGAGGAGATATTAATTGGCATTGCCTGGTTAACTGCCAATGAGTATCCTCTCCCAGTCTGCTCAGTACAATTTAAACAGGCACTGGTTAAATAATTTTGAATATCAGGCCCTATGGGGAAGATTCTATATATGACGCCTAAAGAATCCGCACCGAAAACATTTCTGACTAAGCATATTCTATAATTGGTGCCTACAATATGCTTAGTTGATACCCAGTGCCTAAAACTATGCACCTCCATTTACACCAACAAAAATGTGGCATAAATCCTGGTGCATAGATTTAGGCACACAGGGCTATATTCTATAACAGTGCATGTAAATTTTGGAATGCCCATGAAACGCCATTTTCCCCAACCATAACCACGTACCTTTTTGCCTGAGCATGTTAGAATTTAGGCACACTGCGTTGCAGAATATGCTTAACGAGTTACATAGTAACATATAGTAACATAGTAAATGACGGCAGATAAAGACCTGTAGAGGTCCATCCAATCTGCCCAACAAGATAAACTCATTTTACATGGTATGTGATACTTTATATGTATACCCGAGTTTGATTTGTCCTTGCTATTCTCAGGGCACAGACCACAGAAGTCTGCCCAGCACTGGTTTTGCTTCCCAATTACCGGTGTTGCAACCCAATCTCCTCTAAGATTCCTTGGATCCATTCCTTCTAAATAGGATTCCTTTGTATTTATCTCACACATGTTTTAATTCCATTACCGTTTTCATCTCCACCACCTCCCAAGGGAGGGATTCCATATATCTACCACCCTTTCCGTGAAAAAGTACTTCTTGACATTACTCCTGAGTCTGCCCCCCTTCAACCTCTATTCATGTCCTCTAGTTCTACTGCCTTCCCGTCTCCGAAAAGGTTTGTCTGCGGATTAATACCTTTCAAATATTTGAACGTCTGTATCATTTCACCCGTTTCTCCTTTCCTCTAAGGTATACATGTTCATGTCAGCAAGTCTCTTTTCGTACGGTTTGCAATGCAAATCCCATACCATTTTTGTATCTTTTCTTTGCACTGCTTCCAGTCTTTTTACATCTTTAGCAAGATACGGCCTCCAAAACTGAACACAATACTACAAGAGGGGCCTCACCAGTGACTTGTAGAGGAGTATCAACACCTCCTTTCTTCTGCTGGTTATACCCCTCTCTATGCAGCCTACCATCCTTCTGGCCACAGCTGCCGTCTTGTCGCATTGTTTCTTAATCTTCAGATCCTCGGACACCAACACCCCCATGGTCTTGGGGGTTATGTGTGTAAATTCTAATTATTACCAATTAGTGCTCATTATTGCTTGTTAAGTGCTGTTATCAACACCTATGGCACCTAAGTGTGGCAAGTAGCGTGCAACCTACACTCGTCTATAAATTACTTAATATATTTATTTTAAAAGCTTGTATAGTATTTATAACTAAGTAGTTTCCATAAAAAGCATTCATAATAAAATAAACCATAAATTGTGTGCGTAAGTGGGAGATGCCCATGTTCTGCCTATGTTCCACTCATGTACACTCCCCTTATAGTTATGAACTATGCCACTTTCATGCACCCTTATAGAATAGCACTTGGAGCATGTGCACACATACCCCTGGATTCTATATAGCGTGCCTAGAGATCTGCACAAAAATCCAAGCATATTCTGCAACAACGCACGTAACTTAATTGGCTTAACAAGCCAATCAGCACTGTTATCAGCACTTAACAAGTGATAATGAGCACTAATTGGCAGTAATTTGAATTTATACGCACAACTCCCTAAGCATATTCTATAACGCACTGCGCCTAAATTTTAATATGCACAGGCAAAAGGGGGCATGGTTATAGGCGTGGAAATGGGTGTTTCATAGGTATTTCAAAATTTACATGCGTTGTTATAGAATATGGCCCTCTGTGCCTAAAATCTATATACCAGATATACGCCACATTTTCACTGGTGTAAATGGAGTTGTAGTTTTAGGTGCTGGGATATCAACTAAGCATATTCCATATACCATGCCTAAATCTAGGCGCCACTTACAAAATACGCTTAGGTGAAAATGTTTCTCATGCGGATTATGTAGGAGCCATATGTAGAATCTGGCCCATAATGACACTTTTTGCTCCATTCATGCGTGTAAGGTATGCAAAAACCACAGATGCACATTTCTAGAATTGTTTTTTATATGTGTAAAAGCCATTCAAACTTTCTAAAATGATCTCTTTAATCAGGTTTCTAATTTAGGGACCCATTTTAAGGAGGAGAGGAATAGCCTAATGGTGAGAACAGTAGGCTGGGAGCCAGGGAAGTTGTTCTTTGTGATCTTGGACAAACCTCTTAACTCACTATTGCCTCAAGTGCAAACTATTGTAAGCCTTCTGAGGACAGATAAATATCTATTGTACCTGAATGTATCTCACCTTGAGCTACTTCTGAAAAAGGAATGACCTAAATCTAAAATCTCTTCTCTTCTCTATGTTCAGTCAAATTTAGTAACCTTGAATTTTGACTGAATATGGGCACCTAAAGTGAAATGGAGGGCCACAAAACTGGGCTTCTACATTTAGGCCAGCTATTGAAATTGTTAAGGCTCCAAATACCAAAATCCCAGGGCCAGCAAAAAGGGCTGTAGCACCCTGAGCCAGGTTTTGCTCTTCTGTCCCCATCTTCGGGTCAGTCTTGTGGCATGAACTGCATAGATGTGAGAATGGCTCCAATCCAAAATGAAGTTATCGTTATAACTTACAGGCCTTTGTTTTATCCAGTTTTGGGATTTAAAGCTGACATATTTCATTCTCTAAAAAACTCAAAAATAATTTTTTCATACCTTTATTGTCTGATCATTTTATTTTTCCATTTGAGTTGGTCCTGATCTAATTGTACCCCATTTTACCCCTTCCTCTTGTTGGCTTTCTCCTGTCTGTTCCAGGACTTCATTTACATTTTCTGTTTCTCTACTCTTCCTGTCTTCTCTCCCCCCCCCCCCCCCCCCCCGCTACATCTATCTACTAATGATTGACCTGTGATTGCATAATTTATTGTCTTACCTGCATCAGTAAAAAGTTGTGGCACAGTCTGAATCAGAGTTGCTACTTGATCTTTTGTAAGTTCAGTAACTTTCTGTGAGATCTGCTGCTCGACTGTTTCCAAATGATCGAAGTCAGGAACAGCAACAACAAAATCTGGGATAAGAGAAATGGTTTGAAGCTCTGTGATATCAGCATTCTTGGTTCCAATGGCAAAAGGCACAACTCCACCAGCTTTCAGAGTAGCAGATGGTCTCATCACATCATCCCTCGATTTTCCAGCTGACAGCAACATCAAAAATTGGGGGACACCTTCTGCTGCTCTGCTTCCTGCTTCACTAGTGAATACATTTTGAGTTACATAATCCAGGGCTGCACCAGTGTTCAGTGAAGATCCTCCCAACAAAGACAGACGTCGAATACCATTGAGCACCCCTAGACGATCTGAGTATGTGTCCAAATAGAAGTTGACTTTGGCATCATTACTATACTGGACCACAGCAATTCTGACCTTGTCACGACCTACATCAAGGTTTTCAACTAGTCTTAGAAGGAAGCTGACCAATGCAGGAAAACCACTTCTGACATCATCAGAGCCATCAAGTAGAAACACAATGTCCTTCTTGCCGTTATCTAATTTTTTTAAGTTGAAGAAGAAATCAAAATGCATACAAAATAAGTTTAGTATAATATGATATCTGAATATCCAAATATAAGAAAACATTCAGACATTTAGATACTTGAATACAGAAACAAAGAAAATGACAACAGATAAAGGCCATATGGCCCATCCAGTCTGCCCATCCATATCATCCACTATCTTCTCCTCCCCCTAAGAGATCCCGCATGTCTGTCCTATGCTTTCCTGCACTCAGACAAAGCCCCTGTCTCCACTACCTCCTCTGGGAGGTTGTTCTACGCATTCACCACCCTTTCTGTAAAGAAGTATTTCCTTAGATTACTTCTGAGTCTATCTCCTTTTAACTTAATCTTATGCCCTTCTCATTCCAGTGCTTCCTCTCAGTCAAAAGAGTCCTGCCTTCTGTGCATTTATGCCACAGAGATATTTAAATGCACAGGAGGCAAGCATCTTTCAACTGGTTTAAAATAGCTAAACTCTCGGTAATGATGAAGAAAAGTTCTATGGCATAAAGTACTTTTGTATACATGCCCAAAATGTTTTATTTATTTTATTTTAATGGTATGTACTCGAGAAAAGTAAATATTAAGAATGTGTTCTAAAAATAAACCTATTTATCCATATTCTAGAGGACTTTTCCACATACCTTGTGAAGGTACATGGATAAGTCCTTTGGTTTCAGATAACTGTCCCGAGAAAGGATGACCCTGATATTCAGTGGCACTTATCTGGGTAGGGGTGTTCACCAGGATTTAAGCAGTCTGGGGGAGGAACCAAGGTGCAGCCATATGCTGTTCCCTTAGATCTTAAAACTCTGAAGTCAGCATTGCTTTAAAATATCAAACACAGCATCAAAGTTGTTCCTGGATATTCAAAGGACACTTCTATAACTGGGTGCCCCAAACAGCCTATTCTATAGCAGCATCTGGGCACGCAGATCTCATTATATAGAATACTAGCATGAATCAGCATATGCATATATACATTTAGACATGTCCACTTATGTCAGGTCTGTGGCAGGTGTAAATGTCATTGACTTGACACTTAAATGCGCCATATGAGCATGTAAATTACAGTATTCTGTAATTTATGCCTATAAATATTGGCCCTGCCTATGCCCCTTCCCTGTGAAATACCCCTTGCACTTTCATGCTAAGCCATATGCATGCCAAAATTACAGAATAGCGCTTAGCGCATAGCTGTCATTTATACACATAAGTGTACATTTCTAAGTTCCTTGTAATAAAGAGGTTCTTTTACTAAGCTGCAGTAAAAAGTGGCCTGCGGTAGTGTGAACGTGTCTTTTGGGTGTGTGCTGGGCCAGTTTATACCACATCTCGGAAAAAGGGCTTTTTTTCCCAATGGGCTGGGAAAAGGGCCTGCTGTAAAATTGAAACCAGCACGCACCTATTTACGGCCTGAGCCCTTAACGCCACCCATTGATCTAGTGGTGACTGGTCAGCATGTGCCAACTGGCGATTAATGCCAGACACGCCGTGTGCTGTAGGAAATAAAAAAATAATTTGTTCAGGTGTTATGGGTATGTGCCAAATCCAAAATTACCACCAGGGGTGCATGCTAACCTGGCGGTAGTCTCATTTTAACGCACACTGTACATGTGTAGAGCCTACTGCGCTTTTGTAAAAGGGTCCCAGAATGCGGGAGTCAGTGTTGGGGTCTACTCAGATACTGGTGTTAAACATCCAGGTATAAGACTGCTACCAGAAGTTGTCTAGGTACCACCAATATTCAACAGCATAAACAGTATGTATTATTGAGCAATAGCATGCAGTGTTGGGCCATAGGATACACTATTAAGCGATAGTCTACATTATCAGAGCAATAATACGCACTATTAACATTTTGGGTTAAACTGATATGAAAATGATATGAAAATGTACATTCCTGTTAAGCTGATCTGCAAAGATGTTAAGTTTCTGACTTTGGATGTTAAGCAATCAGTCTCTAAAATCTTACTAGGGCTGAGTCCTAGATGAAATATGCTTCCCTACTTAATCCTTTCTGAATTCATCCCTCTTCCAACCCTCATTATACATTCTTCCTTAATTAACAACACACTATCCCAATATACACCCTCTTCCCACTCCCTACCTCTACCACCCTCCTCCCTTACCCATCTTACCCACATCTAATTGTCCACCTCTTTATACCCTATATTACAGCTGTCATCCATTCTATGTTATCTTGTAAACCTGTTATATTATGTAAGCCGCATTGAACCTGCTAATAAGTGGGAAAGCGCGGGGTATAAGTGTTGCAAATAAATAAATAAATGAACTAGGATTCTAAATTTAGGAGCCTAAATGTTGGGTTTCTACAGACAGATTTGTTAGGGAAAAATATTAACATCATAAGAAAAAAGAACATAAGATAAGCCATGCAGTAATCCACAGCTCATTATATATCCAGATGAGACATTTACTCAAACAATATTGAGGTATTTGAATTATCATATTATTAATGCATTGCCAAATTTGTTAATCTTCCAAATTTCTGTTAGCATTTCACTGCTTACCTCTTCATCCTATCCAGGTGGATGATAGTATAACTTTGGCAATATACTTATCCTGTTCACACACAGAATTTATATCTGGATGAATTCTGGCTCCACCTTGGTTCCACCCCCAGACTGCCTCAGCACTAGTCAGATAATACCTGGGCAGCCAGTAAATATTTTCAGTCCATTCTCTGGATAATACTTCTGAAAATCTGGGTATGGCCATGATGAGTGCCACTTTTTGTGGGTAATAGACACGTCTACACAGATAAGTATTGATGAATATTGGGCCATAGAATTTGTCAGTGAACCCCGTCTTGAGTAGAGAGATGTGGTAGCCGTGTTAGTCCACTTTTAAAGGTAATCAATAGAAATAAAATAAAATAAAACGGAGAAAAGAAAATAAGATGGTACCTTTTTTATTGGACTAACTTAATACATTTTTTGATTAGCTTTCAAAGGTAGCCCTTCTTCATCAGATCAGAAATAAGCAAATTTTGATAAGTAACAGCACATATAAGTGAAACATCAAAGTATTTCAGTGACAGTCTGAAAGGATGAGGGAGGGGTGGGTGAGGTGAGAAGCAGGGAGCGCTGAGAAGGTGAGGGACAGGGAGATATGCATGGTGATCAGAAAACGACAAAGCAGTACAATTTTATGGTTTATAATGGGCTAGAAAACCCAGATCTTTGTTAAGTCCTGTCTGGTGGGTGTCAAAATATTTAATCATTTTGACTTCAAAGGTCTTGCTTTCCTGTATTGTTTTAAAGTTTCCTTTCAGTATTCTCACCATAAAATCATTGGTACAGTGTTCTGGTTTTGTAAAGTGATGTCCCACAGAGGTAACACCCTGGTTGGCACTGGCAATTTTCATATGATGTGTATGTAAATTAAATCTTTTCTTCAGCATCTGGCTTGTTTCTCCAATATAGCACCCTTCGTCACATTTTTTACACTGGATGATATATATTACATTGGAAGATGAGCATGTGAAGGTGGGATCTTGTGAAATGTTTTGGCATAGTTTGCAGCTGGATATATTGCAAGGATGTGTGTCATTTTCTCTCTGTTGAGAGTTTGCTTCTCACTAGCTTGTGTTTTAAATTGGGTGGCTGTTGGAAGGCCAGCACTGGTGGGGATGGGAATATCTCTTTCAGTAATTCATGCTCCTGGAATAGTGGCTGCAGATCTCTTATGATTTTCCTCAGTTTTCCTAGCTCTGGGTTGTATGTCACTACAAGGGGGGTTCTGTCCGTAGCTTTCTTTTCCTTGTACTGTAGCAGATTTTCCCTGGGTGTTTTGAGGAAGGAGGATGCAGTCAGGCACCAGGGCAGCATCCCAATATGCTAACCTCTTTATGGCTGAACTGGAAGAGACATTTCTGAATACATATCAGACCACACCTCTAAAATACTACCGGTATATTGATGACATTTTAATGATTTGGACTGAGAGGGGAAGAAACTCTAAAACAATTTTACAGTTCTTTCAATACATACCATCCTACAATCAGATTCAAAATTGAGTACTCCCCAGAAAAAGTCAATTTTTTGGACACCACAGTTTCAATCAGCAATGGCTACATACAAACATCCATATACAGGAAACCCACAGACAAATGCAGCTACCTCCACAACTCCAGCTTCCACCCTTCACATACAAAAAAATCTATTATTCACAGCCAAGCCACAAGATACCACCATATCTGCTCTGCACCTCAAAATCCTGACTGCATCCTTCAAACAGAAAGGCTATAACCCCAAAATAATCTCCAAGAATATTGCCTCCTCCCTCAAAACACCCAGGGAAAACATGCTACATTACAAGGAAAAGAAAGTCACGGATAGAACCCCCCCTTGTAGTGACATATAAACCAGAGTTGGAAAAACTGAGGAAAATCATAAGAGATCTGCAGCCACTACTCCAGGAGCATGAATTACTGAAAGAGATATTCCCATCCCCACCAGTGCTGGCCTTCCGACAGCCACCCAATTTAAAACACAAACTACTGAGAAGCAAGCTCTCAACAGAGCCCCAAAAAGAAGAGAATGGCACACATCCTTGCAATATATCCAGCTGCAAACTATGCCAAAACATTTCACAAGACCCCACCTTCACATGCTCATCTTCCAACGTAATATATATCATCCAGTGTAAAAAATGTGATGAAGGGTGCTATATTGAAGAAACAAGCCAGATGCTGAAGAAGAGATTTAATTTACATACACATCATATGAAAAATGCCAGTGCCAACCAGGATGTTACCTCTGTGGGACAGCACTTTACAAAACCAGAACACTGTACCAATGATTTTAAGGTGAGAATACTGAAAGGGAACTTTAAAACAATACAGGAACACAAGACCTTTGAAGTCAAAATGATTAAATATTTTGACACTAACCAGACAGGACTTAACAAAGATCTGGGTTTTCTAGCCCATTATCAACCATAAAATTGTACTGCTTTGTCACCCTCTGATCACCATGCATATCTCCCTGTCCCTCACCCTCTCAGCCCTCCCTGCTTCTCACCTCACCCACCCAGACTGTCACTGAAATACTTTGATGTTTCACTTATATATGCTGTTACTTATCAAAATTTTCTTATTTCTGATCTGACAAAGAAGGGCTACCTTTGAAAGCTAATCAAAAATGTATTAAGTTAGTCCAATAAAAAAGGTATCATCTTATTTTCTTTTCTATGTTTTATTTTATTCTATCGATTATCAATGAACCCCCAAATCTCTCTTCTATCCCAATTTTCAAGTTATCAAATATCTAAACAAAGCAATGTCTATTTACTTGCAAACTACTCCCTCAGAGGAAGAAATGTTAGTATAAAATCTCTGTACCTTGAAAAACCTCTTTGATGTGTTACTACTTTGTGTGAAAACACCTAATTGTGGTATGAATAAGAATTTGTACTGCAATGTGTATTAGCAATGGTAAAAAAAATATTCTTACAGTCTAAGAGGTGCAGTTAAATAAGGCTATTTTCTGCTCATAGCCTTTATTTTTCAGCCCCTCTGTTTCAGCTAACTAAGGGGTTCTTTTACTAAAGGGTTGGCATGCAGCAATGGGCTTGTTGTGCGCCATTACGGAACTACCATTGGGCAACCGCAGGAGACTGGCGGTAGTTCCCACCCCAGCACACACTATTTCTGGAACTACAGGAATTGGTTCTATTTTTGTAGCACCGGAACTTAACTGGCGGTAATTGGCACTGCCCAGTTACCACCGAGTTAGTGCAGGATCCCCTACTGCCATCTCAATGGGTGGCAGTAAGGGCTCCCCACAGACATGGCCATGCGGTAAGTGGTTCACTTTTTTGTTAAAAATGGGCAGCCTTTTACCTGCTGCGGTAAAAAGGGGACTCAGTACACATCAAACACACTCGCTGATGCTAGCGCAAGCCCCCCTTTATCGCAGATTAGTAAAAGGGCCTCTAAGCCTTTTCAAGAGCGTGTTCACTGTTCACTTTATGCAATCATACTATTTAGATTGCTTCACTAGGTAACATGTCCATCTTATCAAGATAATGGTGGGTCCTAACAGGTATTAAATAATATCCAACCAGCAGCTTATGCTATATAGTATGGAAGGTGAACAAGAGCATGTTAGCTCCTCATTTGCATATGGCATACCTTCATTTATATTCACATACATGTAAATTTTTGAGTGTTGACAGCATCTTTTCTGACTCCATTATAAAATGCATGATAAGGCCTTTCTACATAGTTTTTCTCTTTTAGCGTACATAAGACAATCTTAATGTGCATACTAACATTTATCACATAAGCCCTTTTTATTTTACATTTTTGTGGATTTTCTTAGGTTTTATGACTGTGTAGATCAGTGATAGGTCTAAGTACAGGAAAGTAAGTATATGTGCTCAGTGTTCGGAAAAGCTGAACTCCTAAATCTGGGCACCTAATGTTAGCATTAGCACACAGCTACTGAAAAAGGAGGTGGTAAGAACTTTCACATTAAATCAGCATTAATCAGTTAATGTACAGGCTAGCTGACATGCATCCTCCTAAATATATATATATATACATATATATACACCATGTAGTTAGCATGCATCAATAGCAAAAATAATGTAAAATTCTTTAATGTATTCTGCATTAGGCCATTTTTTCTGCATTAAGGGCTAGAATCTATATATGGCGTATGAAAATTCTGCTCGAAAATTTTTTTTGCCTATGTGTATTCTATAAAGTATGCCTATATTTTATAGAATAGGCTTAAATTTATGTGCAGTATATACAACACACCCAGCATTAAGGGCTAGAATCTATATATGGCGCATGAAAATTCTGCTCGAAAAAAATATGCCTATGTGTATTCTATAAAGTATGCCTATATTTTTATTGAATAGGCTTAAATTTATGTGCAGTATGTAGAACACACCCAGCGCCTTTCCACAAGATCAAATTTAGTCGCAACCAATTGCACCATGTTTTACTTGGTGTAAATCCTGACACCTAAATTAGGCACAGAGTGGGTGTATTTTAGAAATACCCACACCCCACCCATGGCCACATCCCCTTTTCAACTATATGACTGAGAATTTAAGCGCACCATGTTACAGAATATGCTTAGGAAGTTGTACGTGTAAATCTTAATTAATGCCAATTAGTGCTGATAATTACTTGTTAACATCCAATTAACAGTGCTGATTAGCTAGTTTACCAATTAAGTTATGTGTATTGTTATAGATTACGCTTCAGTTTCTGTGTGGAAATTAAGGCACCATATATAGAATCCCAGGGTAAACATGTAATGCGGTTTAGTACAAAGGCCCCTTATGATCATAAGTTTTCAGCTGCAAATGTGTTTCAAAATTATGCTCCTAAATTTATGTCTGCCATTCATTTGCCTAGATTTATGAGCCTAGTATTGAAAATCGTTGGTAATAACTTTTTCCAACACTATATCCATCTCTTTTGACACTCAGGGGGAGATTCTATATATGGCACCTAAATCTACACGCATCCATTTACACCAACAAAATGTGGTGTAAATCCCAATGCGTAGATTTAGGTGCGCTGGGCCATATTCTATAACTAGGTGCATAAATTTCGAAATGCCCTCAAAATGACGATTTCCCTGCCCATAACTACACCTCTTTTTGCCTGTGTATGTTAGAAGTTTGGCGCACATTGTTATAGAACACGCTTAACGACTTGTGTGCCTAAATTCTAATCAGTGCCAATTAGTGCTCATTATTGTTAGTGTTGTTATCACCGCTCATTAGCTTGTTAAGTTATGCGCATTGTTATAGAATTGGTGCCGATCTCTAGGTGAGCTATATAGAATCCGGGGGTGAATTTTTAGGCTTCTAAATTTAGGGGTTTAAGGCTTCTTTTACAAATCTGCGCTACCGATTCTTGGTGCAGTAAATGAGAGGAAGCCCATTCAATTCCTATGGGTTTCCTTTCATTTGCCATGCAGGAGTTACTAGCCCGGCTTTGTAGAAGAAGCCATTAGTGACGTTTTAAGCATAAATTTAGGAACTTTCTCCCCTAGTATATTTTTGAAGAGGCCAATTTAGGCATCTAATTCACAAAGTTAAGAGCCTAAACAATTTGAAAATTGATGCCTATGTTGATAGGACATGGAACCTCCTGGAATGTCCATTATAATAAAAACATTCATATCAGTTGTGTTCCATTTTATACCAATAGATTAATAGGCGAAGCCATGAATGTTGCATATGTGTGCTAACTAGACACTCCCTGAAATAACCATGGACGACACATGGAGGGGCATAATCAAACGGGGACGACCATCTCTAAGGGCGGCCATCTCTAAGGACATTCTGGCGAAGGGGCGGGGAAACCTGTATTATCAAAACAAGATGAACGTCCATCTTTCGTTTCGATAATACAGTTGGGGACACCCAAATCTCAACAGTTAGGTCGACCTTAGAGATGGTCGACCTAAATGTTGAGATGGTCGACCTTAGAGATGGTCGTCCCCGGTTTTTGGCCATAATGGAAACCGAGGACGCCCATCTCAAAAATGACCAAATCCAAGCCCTTTGGTCATGGGAGGAGCCAGCATTCATAGTGCACTGGTCCTCCTCACATGCCAGGACACCAACCGGGCACCCTAGGGGGTACTGCAGTGGACTTCACAAATTGCTCCCAGGTGCATAGCTCCCTTACCTTGGGTGCTGAGCCCCCCCCAACCCCCTCCCAAAACCCACTCCCCACAACTGTACATCACTACCATAGCCCTTAGGGATGAAGGGGGCACCTACATATGGGTACAGTGGGTTTCTGGTGGGTTTTGGAGGGTTCACATTTACCACCACAAGTGTAACAGGTGGGGGGGGGATGGGCCTGGGTCCACCTGCCTGAAGTGCACTGCACCCACTAAAAACTGCTCCAGGGACCTGCATACTGCTGTGATGCAGTGGCGTACCAAGGGGTGGGGGCGGTCCGCCCCGTGTGTCAGTGGGTGGGGGGTGATCCGCTTCGCTCCCGCTGCTCCCACCCTACCTTTAAAAATTTTTTTGGAAACGTCGTTGCAGGCAGCGCCTCGCGTCTGCCCTGCAGACGTAAATCTCTTCGCTTCGAAGTTCGTCGTCGTCGGGCCTCACTATGTCCCGCCCTCGCGGAAATAGGAAGTTTCCTCAGAGGAGGGCGGGACATAGTGAGGCCCGATGACGACGAACTTCGAAGCAAAGAGATTTACTTCTGCAGGGCAGACACGAGGCGCTGCCTGCAACGACGCTTCAAAAAATTTTTTTTAAAGGTAGGGTGAGAGCAGGAGAGTCGGGTCGGGGGGGGGTCCTCAGATGGGAAGGGTATTGTGGGGGTTCTCACATGGGGAGGGGAGGGGGTTTTCATATGGGAGAAGGGGACTGAGTGGGGAGGGAGTTCTCAGATGGGAGAGGGGTGTTGTGGGGGTTCTCACATGGGGAGGGGAGGGGGTTTTTATATGGGAGAAGGGGACTGAGTGGGAAGGGGGTTCTCAGATGGGGGAGGGGTGTTGTGGGGGTTCTCACATGGGGAGGGGAGGGGGTTTTATATGGGAGAAGGGGACTGAGTGGGGAGGGGGTTCTCAGATGGGAGAGGGGTGTTGTGGGGGTTCTCACATGGGGAGGGGAGGGGGTTTTCATATGGGAGAGCGGGACGGGTGGGAGGGGGTCTCAGATGGGAGAGGGGTGTTGTGGGGGTTCTCACATGGGGAGGGGAGGGGGTTTTTATATGGGAGAAGGGGACTGGGGTGGGAAGGGGGTTCTCAGATGGGAGAAGGGTGTTCTGGGGGTTCTTAGATGGGGAGGGGGTTTTCAGATGGGAGAAGGGGACTGGGGTGGGGAGGAGGTTCTCAGATGGGAGAGGAGAGGGGTGTTCTTGGGGTTCTCAGATGGGAGAAGGGGTGGGGAGGGGGTTCTCAGATGGGAGAAGGGAAGGGGTTCTCAGATGGGAGGAGGGGGCTCTCAAATGGGAGAAGGGGCTGGAACTGGGGTCTGGAAAATGGGGCATGCCTGGGTCAGGTGGGAGAATGGGTCGGGCTGAAAAGGGGGGCAAGGCATGTGGATGAAGGGGGCTGAAACTGGAGGCTGAAGGAGGGTAGGTGGGATAAGGGGGCTAGTACTGGGACTGGGGGCTGAAAAGGAGACAGGGAGAAGTGGCTGGGGCTGAAGCTCAGGACTGGTGACAGAAAAGGGCTGGGGTTGAAACTGGGGGCTAAAAAGGGGACAGGGAGAAGTGGCTGGGGGCTAAAGCTCGGGACTGGTGGGAGAAAAGGACTGGGGCTGAAACTGGGGACTGGTGGGATAGTGGGGCTGGAACTGGGGGCTGAAAAAAAGGGGCAGAGAGGGGACAGATCCTGGATGGAAGGGGGAGTGAGAGGGAGGGCAAATGGTGGATTGAGCGCACAGAGAAAAAGGGCAGACAGTGGATGGAAGCGATAGAAAGGGCAGAGAGTGAATGGAAGGGGGAGAGATAGAGGGCAGATGTAGATGGGAGAGAGGGCAGACAATGGATGGAGGGGACAGCAGAGAGGGCAGACACTGGATGGCAGACAGAGAACAAAGACAGATGCTGGATGGAAGGAAGACAGTGAAAAGAAGATGAGGAAAGCAGAAACCAGAGACAACAAACTGTAAATAAAATATATTTTTTTATTTTTTTGCTTTAGGATAAAGTAGTATTGTAGCTGTGTTAATGTTTATAATAGAACATGTAAACAAGGTAATCTTTTTATTGGACTAATTTTAATACATTTTGGCTAACTTTCGGAGAACAAAACCCCCTTCCTCAGGTCCGGATAGGATATTGTAACAACACTATACTGTATTGACCTGAGGAAGGATGTTTTGGCCTCTGAAAGCTAAATGTATTAGTCCAATAAAATGGTATTATTTTATTTTCTATATTTGTTTTATTTCTATTTGTTAATTTGTAAAGAGGTGATTGGTACTTGTTAGTTTTTTCAAATTTACATCTCCTGTCTTTATGTTTTGCACAGTACTAGGGGACATTTTCTGTTTCTGTGGTGTTGCATTGTATGCAGAGTCTGCCATCTTGGGGGTTCAGTTTAATTTTTGTCTAAATAGAAAGTTTATTATTGCTTATTCTATAGTGGATTAGGGTGTGTCTGTGTTTGTGAAAAAGACATGGCTTTCGGTTGGCATTGACTTTGCAAGATGGACGATCTGTGTTATTCTGCCTGGTTTTGTTTTACAGTAGGTGAATTGATGTTCTAGTGCTCACTGTAGTGTTTAAGATGCTTTCCTTTTCCTTGTGTGACTTGTAGACATTACTGCTTATGGTATGCTAGAATTGCTCTATAGGTCCTGAGTGTTTTGTATTCTCGGCATGCCTAGTACTAGATTTTGGAGGGGGGGTGTTATAAAATGACCGGCCCCGGGTGTCAACTACCCTAGGTACGCCACTGCTGTGATGGAGATGGGTATGACATTTGAGACAGGCATAGAGGCTGGAGAAAAATGTTTTTTAATTTTTTTTAGGGTGGGAGGGGGTTGGTGACCACTGGGGGAGTAGGGGGAGGTCATCCCCTATTCCCTCTGGTGGTCATCTGGTCAGTTTGGGCACCTTTTTGAGGCTTGGTCGTGAAAAAAATGGACCAAGTAAAGTCGACCAAATGCTCATGAGGAACACCCTTCTTTTTTCCATTATAGGCCGAGGACGCCCATCTCTTAACCACGCCCATGTTCCACCTTCGGTACATTGCTGACAGGCCCCCGTGAACTTTGGTCATCCCCGCGACAGAAAGCAGTTGAGGACGCAAAAAATCGGCTTTCGATTATGCCAATTTGGGCGACCTCAGGAGAAGGACGCCCATCTCCCGATTTTGTCAGAAGATGGGCATCCTTCCCTTTTGAAAATAAGCTAGATAGTAGTATTCAGCTATGATAATACACTGATTTTTTTTATACCTATATAGGAAGGGATCTGTATCAGAGTCTTTAAGTTTTCTTTGCTAATTTCAGTCACCCTCTGAGAGATCTGTTGCTCTAGAGTTTCCAGTTGATCAAAGTCAGGAACAGAGATAGCAAAATCTGGGATAAGAGAAATGGTTTGTAGTTCTGTGACATCAGCATTCTTAGCTCCAATAGCAAAAGGTATAACTCCACTATTCTTCACAGCTGCTGATGGCCTCCTTACATCATCGCTTGATTTTCCAGCAGTCAGTAGAATAAGGAATTGAGGGACTCCTTCTGCTGCTCTGCTTCCTGCTTGGCTAGTGAAAACATTTTGTGTTACATAGTCCAGGGCTTCACCAGTATTGAGTGAAGTTCCTCCCAGCAGAGATAGGCGTTGAATAGCATTAAGCACCCCTAGACGGTCCGCGTATGTATTCAGATAGAAGCTGACTTTGGCATCATCACTATACTGGACCACAGCAATTCTGACTTTGTCTGGACCCACATCAAGTTTTTCAACAACACTTAGCAGAAAATTGACCATCAGGATTAAATTCCCCCAATGTCATCAGAGCTATCAAGCAGAAACACAATGTCCTTTTTCTGGTTATCAGCATCTATTGATTGTTTCCCAGGTTTATGGTAGAAGGAATGATAAACAAAAGAGGGTTAAATTAGTACAACTGATATTCAAAGATGAAAATATAAAAAGAGATTTATAAATTTACCTGCCTGTATATGGTCAAAACCTTAAGCTCTCAGTTTTGATGAGGGAACATTCTATAACTACAGTGCGTTGAATGTGCATAGTGTTTAACATTTTTTTATGATATATTTTTTCTGAATAGTAATATTAAACGTTAAGCACCAATTATTTTTAAAATAGAAGAAAAAACCGTATAAGTTAAAGATGAATACAAGCCAGAGAAGAAACAAAAGAAAAAAAAATCAAAAGGTTCCTGGATCAGCCATTCAAAATATATAATGTAACTTTCTTAAGTTCTGAACTGTGCCATTACTATAGAATTGCAATAACCCTACAGTTTTTCTCAGTTCTCCTCAGTTCATCTCTTTGGTAACTCTTAAGCAGGAGTCAAATAATTATCATGTTTTAATAGGAGAAGATATATTTGAACTTGGAAAGTAGAATACTGAAATGACACTTCCATTTTAGAACCAAAATGACCATTAAAACATTAACCTCAGCTGTGTGAGGGTTTTTAAAAAACATTTTGACTTAAAATAAAAAGGTTTTCCATTGCCGTCTACAATGAAATATTTCTATTTTACATAGTTATTCAACTGTGATGGCGCCTCAACATTTTGTCCGAGGTTGATATTGGAAAGTACTTACATGATCAGTGGTAGTGCTTACATAAGTGCTTTTTAAAGCAAATTTTGGACACATAGATAACTTTGGCTGTTTATGCTGCTAAATGGCCAGTTATTCATTTTGATTTGAGGCATGATTTGGAGCTGCAAACTGTCAATACAAAAATTATACAGTGAACAACAGTATTCAAGCTGCTCACTGAATAATGTAACCATCAAAGTTTGACTGCACAAATATGTAGCAATTGAAGCCTTAAGAGGTTATGTTTATAACAGATAGCCTAATTTGGAGGATCAAGTAACACCTACTTAAAGGCAATTTTATGAAGACTCATAGATGTCTATATGTTTTTATAAAATAACATCACAAAAGCAGCTGACATTACAGCTAAAATTGTGGCCATGAACTGTACATTTACATCTGCTTGAGAGCTGCTAGATAAATGCATATGTGTACCCAAACTCCTCCTTCAAACACGCCTACACTAGGGTTGTGTAAAAGAACACACTTTCATGTCACCATGGCACTCATTTTCGAAGCAGATGGACATCTCAAAATGGCCAAAAAAAACCCCATGCATCTGCTGAAAAAATCCAAATCACGATTTTTGAAAGGCAGAATTTGTAGAGTTTACACTGCAGTTCCTCCAATAGCAAGGGGGCTATGGGAGACATGTTTTGGGGTGAGACTAGGGTGGGCCCAAAATTAGTACATCTTTCAACAATAATGGAACAGGAAGAACAGTCCAAAGGCAAAAAAGAAAGACATTTGTTTATCTAGACCTGTTTTCAATCCATGCCTGGGTACAAAAAAGTGCTCTGATTGAGCAACTGACCACTGAAGGGATTGAAGGCGTGACTCCTCCTTATCTCCCAGTGTATGACACCTTCCAATATTATGGCTATTCCTAAACATTTACATGCATAACGTGTGTAATGTAAGCACCTAGGTTATAGAATTGTCCCTGATTATGCAGGCACATTAAGTCTTTGCAGGCTTTGCAGGTTTGAATCATCCTAATGAGCTGTGATAATATATTAGATTTTAGATTCAGAATAACGTGGTTATACCAATAGCAGGTGGTACTTACAGAATGCTTGAAATTGCTTTATGTAAAGCCAGTTTCCTTTCACATTATGTGTGTAATTTTGAAACTCATAGATGTAATTTTGAAGTTAGGAATATTGGACCCAAACTTAATGAGATATATGTGACATGGAGGAGCATTTTCGATATGGCGTCTAAATCTGACTCTGGATGTTTTGTGGAAAACATTCAAAAATCCAGTAGCAAACATAAGGGGTTGTTTACTAAAGCTTAGCTCAAGTTATCTGCAGCAGGGCCCATAGAAATAAAATGGGCCCTGCTGCAGATAATTCGAGCTAAGCTTTATTAAACAGGGGGGATAGCCATTTTTGAACATGAAAACATCTTTTTTTTTTCAGAAATGGCCATTTGCTAGATATGTTGTGCTCAGTGCGTCTATCTTTTTGGATAAATTTGAAAAAAAAAATGTCCAAGTGAAAAACATACAAAATCAAGCCATTGGGATGTAGGAGGAGCCAGCATTCTTAGTAGACTGGCTACACAGACATCCCAGCAGAGCGTGGGGCACCCTAAGGGCATTGCAGTGGACTTCACATAAAAGGTCCCAGGTACATATCTTACCATTACCCCCTTATACTGTATGGTGAGCCCTCTAAAACCTACCAAAAGCCTACTGTACCAAAGTGTTTACCATTACAATACCCTTATGTCTGCAAATGTCACCTACAGGTAGGCACAGTAGATTTTTGGTGGGTTTTGGAGGGCTCACACTTTCCACTACAAGTGTAACTGAGTGGGTTATGGGCCTGGGTCCCCTTCTCTACAGTGCACCGCACCAACCATTAAGCTACTCCAGAGACCTGCTTGCTGCTCTAAAAGGACTGACCATAATATCTGAAGCTGTCATAGAGCCTGGTATATACTGTTCTTTTACATCTCTGGGGAGTTGGAGGGGGTCAGTGGCCACTGGGGGAGAAAGAGGCATCATGCCTTAATCTCTCCAGTGGTCATTCGGTTTTTTGGGGCACCTTTTTGTTACTTAGGCATTATTAAAACAGGTCTAGCCCCAAATATCTAGGTTTTAGCCCTGGGCATTTTTGCTTTGTTCCATTATAGCATAAAGTGTTAGGAATGTCCAAATTCTGCCCCCAACATGCCCCCTTGTGATTTGGATGTACTTCAGAAGAACTGCATAAAGAAACATCTTAAAATGGGTTTTCAAAATAGCAATTTGGATGTTTCAGGAAAAAAAAGTAAAAATGCCTCTTTATGTTACATTTTGGACGCATTTCTTTTTTGAAAATGAGCCCCTAGTTCTGAATAGTCAATTGCATTTATCTGGGTATATTCAGCTTCAATATAGTTACTGTATATTAATCACCAAAAACTATAGTAACTATGACAAATATTCTGAAACCTTTAGAACCTTTAATATGACAATTTATTAATACAATACTGATACAATATAAAGTACTAATACAATATTGCTTTCTGCTCCCCACACATCTCTCATTCATTACACCATATATACAGGTCACAAACATACTTCTGAACCAATTACCATTCATTCCTCAAAGTGAACATACTCTAACATCAGTTAAAATCAATATCATTCACTACTGCCTCTTCAGACAGAACCTTGCTTGACTTGGAATAACCCTGAAATAATTGTTTATCATTATTCAATATTAGATCCAAAATAAACAGTTCCTGCGTAAGCTTCATAATATATCTGCTTATCCTTTGAACATAATTGTTTTATCAACTTGATACAATCATAAACTGGTTGACTTCCTTTAGGCAAAATATATACAAAACTAGTAAAAAAGGCCCGATTCTGACACAAATGAAATGGGCGCTAGCAAGGGTTTCCTCGGCGTGTGTATGTTTGAGAGAGTGTGTGTGAGAGTGACTGTGTGAGAGAGAGTGAATATGCGAGTGTGTGTGTGTGACAGAGAGAGAGTGAGAATGGGTGCGAGTGTGTCTGTGAGAGAGAGAGTGTGTGTGATTCTCTTGTCTCCCCTGCCCCCCTGCAGCCACCCAGCAATTCTCCTGTCTCCCCTGCCCCCCCCTCCAAGCCACCCAGCGATTCTCCTCTCTCCCCCTCCAACCACCCAGCGATTCTCCTCTCTCCCTGCCCCTCTCCAGCCACCCAGCGATTCTCCTCTCTCCCCCTGCCCCCCAGCCACCCAGTGATTCTCCTCTCTCCCCTGCCCCCCCCCCCTGCAGCCACCCAGCGATTCTCCTGTCTCCCCTGCCCCCCTCCATCCACCCAGCGATTCTCCTCTCCCCTGCCCCCCCTCCAGCCATCCAGCGATTCTCCTCTGTCCCCTGATTACCCCCGTCGAAGTGGCCGCGTTATTGAAAGCCCTGTCCGTCTGTAGCCTTCCCTTCGAGTTCGTTCCCTCAGAGTCCTGCCCTTGCGGAAAGAGGAAATGACGTCAGAAGGCAGGACTCTGAGGGAACGAACTCAAAGGGAAGGCTGGAGACGGGCAGGGCTTTCAATGACGCGGCCACTTCAATGGAGGTAGTCAGGGGAGCGAGGAAAATCACTGGGTGGCTGGACGGGGGTAGGGGAGTGAGGAGAATCACTGGGTGGCTGGAGGGGGGGGCAGGGGATCAGGGCTTGCTCCCGTTGTTCTTTTTTGCCGCTGCCGTTCAGCTGTCACTGGTGTCCACGAAGGGCTGAAGCTGCTTCCGCGGTACATTTCTGTAACAGATTGACAGAAGCGTCCTTGAGATCATCATCTCAGCCCTCTCTTGTGTATTTTGGTCGCGCGCTTCCCGCCTCCCTGCTTCGAATAGGAATATCTCCTGACGTCAAGTAAGCAGGCTTCTACTGTGGGAGAGTGACGTCAGGAGATGGTTACAAACGCAGGCAGAGACATTGGAATGTTGCGAGAGCAAATTATTATATTAGATATCCACATGCATAAGTACATAAGTACATAAATATTGCCATACTGGGAAAGACCACAGGTCCATCAAGCCCAGCATCTTGTTTCCAACAGTGGCCAATCCAGTTCACAACTACATGGCAAGATCTAAAAAAAGTACAAAAAAGGTTTATGCTGCATATCCCAGAAATAAGCAGTGGATTTTCCCCAAGTCCATTTAATAATGGTCTATGGACTTTTCCTTTAGGAAGCCGTCCAAACCATTTTAAACCCCGCTAAGCTTACCATTTTACCACATTCTCTGGCAAGGAATTCCAGAGCTTAATTACACGTTGAGTGAAGAAAAATGTTCTCTGATTCGTTTTAAATTTACTACTTTGTAGCTTCATTGAAATCCCCCTAGTCCTAGTATTTTTGGAAAGAGTAAACAGACACTTTTTGAGCTTATTTTCGAAAGAGATCGCCGGCCATCTTCCGACACAAATCGGGAGATGGCCGGCGATCTCCTGATCTCGGCCAAATCGGTATAATCGAAAACCGATTTGGCCGGCCCCCAACTGCTTTTCATCATGGAGCCGGCCAATCTTCAGGGGAGGGTACAGAAGGTGGGACCGGGGTGGGGTGGGGGTGGGACAGGACGGGGGCATGGTTACGAGATAGCCGGCTTCACCCCATAATGGAAAAAAGATGGCCGGCTCAGACGAGCATTTCGCTGGCTACACTTGGTCCATTTATTTTTAGGTCCAAGTCACAAAAAGTGCCCCAAGTGACCAGATGACCACCGGAGGGAATCGGGGATCACCTCCCCTTACTCCCCCAGTGGTCACCAAACCCTCCTACCCCCAAAAAAAATTCTTTTAAATTTTTTGCCAGCCTGTATGCCAGCCTGAAATGTCATACCCAGCTCCCTGACAGCAGTAGGCAGGTCCCTGGAGCAGTATTAGTGGGTACAGTGCACTTCAGGCAGGTGGACCAAGGCCCATCCCCCCCACCTGCTCCACTTGTGGTGTTAATGTTGAGCCCTCCAAAAAACCCCAAACCCACTGTATCCACATGTAGGTGCCCCCCTTCACCCCTTAGGGCTATGGTAATGGTGTAGAGTTGTGGCGAGTGGGTTTTGGGGGGCTCAATACCCAAGGTAAGGGAGCTATGCACCTGGGAGCTACTTTTATTATTTTTTTTAATTTCTAGAAGTGCCCCCTAGGGTGCCCGGTTGGTGTCCTGGCATGTGAGGGGGCCAGTGCACTACAAATGTTGGCTCCTCAAACGACAAAAGCCTTGCATTTCGCCGGGTTTGAGACGGCCGGGCCCAGTTTCCATTATGGCTGAAAAATGAAGCCGGCCATCTCCTCTACACCCGGCGATCGATTTAGCCGGCCCCAACCGTATTTCAAAAATACGGTTGGCTCTGCCCTCTTGCGGAGCCGGCCCCGAAGGTGGCCAGCCATCTATTGGCTGGCGCTGTTCGATTATGCCCCTCTTTACGTCTAAATTTTTCACTCCACTCTTTATTTTATAGACCTCTATCATATCTCCCCTCAGCTGTATTTTCTCCAAGCTGAAGAGCCCTAGCCGCTTTAGCCTTTCTTCATAGGGAAGTCATCCCATCCCTTTATCATTTTGTCGCCTTTCTCTGCACCTTTCTAATTCCACTATATCTTTTTTGAGATGCGGTGACCAGAATTGAACACAATATTTGAGGTGCGGATCGCACCATGGAGCAATACAAAGGCATTTATAACGTCCTCATTTTTGTTTTCCATCCCTTTCCTAATAATACCAACATTCTATTTGCTTTCTTACCACCGCCGCAGCACACTACTACTACTACTTATCACTTCTATAGCTCTACAAGGCATATGCAGCACTGTACATCATACACATAAAGACAGTCCCTGCGCAAGAGCTTACAATCTAAATAAGACAGGTAACAGACAGAACAATTAAGAGGCAAGAGGAATTAAAGAGGAGGGATAAAGGTACAGGCAAGTGAACAGTGGTTAGGACTCAAAGCAGCGTCAAAGAGGTGGGCTTTTAGCTTGAACTTAAAAACCGCCAAAGACGGGGCTAGACGTACCATGCTCGGGATGTCTATTCCAGGCATGTGGTGCAGCGAGATGGAAGGAATGGAGTCTGGAATTAGCAGTAGAGGAGAAGGGGACAGACAAGAGAGATTTGTCAACAGAACGGAGTGCTCGAGGAGGGGTGTAGGGAGAGACAAGAGTGGAGAGGTACTGGGTAGCAGCGGAGTGAATACACTTATAGGTCAGTAAAAGAAGTTTGAATTGAATGCGGAAACGGATAGGGAGCCAGTGAAGTGATTTGAGGAGAGGGCTAATGTGAGCAAAGTGACTTTGGCAGAAAATGAGTCGTGCAGCAGAGTTTTGGATTGATTGAAGAGGAGAGAGATGGCTAAGTGGGAGGCCAGTGAGAAGCAGGTTGCAATAGTCTAGGCGAGAGGTGATAAGAGTGTGGATGAGGATTCTGGTAGAGTGCTCAGAGATGAAGGGACAGATCTTGCTGATGTTATAGAGAAAGAAATGACAGGTTTTGGCAATCTGCTGAATGTGAGCAGAGAAGGAGAGAGAGGAGTCGAAGATGACCCCAAAGTTACGAGTTGATGAGACAGGGAGAATGAGAGTGCCATCCACAGAAATGGAGAAAGGGGGGAGAGGAGAGGTGGGTTTAGGGGGAAAGATGAGAAGCTCAGTCTTGACCATATTAAGCTTTAGATGACGTTGAGACATCCAGGCAGCGATGTCAGACAGGCAGGCTGAAACATCGGTCTGGATGCTGGTTGAGATTTCGGGGGTAGAGAGGTAGATCTGGGAGTCGTCAGCATAGAGATGGTATTGAAAGCCATGGGATGATATCAGAGAGCCAAGGGAGGAAGTGTAGATAGAGAATAGGAGAGGACCGAGAACAGAACCTTGAGGTACTCCGATTGGTAGTAGGATAGAAGTGGAAGAGGATCCACCTGAGTGTACACTAAAGGTGCGAACTGAGAGGTAGGAGGAGAACCAGGAAAGAATAGAGCCCTGGAATCCAAGTGAAGACAGTGTATCAAGGAGTAGGCTGTGGTCAACAGTGTCAAAAGCGGCAGATAGATCGAGAAGGATGAGGATAGAATAGAGACCTTTGGATTTAGCCAGTAACAGGTCATTGGAAACTTTTGTAAGTGCAGTTTCAGTAGGGCAAAAGCCAGATTGGAGTGGGCCAAGAACGGCATGAGATGAGAGAAAGTCAAGACAGCGGTGATGAACGGCACGTTCAAATATCTTGGAGAGGAAGGGGAGGAGGGAGATGGGTCGATAGTTGGAAGGACATGTAGGGTCAAGTGAGGGCTTCTTAAGGAGTGGTGTGACCACAGCATGTTTGAAGGCATTGGGAACGGTCGCAGTGGAAAGTGAAAGTTTAAGGATATGACAGATAAAAAGGGTAAGAGTAGGAGAGATGGTGTTAAGGTGGATAGGAATGGGATCAGAGGAACAGGTAGTTCATTTAGAGGAGGAGAGAAGGTGTGACTTCAGGAAAGGACGAAAAGGATGGAGGGGATGGGGAGATAGGGGAAGGGATAAGGAGAGGGAGAGTTGGGGGTGGCTTGGTTGAGAATTCAAGGTTTATCTTCTGAACTTTATCCTGGAAGAACTCAGCTAGGGTTTGAGGAGATAGTGAGGGGGAGTTGGGGATGGAGACGCCTTGAGGAGAGAGTTCAGTGTGGCGAAGAGAAGTCGAGGGTTTGAGCTGAGAGAATTAGTCAGCTGGATGTAATAGTCCTATTTGGCAAGCAAAAGAGCAGATTGGAATGAGGTCAGCATAAACTTGAAGTGTATGAAGTCAGCAAGGGCACGAGATTTCAGCCAGAGGCGTTCGGCAGAGCGTGCACAGGAATGTAGGTAGCGGATTTTAGAGGTCAGCCATGGCTGGGGTTTGGTACGTCTTATAGGACGGGGTATGAGAGGTGCAAGAGTGTCTAAAGCAGAGGATAGAATAGTATTGTAGGAGGAGATGGCTTCCTTGACAGATTTGGATGGTGCAGTGGTAGAGAAAAGGTTCAAGACATAGGAGGATAGGGTAGTAGGGTCAATGGCCTGGAGAATCCTAGATAGATTGGTTAAGATTGGACGGGGTTGTGCAGGAGGAAGTTTAAGTGTGAAGGTTATTAGATGATGGTCAGAGAGGGGAAGATCTGAGGCAAAGGAAATGGAGGGAGAGCAGTTATAAGAGAATGTAAGATCAAGACAGTGACCATTCTGGTGAGTAGGGGAAGTGGAGCATAGTTGGAGATTGAAGGAGGATGTTAAGGCAAGGAGCTAGGAGACGTAAGAGTTGGAGGGATCATTAACATGAATGTTAAAGTCACCAAGAATGAGGGAGGGGGAAGAAGGATCATGAAAGAAGGAAAGCCAAGCATCAAAGTCACTGAGAAAGGATGAAAGGGACTTATCAGGGGAACGATAAATAACTGCTATTCGAAGAGGCAAAGGAGTGAATAGGCAGATGGAGTGGACTTCAAAGGAAGAAAAGCAGAGAGACTGAGGTGGCAGAAGAGATTGAAATTTGGAAGAAGGCGAGAGTAATAGTCCAACACCACCACCACGGCCAGTAGGGCGAGGAGTATGGGAGAAGAGATAACCACCATGGCAGAGGGCTGTGACTGAGCAGAAGGTTTCAACGTATCATCAACGACAACACCTAGATCCCTTTCTTGGTCAGTGACTCCTAACATGGAACCTTGCATTACGTAGCTATAATTCGGGTTCCTCTTTCCCACATGCATCACTCTGCATTTGCTCATATTAAACGTCATCTGCCATTTAGACGCCCAGTCTCCCAGTCTTGTAATGTCCTCTTATAATTTTTCACAATCCTCTTGCGATTTAACAACTTTGAATAACTTTGTGTCATCAGCAAATTTAATTACCTCACTAGTCACTCCCATCTCTAGATCATTTATAAATATGTTAAAAAGCAGCAGTCCCAGCACAGACCCCTGAGGAACCCCACTAACTACCCTTCTCCATTGAGAATACTGACCATTTAACCCTACTCTCTGTTTTCTTTTAACCAGTTTTTAATCCACAATAGGACACTACCTCCTATCCCGTGACTCTCTAATTTCCTCTGGATTCTTTCATGAGGTACTTTGTCAAACGCCTTTTGAAAATCCAGATACACAATACCAACCGGCTTGCCTTTATCCACATGTTTGTTCAGTGCCGTAGCAAGGGCGGCTGACACCTGGGGCGGGTCGCAGCTGCACCCCCCCCCCCCCCCCCGGGTGCAGCACGGCGCCCCCCCCCCCCCTCGGCGCGCACCCTCCATCCGGTGCACCCTTCCCCCCCGGAGTGCATTGTTACTTACTTTAGAAGCGAGGGGTGGGCGAGAGGGCCGATCCGCCCCCGAGTCCACGTCGCTGGGAGCTGCGTCGGCTTCATTGGTTCCTTGCTCTCTCTGCCCTGGAACAGGAAGTAACCTGTTCCGGGGCAGAGGGAGCAAGGAACCAACGGAGACGACACCCCCCCCAGCAGCGTGCACCCGGGGCAGACCACCCACCGCCCCTCCCTTCCTACGCCACTGTGTTTGTTCACCACTTGAAAGAAATATAATAGATTGGTTAGGCATGATTTCCCTTCACTAAATCCATGTTGGCTTTGTCTCATTAATCCATGCTTTTGAATGTGCTCTGTAATTTTGTTCTTTATAATAGTCTCTACCATTTTGCCCGGCACCAACGTCAGGCTCACCAGTCTATAATTTCCCAGATCACCTCTAGAACCTTTTTTAAAAATTGGCGTTACATTAGCCACCCTCCAATCTTCTGGTACCATGCTCGATTTTAAAGATAAATTACATATTACTAATAATAGTTCTGCCAGTTCATTTTTCAATTCTATCAGTACTCTGGGATGGATACATCCGGTCCATGCGATTTGCTATTCTTCAATTTGTCAATTTGCCCCATTACATCCTCCAGGTTTATAGAGATTTCATTCAGTTTCTCCGACTCGTCAGCTTTGAATACCATTTCTGGCACCGGTATCTCTACCAAATCTTCCTTGGTGAAGACTGTTGCAAAGAATTCATTTAATCTCTCTATGACTTTGTCATCCCTGATTGCCCCTTTTACCTCTCGGTCATCTAGCGATCCAACCAATTCTTTTGCCGGCTTCCTGCTTTAATATGCATCCAGTTTCTCCTATATAAGCACGCAAATATGGAATCAATTACCAAAATCCATAAAAACAACCCACAACATAATTAATTTCTGTAAATTATTGAAAACCAACCTATTCAAAAAAGCATACCAAAATAATCCATCCTAAATGCCAGTTAATAAAATTTACACCGGATCTACACAAAACGTAACTCTTTATTTTCTGATTGTCCATACTAATTTATCATGATTGTTCATGCTAATTTATCACGAATGAAGTTTAATCCAATACCTTTTATTTCTTATTATGAAAATGAACTTCCTTTACCTGAATACCTAATCCACTCTGTCTCCTCTACCTTAACTATGTATTTCTCTTTTCCGGAATTGGTGATCATCATTATGGAGCAATGTAAGCCACAGTGAGCCTGCAAATAGGTGGGGAAATGTGGGATACAAATGCTACAAATAAATAAATAAATATACCTAAAAAAAAATTTACTATGTGTTTTTGCCTCCAACGCAATCTTTTTTTCAAAGTCCCTCTTTGCTTTCCTTATCAGCGCTTTGCATTTGACTTGACATTCCTTATGCTGTTTCTTATTATTTTCAGTCGATTCCTTCTTCCATTTTCTGAAGGATTTTCTTTCAGCTCTAATAGCTTCCTTCACCTCAGTTTTTAACCATGTCGGCTGTTGTTTGGTCTTTCTTCCTCCTTTTTTAATACACAGAATATATTTGGCCTGGGCTTCCAGGATGGTATTTTTGAACAGCATCCATGCCTGATGTAAATTTTTGACCCTCGTAGCTGTTCCTCTAAGTTTTTTTTTCACCGTTCTTCTCATTTTATCATAGAGGGGCATAATCAAATGGCACCAGCCATCTACATGGGCGGCCATCTATATGACCGGAGCTGCAAACAGCGGTGCCTAACCGTATTATCGAAAAAGATGGCCGGCCATCTTTCGTTTCGATAATACGGTTGGGGCCGGCCAAATGTCAGAGATGGCCGGCATCGGTTTTCACCGATAATGGAAACCGAGGCCGGCCATCTCAAACCCGGCCAAATCCAAGGCATTTGGTCATGGGAGGGGCCAGCATTTGTAGTGCACTGGTCCCCCTCACATGCCAGGACACCAATCGGGCACCCTAGGGGGCACTGCAGTGGACTTCATTAATAGCTCCCAGGTACATAGCTCCCTTCCCTTGGGTGCTGAGCCCTCCAAATCGCCCCCCAAAACCCACTCCCCACAACTGTACACCACTACCATAGCCCTTAGGGGTGAAGGGGGACACCTACATATGGGTACAGTGGGTTTTGGGGTAGGTTTGGAGGGCTCAACACTTACCACCACAAGTGTAACAGGTAGGGGGATGGACATTGGTCCGCCTGGCTGAAGTGCACTGCACCCACTAAAACTGCTCCAGGGACCTGCATACTGCTGTCATGGAGCTGGGTATGATATTTGAGGCTGGCATAGAGGCTGGCAAAAAAATGTTTTTAATTTTTTTTTAGGGTGGGAGGGGGTTGGTGACCACTGGGGGAGTAAGGGGAGGTCATCTCCGATTCCCTCCAGTGGTCATCTGGTCAGTTTGGACATTTTTTTGAAGCTTGGTCCTGAAAATAAATGGACCAAGTGAAGCCGGTGAAGTGTTCGTCAGAGCCGGCCTTCTTTTTTCCATTATCGGCCGAAGCTGGCCATCTAGTAAACAAGCCCCCGTCCTGCCTTCCATACCCTGCCAAACTCCCCCTTGAAGTTTGGAGGGCCCTGCGACAGAAAGCAGTTGAAGCCGGCGAAAATCGGCTTTCGATTATACAGATTTCACCGGCTTCAGGAGATGGCCAGCCATCTCCTGATTTGTATCGGAAGATGGCTGGCCTTCTCATTCGAAAATAAGCAGGATAGTCTCCTTTTTGAAAGTTAAATGCTAATGTATTGGATTTCCTGTTTATACTTGCTCCAAAGCTAATATCATATCTGATCATATTATGATCACTGTTATCAAGCGGCACTATCACCATTACCTCCCGCATCAGATCATGCACTCCACTAAGGACTAGGTCTAGAATTTTTCCTTCTTTTGTCGGCTCCTGTACCAACTGCTCCATAAAGCAGTCCTTAATTTCGTCAAGGAATTTTACCTCCCTAGCATGCCCTGATGTTACATGTACCCAGTCAATATCAGGGTAATTGAAATCACCCTTTATTATCATGTTGCCCAGTTTGTTAGGGTCCCTAATTTCCTTTAACATTTCTACCTGGCCAGGTGGATGGTAGTACACTCCTATCATGTTCCTTATCCCCTTTACACATGGAATTTCAATCCATAGGGATTCTAAGATGTGTTTTGTTTCCTGCAGAATTTTCATTTTATTTGATTCAAGGCCCTCCTTAACATACAGTGCTACCCCTCCACCAATTCGATCCACCCTATCACTGCGATATAATTTATACCCCAGTATGACATTGTCCCACTGGTTATCCTCCTTCCACCAGGTCTCAGAGATGCCTATTATATCTAATTTTTCATTTAGTGTAATATCATGCAGGAACAAGTAAGAAGACCACAGTTAATTAAATCAGTCCAAAATCAAACTCACTCATTAATGGTCCATGTATTCCGCCTTCTGTTACTGTTAGATGCAACAAATACAACAATTCTTCATAACCATAGTGCATGTGCCTCTAGAATTACTGGATCCTGATTCATCATAACTGTGAGGGCGTTTATAGAACACTGCCCCTCACCCTTAAGAAAAGTCCCTCTCTAACTAGGCTGGGCCACCTTAAGAGCACTGAACCTGCCCCGGGAGAAAGTGAGCTGGGAGGGGTGGAGTCAATACCTGAAAGTTTAAAAGACAGGGTCAAGCTGCCCAGGGAAGGAAGAACTGAAGTCCAAGTCTATGCCTTTACTGAATGTGTTCAGCTGTTGTGACCTGACTGAGGTAAGCCAATGTTGTTTCTTGTTAAGACTTGCAAGACTTGCTGAGGTCTGGCTGCAGGGCCGCCGAGGGACTGGGCCGGGCCCGCCCCTGCCGCCCTTGCTGCCACTCACCCCTCCACCCCCCTAAGGTCACCACCGCTCCCCCCCCGAGATCGCCACAGCACCTGCTCCCCCCTCCACCCCCCTGAGATCACCACTGCCACTTCCCCCCTCCGTCCGCCACAGGGCCGGGTACCCTGCATTGAAATCGCAGTCTCACCTCCATGAAAGCAGCGCTGCAGGCAGCAGAACACCTCCCTTCGGCCCTCCTTCCCTCCTTGTGAACCGCCCTTACTGAAGTTATGTCAGACGAGGGCAGGACACAGGGAGGGAAGGAGGACCGAAGGGAGGCGTTCTGCTGCCTGCTGCACTGCTTTCACAGAGGTGAGACTGCGATTTCAATGCAGGGGGCAGATGGTCGATGACGGAGGGCAGGTGGGACGGTGGCGCCGGGCCCCCCTTGGAGGCCCGGGACCGGGGAATTTTGTCCCCCCTGCCCCCCCCTCTAGGCGGCTATGAGTCTCAGAAGACCTGAGAACCTATAGGATGGTTTTGGGGTGGGGCAGCCCCACCAGCCACAGACTGTTGTATCTGAGGTTCCTGACCTGTGAGGCAACAAGTCCTAGGGCTCAGTTGAATAAAATCATTTATTTTCACTTTTATATACCTTATTTGGCTGAGTTATTTCCAGGGCCACCCCATAACCTTCGCCTAGTGTCTCTCAATAACCATAGAGCATATTCCTCTAGAATAACTGGATCCTGATATGGCTCTGTATTTCACGATATTGCATCTTTAGGGGCCAAATTTGCATCTTCCAAAAACTTGCTTACGGACTCTTATCTGGGTTGAACATGCCAGATGGTATAAATGCAATATGGTGCCTAAAGGAAGACAACCGGTTTATGATTGTATCAAGTTGATAAAACAATTATGTACAAAGGATACGCTGATATATATTTTATTTATCTTTTATTTATTCTTTTATAATGGAGCTTAAGTGGGAACTGTTTATTTGGATCTAATATTGAATAATGCTAAATAATAATTTCAGGTTATTCCAAGTCAAGAAAGGTCCTGTAGCTGCGTGAAGAGGCAGTAGTGAATGATACTGAATTTAACTGATGCTAGGAGTATGTTCAGTTTGAGGAATGAATGGTAATTGGTGCAGAAGTATGTTTGTGAGTGTATGTATGGTGTAATGAATGAGAGATCTGTGGGGAGAAGAAAGTATTAAAGTAATATTGTATTAACATTTTACATTGTATCAGTATTGTATTAGCTATTGTCATGGACACCCTAATCAACTTGCCACCAAGGAACTCCCACAGATCCTCACGAACGTACTTAAACCTCCATTACCCAGTATATAATGGACTTAAATACAAAAGCACCCATGCATCAACTTTCTCCTACTCTAGCGCTCATCTTTGGAATGAACTGCCTAAACTGGTGAAACTTACTACTGATCACCCTACTTTCAAAAAGCGCCTCAAGACCTTTCTATTTGGCAAAGCGTATGCCTCACTCCCGCCAGGTATCTCTATCTTCTGATCTGTCTTACCCCGGTGCCACATTACTCACCGCTGCTCTTTCTCTTTTACTTTACCTCGCTTTGCCTTTTCCCCATTATACTTCTAGGACATTAATTATTTGACCCTTGACATGCTGTGTTTTTATGTAGATTGTTGTAAGCCACATTGGGCCTGCCCATGGGTGGGAAATTGTGGGATATAAATGCTGTAAATAAATAAATAATAAAGGTTCTAAAGATTTCAGAATATTTGTCATAGTTACTATAGTTTTTGGTTAGGTAAAATGTAGGCTTCATACCAGGACTGGACAAATTATGATTGCAGAGATGAGCCCATTCAGTCCTCACCACAGGGATTTTACTTTCCCCAGCAACCCAATTAAACCCTGAGGGAGTAAGGGGGGATCATGTCTTAATCTCTCCAGTGGTCACTGGGTCTTTTGGGGCACCTTTTTGTGACTTAGCTGATATTAGCCCAGACCATCTAGGTTTTAACACAGGGCTTTTACTTCCCCCAGCAACCCAATTAAACCGTCATACACCCTGCATGCCTGGACATTGGTGACATAATTAAAATAACAGATGCCCTACAACTCTGAACATCAGCAGCCCAATTAGACAACAAAACAGGGGTGATGCAGTCACTGCTTAAACACACAGAGGGCAATTCTATGATACAGTGATACTGCTCGTGTCAGTGCTTATGGCTAAATGCCAGAAATGTATGTGTAACTTATAGTAGTCTATAAATTAGATGCATAAATGCGAGTCCTACCCAATCTTCACCCTAACTTTGCCTATGGGTATACGTATTATGTAAGACTTGTGTGTAATTTATAGAATAGTGCTTAGGTGGAATTTTGGCATTTACATGTATATGCGTATGCATTATTTATGTAGATAGCATTATTCTAATCATTTATGTATATAATCAGCATGTAAATGTTTGGGACCCACCTTATAGAATTACCCCCATATTCAACAGTGACATTTAAGAATGACACAGCTGCAGATGCAAATAAAGTGCTGTAGTTGACACTTGAATTTATCTGGTAGTCATGGTCACTGAAAATCAGGCCCTAGGAGTCATTATTGCTTACACACAGAAACATAGCCTCTCCCATGTTTCACAACACATATGTTGGAAATTTGCATGCCAATGCATATACATTTATATTTGATCTAATTTTATAAAAACTGTTTTATATGCTTATATTGCCATTTTATACAAGGTATTTTACTTGTAATTTTATAAAAACATAGAATGTCATGAACACATGCACTTTTACTGTATGCATTGTAGGGGGCATGGTTTAGGTGGACTGCAAGTGGATTAATTAATATGCATACTTGCATACTCTGTACACAGACAATTACACTTGCTTTCAGCAGGCATAATGTCCATACTTTCCAATGAAGACGCTATTGCTGCTGGATTTGTGCTGATGCATTATAAAAACACAAAGGTGCCTATGTGGCTTCATAAAATAGGATAAAAATAAGAGTCATCTTGCCCAATGAACCCAGGCACCCTGTTATAAAATTACCCTGATTATAAAGAACACTTTTGGAAATGTAAAGGCCCATTTATGGAGAACATTGAGATCACAATTCAGGTGTCCAGGTCAGGAGGTGCTCAATTTCAGTGGTAGTTTACAAAAGGATCCACCAAATGCAGAGCCTTTTGTAAAAAAAACAAAAAAGAAAAAAAAACATATAAGGAAGTGCAGGAGTACAAGTGTATTTACCAGCACACACTGAGGAAAGGCTCCTGCCCAGTTAAACTACTCTGAAGGGCCAGACTGGCTGAAAATTTTCAATGTACTATCCACCATGACCGGTCTGGAGGTGGAGGTGGGGAAGAGCCAGCACTTATGTGAGCATGAGCCATATTCAGTAACAGTGCTCGCTTCATAGCTAGATGGCCAGACAGGACCGCACAAAAGTCTGTCCTATCTTTGGTCACTTAACTAAGTGAGTGTGAACACTGAATATTGGCCAGCAATTTCCTGGCTTCCAGGTTATAGCTGACAGGTTGCCAATCTGATCCCCCCACACCCCCAGTTCTAATCCTTTCCCCAACACAGCATCCCCCCTGTTCCAATCCCCTCCATCAACTCTGCACCTCTCTTGCCTGATTTCAACCTCAAATCAAAACCCCCAATACTTCTCCTACCCATTATTGTCCGGTGCCAGCAGTGCAATTTTGTGCCTGCAGCCAGAGGGGCCAGAAGTGGATGGGGACCACTCCTGTCCTCTCTTGCTTTACTACCAGGGATGGCCTTTGGGTACATTCCAGGGTCCTTGGAGGGTCAGATTGGGTGGGAGAAGCATCTGGGGGTGGGGGCTGAGCTGGAGGGATTGGATCAGGGGGAACCTAATTTGGGGAGGATCAGAATGAGGATCAGAACACGCTACATTGGGAGGGGGGATCAGAACAGAGGAGCTATGAGGAGGGTCAGAATGAAGGGGGAGGGGGTTAGAAACCTAGACAGATCACTTTATGCGCATAAATGTCTTACTACTACTCACGGGCCCTGGCTGAATATCGGTAGAGACCCTCCATAAGTGTTGGTTGCATATGCCTGGTCACTCCTGGATATTCAATGCCAGTGCTTGGACATGGCCTGGCACTAAATATCTGGTCAAATGTAGCTAGTGGCCGTCAGTGCTTAAACACTGACTGCAGGCAGAAATAAATAATATGGGATTAAGAAGAATTACTCCCTTAATCTCTCATGCACAGCCCTGGATGAAAAATGCATTTTTTGAAAAAATGTGTGCATGCCTTTGAGCAGGTGCAAACCCAGTAAAGACAAGATGCAAGATAGTGAATGCATATGTAGATTTTTGGCCTACTCAAACCATGTCTAAAGCATTCCCAAGTCATGCCTCCATGAAACCTTTGTGTCCTCGTGATCTCCACGTATAAATTGTGGCTTTCTGAAATTGCCATTTACATGTGAATGAAATCTACATATGTATATGCTGCAATTTAAATGTGGAGCTGGTTTTAAAATAGAAATCTTTATGTATTTCATAAAGCTTGCTTTTCTAGCCTTGCTTTATACCAATGACTAACTTGCTGATTTTTAAATTGCATCATTGGAGGTCATTATAATCACTAAAATATTGCATCAAGGTGGTCATGTCATTATGCTTCCAGAATTGTGATGCTACAGTAGAAGCAAGATTCAAAAAGATTGATGAATGATTATACTGAATACAAGTTTTCTAAATAGAGCTGTACAGAATAGCATATTTTACTATTTGGCTGAACACGAATAATGGGCATTGAGCTTTCAAATAACAAATAATAAAAGAAGCAACGTGAAATCAGAGATCACGTGTTTATTTCAGTGGGATTTAGCACAGTACAGTCCTAGATTATTCATATTCAAATATAAATCACTATTTGGCCGAATACAAATAATGTATTCAGGGAACTATTAGGGCCAAATCGAATCAAATATGAATATTTAGTACAGCCCTATTTATATTTAATTAACACATCCAGTAAAAAACCCAATTAAGTTTTAAAAGAAACTGATAACAAAGTGAGAAATAAGGAAGGCACATATTACCTGTGGGTGAAATTTCTTTCACACCTCCACTAACATAGGTGGTTAAAGGTCTAATTATTTCCTGTTGCAAAGTATTCAGGGAACTGAAATCATCCGTCAGATACACCATGCTGGGGTTAAATGCAATTTGTTCCAGCTCAGGCTTTTTTGCATTCCCAAGTCCAATACAAAATGTCAGAATCTCAGCTCGAGCTAAAGCATTGGATGCTTGTAAATGTGGATCATCAGACCCACCTGCTACAAGTAACACCAAGATCTGTGGGACATTTTCATTTTTCCTGCTGCCACCAGCTTCAGTGAAGAGGTTTTCAAGGGCAAACCTGAGTGCAGCACCAGTATTTAGAACCGTTCCCCCTTTCAGTGTCAGTTGTTCCACATGGGTTAACACATCTGATTTGTCTGAGTATGCATCTAAACTGAATTCGGTTTTAGGGGTATCACTATATTGTACTAAACCAATTCGCATTTTATCTCTCCCAACATCAAGGTTGTTAATTAAGCTCACAAGAAAGTTGCGTACAAATGTGAAGCCGTCATTTCCAACGTTGGCTGATCCATCCAAAAGGAAGATGATATCCCTTTGGTTAATTACTTGAACTGCAGTGGAGTACAGAAAACAATTAACATGACATCACAGCAATTTTAGCATAGTAAGATTTTGTTTTCATGTGTTTACATTGTGTAGACACATCCATAAAATCCTAGTTGGTGAAGAAGCAAGGAACAGAAAGAGTAGTGTCCACTCCCTAGAGAACAGTAGCAAAGACTGTTTGTACCTTTTTGTTCTTAAGATGTTTAGTTAAATTGAACTACTAAATAATGACATTTATCTTTTAAACTAATCTATAGCCACATAGATATAATGCTGTCAATCTAATTTTATGCTGACATGCGCTTACCTATTCAGATCTTATTGTCTGATAATCTTCCAAATCCATTATGTTCCTAAAGCTTTAGATCAGTTTTTCCCAACCTTAACCAGTCTGGTTTTTGGGATATTTGTAATGAATATGGATGATATGAATGTGCATATATTGAAGACATGGAGTGCAATTTCAAGCACCTATATTTAGGCACTCATCCCTATAAAGGAAGTAGGTGCCTCCTTTCCTTTATAGAATACTAGAATAACAGATAGAATATGTGCCTTTTAATTTAGGGCGAGTACTTCCTCCAGTCATAAAACTGGTATAAATACTCATGCCTAAATTGCTGAAACATGCTTATTGTTTTATATTTTATTTATTTACTTCTATTCCACCTTTAGCGTAAACTGCAAAGTGGATTACAATAACAGACTTCTGCATTAAGAAGGAGCTTACATACAACTTGAAACAATACAGTAAGAGAATGGCATCATGAAAAACTATAAATTTTGATTGGAGAGCAAAAGGTTTTTAAAGCTTTTCTAAATAATAAGTATGAATCAGTTTGCCATAAATATTGTGTATTATAAATTATAACATTCTATAAGATATGTGCATAACTGTTCACCATACCCAGACTCTGCATATGTTTACACTCACTTTCAACTACACAGCATCACCTTTAGGTGCTATTTTAAAGAATATTGCATAGTTGGAATATTGGCATCTATGGGGCTGAAATTCAGACCACAGGAAGTAGCTGGGCTGTCTCCCGCAGTTGGTGCTGAGCTCAGATATTCAATGCTGGGCCGTTTCCGGTGACTTAACTTGTTAAATCAATATTCAGCACTGGCCAGTTAAGTTGAAACCAGCCAAAGATAGGCCTGTTATTTTGGTGGCCAGTTTGGCTGTGAAACTTAGGGGACCTTTTACAAAGGCACACTGAAAAATGGCCTGCAGTAGTGTAGGCACGGGTTTTGGGCGCGTGCAGAATCATTTTTCAGTGCACCTGTAAAAAAGGCCTTTTTTCCCCCAAAAATGGACGTGCGGCAAAATCAAAATTGCTGTGTGTCTATTTTGGGTCTGAGACCTTACCACCAGCCATAGACCTAGTGGTAAAGAATTTAGGTGGTAATGAGCTGCGCACGTCTGCTACGCATACCAGAAAAAAATTTTCAGACACACGCAGCGGATGAGCGCCAAAAATGAAATTACCACAAGAGCCACGTGGTAGTCGGGCGGTAACTCCATTTTGGCGCATGTTGGGTGTGTGTGGGTGCCTACGCGGCTTAGTAAAAGGGGCCCTTAGCCAGTGATGCACTGAATATTAGCAGATAACCGCTAACTGGCAATATTCAGCGGGGAATAGCTGGCTGTCTCCTGCACTCCTAAAGCATGCTTAGTTCATGGGATTAATTTTTCAAAGTTATGGCCCATTCTTTGGGGCACTGAAGAAACAATGCAGCTATTCTGGGTTTAAACAGAATTGCTAGGATTACTTTCATTGTGATACTTTTCAAGAAGAATATTTTTCCGAATGTTGCTGATATGGTTAAAAATGATTCATAGTATTGCTGTTACTTAAGGATATCTCAAGTTGAGCTAAAGCACATTAATATGCACTGTTAGTCAATAAACCTTATTGAAATGAATGGGGTTCATTGGTTATTAGTGTGGATTAATGTACATCAGTGTAATTTAGCTATATTCTTTGCTTATTAGGAAGTTGTATAATTTATGTTTGCCCCAAAATACTCTTCCAGTTTGTGTGTTACTTCTGTGTTGCTGGATAGATGAGTACTGATTCAAGCTGCACAGGTGTGGAGGAGTAGCCTAGTGGTTAGTGCAGTGGACTTTAATCCAGGGAAACTGGGTTTGATTCCCATTGCAGCTCCTTGTGATTCTGGGCAAGTCATTTAACCCTCCATTGCCCCGGGTACAAATAAGTACCTGCATATACTATGTAAACTACTTTGAATGTATCTGCAAAAAACACAGAAAGGTGGTATATCAAGTCCCTTATTCATTGTACTTGTTCATTTTCAAATATTATGGAGATTTCTTTGTCCTCTTAATGTTGACTAGAGTTTTATTCTGTTTAATAGGTTGAATCTGAGACAAAAAAAAATTTGTTATGTAATATCATACAAATATGTATAATTACTGACAAAATCTTCTTCCATTTTGTGTGTTCTCTACATGCATATGTTCTATGTGACTTTAGAAAATGGCTCCCCTAGCTATCCCCAAATATGTGCATGTACTTTTTACCCTCCACATGGGTAAGCTTAAGACAGCACAGGATGGAGGTTGCCATTTTGGGGGCCTTGAGGTAGTGATTTTTTAAAGGGGTGGGCCTCCATAAAATGGCAGGCTTGTGGCAGATTACTATGTTGGACATTTTGGATGAGCTTGGGGAGGGAGAGCGCATTCTCTCTCTCTGCTTTCTAAACCAGTCCCTTCCCTCCTATACAAATATACAGTATAACAGTAGTAGTAATGCTGGTATTCTAGGGTCCTTTTATAATATTTGAATTGCTACCTTTTCATAGGCAGGGCTGACATAACCGAGTATCTGCCAGCTATTAACTGCAGATATTCTGGGGAGGATAGCCGGTTATTCCCCACTGAATATCAGCAGATAGCCAGTTAAGCACTATTTAACCAGTCAGCATCCATTCTGACCAATTAAATAGCACTAAATAACAGGCAGTAGGTCTGGTTCCTGACTTTTCCTTTCTTCTTAGCCTAGATGATGCATTAGATGAGAGAGTCTAACCAAAGACTACATTTTCTTTGGTGATCTTTAAGGAAGTGGACACAATACTGATCCTGTAAGAAAGGATTTGAATGAAAGGAAGTATGTGAGTGAAAGATAAGCAAAACAAAAGCCCATGAACAGAAAAAAAAAGATATGAAAGTGGTGAAAGGTAGGGATGAAGAACACAACAGAGAAAGGTACCAGGGTGCCACTTTGGACATAATGCAATAAGATACATCATATAAGTTCAGTTAAATATGCCTTCCACCTCACTGAGTCCTTTACCAAAATGTCACCCTTAAGAAATAGCAGAAAGAAAAAGAAGTCAGAAGACAATACTGCTGCATGTTTCAAGTTTGTTTTCCTTTGTATCTTTCTTTTAATTTATACATTTTCAAATCATACTTAATATGCACTTAATTTCTTCTTTTCCTGCTATCCCACTTTTGTTCTTACAAATCAGCCAACAACATTATCCATTTAACTGGACAGTTTTTTTTTTTTTGTCTCTTTGTGAAGTTGAAAATGCTATTTGTTCACAGGGTAGCTATACAAGTTTGCTTATATTTATATATTTGTTCTTATATCCCACATTATCTAAAAATTAATTTCAGTTTGATGTGGCTTACAGTTAATTGGGGAAGAAACACCACAAAGGTGGAGGTACACTAAGATCCTACACAAGGAAATGCACAAAGCAGAGAGTAGGAAAAGTAGGCTCTTCCACGAAACCGGAGAAGACGTATGTTGAAAATCAAACCTTTATTCCAAGAAAAACACTGACACATTTGACTCTGACTCGACACAGCTGTGTTTCGGCGCTGAAATGCGCCTTCATCAAGAGTCTTATCAAAAATAGCTGATTGCGTAAATTCAATTATCTGTTATATGATGTAGTTCAGAAGGTTTCAAAGTAGCCCCTTGGGGGGCGAAACACGGCCTGTGTCGAGCAATTTGTTTATATACGGTATCTTCAATAAAATCTTTCTGATGTTATGTTAATCTGCTGGCTTTCTTTCCCATATTGGATTTTGCAGATCGCTTGCCTTGTTGTTTTTTGGGACCACATTTATTGGAGACTCTACAAGGTACCCTGTTTCAGCACTGCAAGTGCCTTCTTCAGAAGTCTATACAAAGACAAAAAAAACATTCTGAAAACACATAAAAACATATATAAATAAACATATGTAAATTATTATTAATAATAAACACATGTAAATAATTATTAAACATATGAGTAAGAAGAATATTTAAATGGTTGTCAAATGAAGAAATGTAAATACATGGATAATAAAATGACGAAGGGTTAATATAGTCAAAACATATGTGGTAACATGGAATAAAATTGCAGATGTAAGCCTATGACATTTAAAATATAGCTTATGCATAAAAAGGTTGATAGATACACATGACATTTGAACTGAACTTTTTAACACTGGTGCTATACAAAGCTTTGTTTGAATGATGAAGAGATGTGGTGGAATGATGTTAAACATATAACCTGGATAGTGAATGGTGCAATTTGTCCAGTATCCCTTTTGTTGTTTAAACTATTCTGGAATGCAATTCTAATTGTACGCATTGTTGCCAATGAGATTACTCAATACAAAGGACTATATGCACAATTCTCAGTGCCATTTTTCCCACACTTTTTTCACTCCTTTCAGTACCATTCAATCTCCAATGGCGCATGCACTTCATTTTGGCGCCTTTTTGCAGTTTAAAAACCGCACTACACGCTGCACTCTGTTTTCTATAGTGCATTTTTTTACATCCATGTTTAACATCATTCCATCACATCTCCATCATTAAAACAAGGCTTTGTATAGCAACACAGTAGCTATTTTATTTACCTCGATCAATTTATGTTTTCAAATGTTAAAAAGTTCAGTTCAAATGTCATGTGTATCTATCAGCCTTTTTATGCATAAGCTATATTTTAAATGCCATAGGCTTACATCTGCAATTTTATTCCATGTTACCACATATGTTTTGACTATAGTAGCCCTTCATCATTTTATTATCCATGTATTTACATTTCTTTGTTTGACAACCATTTAAATATTCATCTTACTCATATGTTTAATAATTATTTACCTGTTTATTATTAATAATCATTAACTTATGTTTATATATGTTTTTACCCATATGTTTTTATATGTTTTCTGAATGTTTTTTTATCTTTGTATAGACTCCTGAAGAAGGCACTTGCAGTGCTGAAACAGGGTACATAAGTAATGCCATACTGGGAAAAGACCAAGGGTCCATCGAGCCCAGCATCCTGTCCACGACAATGGCCAATCCAGGCCAAGGGCACCTGGCAAGCTTCCCAAACGTACAAACATTCTATACATGTTATTCTTGGAATTGTGGATTTTTCCCAAGTCCATTTAGTAGCGGTTTATGGACTTGTCCTTTAGGAAACCGTCCAACCCCTTTTTAAACTCTGCTAAGCTAACCGCCTTCACCACTTTCTCTGGCAACGAATTCCAGAGTTTAATTATACATTGGGTGAAGAAAAATTTTCTCCGATTTGTTTTAAATTTACTACACTGTAGTTTCATCGCATGCCCCCTAATCCTAGTATTTTTGGAAAGCATGAACAGATGCTTCACATCCACCTGTTCCACTCCACTCATTATTTTATATACCTCTATCATGTCTCCCCTCAGCCGTCTCTTCGCCAAGCTGAATAGCTCTAACCTCCTTAATCTTTTTTCATAGGGAAGTCGTCCCATCCCCGCTATCATTTTAGTCGCCCTTCACTGCACCTTTTCCAATTCTACTATATCTTTCTTGAGATGCGGTGACCAGGGTACCTTGTAGAGTCTCCAATAATTTTCATTTTAAACTTTGACCGTTTCTGGTCTGTTTATTGAAGAGCCTGGTTCAGTTCCCACTCCTCTTCTGCTCCTGAGAATATTTGTGGGATACCATTGCTCTTTGTCCACTCCGGTGGTCTTGTTTACCTGAAAAATATCTACATTTTTGAAGGTATAGTTAATTTCCTCTTGGGAGCATTGACTCCCTGATGGAGGAGCTGATTTTCTCAGGGATGTTTGTAAAAGAGTCAGTGTGACCAAAACCCCCAAATCTCTGATGACCTATGGCCTTCCCTTCCCTGTCCCTTATCAAAGGGCCCTCCTTTCAAAGTACACATTGAAATCCCTGGTGCACTACAGAAACAGACTGCGATCCTTCCCCTAGCTCCAGAGAGGGGCAAAAGCTAAGGAAATAGACTTCTTTCCCCCTCCCCCCCCATAAGTTTTTCTGTCATTCATATAGCCCTGCCCCAATCAAAAAGAAAACAGCATCCATGAAAGACCCTATTTGCAAGCCTCACCATTTCTTTTCCCTGACCCCTACAGTAGTAAACACAGTGGTATCAGGACATTATATCAATCATTCCTGCCCCAGGCAACATGTTTCAGATTAACAGTGCTTGACCTCACAAGAAATGCATTGCTAGAAGTCAGTCTGCCAAATACAAGATATGGCTAAACACATGATTGGGGTGATAGGGCTTGACACACAGGGGTTGGTCTTTCTTGGATGCCTTTTGCTTACCTTCTGCTTCTGCCCCACTACGAGGAAAAGAGCTGTTGGGCCACTAGCCTAACAGGGATTTCAGTCTCCCTCTCTCCTCACCTCCAGAAGGAGTGAATATTTGACACAGGTCAGAGAAAAGAGAGGAAAAGTGGTCCACCAGGAATTGACAATTTAGTGGTCACAGATAGCATCATGAGGGAGGGATTTTGTTTTTTGGATATGTATGCTCCATTGATGGACAACAAGCTCAAGATGGGGCCATCAATTGTGCCCTAATGTAGCCAAGAATGAATGACTTTTCTAGTACTCAGGTACTATAGGTTGGTAAGCCCTGTGGGATTTAATGGTCATTTTTGCCATACTAAAGTTATCCTAGTTTAGCACTCTTTAATGAATTGACCTCTTTTAATGAAAATTGCCAACTGAATATCTCATTTCAGAAAAGCAAAGTGAAGCTTTTTTCATATCCTCATGATCAAATAAATTCTAATTTCTTGTTTTATTTTACCATTTTCCAGCATGAAAATTCATAGGCCACCTTAATGTCCTAAAAAAATCCCAAATCAAACATTCTTCCATCTCAATCTAATGTTAAAAATAAGATGAACCCTATCTATATTCTGAATTATTTCATAAAGTACATATGGTATGATGTTTTGCTCACCGTATTTCAAATATTCTACTGGTGGTCTATATATTTTAAATTTTTCATCTTATCTTTTAATTTGTGACTCTGTTTGTAACATGGTTGCTTCCATAGGTGCAAAAGAAAAATTTAAAGAAATTCAGAACACCTGCAAAACCAATGTTAGCATGTTAGTAAGACATTCAACAAGTGATATAAAAAGATTTAGGACATAATTATATAATTATCTTTAATTACATTTAAAATCTGCTCCCTTACACACAAGATACTATATGGAGAAGCCCCTGAATACATGCTCAGTCTCATCGATCTGCCACCTAGAAATGCCCTCAGATCTGCAAGGACCTACCTCAATCTACATTACCCCACCTGCAGGAATGTCAAATACAAGACCCTTTATGCTTCGTAGTTCCCTTACATCAGTCCAAAATCCTGGAATGGTCTGCCAAAACAAAGAGCTCGTCGACCACCAACTGTTCAAGAAGACCTTAAAAACATTCTTATTTGAAGAGGCTTATTCCACTGGCAACTCCACTGTTTAACCTCACTCACTTGTAGACGCTTCACCCCTGACATTTTCCCCATGTCATCCCATGCTCCTTCCCCTCCTGTCACATTCTGAATTTGTGCCATCTATGTATTCTATTGTATCCTCTTGATTTAATGTAAGCCACATTGCGCCTGCTCATGTGGGAAAATGTGAGGTACAAATGCACCAAAAATAAAATAAATAAATAATTGCCTGCATCAGTGTAAAGTATGTCATTTTCACAACATACAATCTTTTAAAGTGGGACAAAATGCCTAGTTTTACTTTAAGTATTGCCCCAAGAAAACTATGTGCATACCTGTTATTTTGTGCATATTGAGGGGCATCTTCGATATGGCATCTAAATCTGATTTTGGATGTTTCATGAAAAATGTCCAAAAATCCAGTAGCGAAAATGGCCATTTTCAAACCAGAAAAATTTGTTTTGAAAAGGAAAAGGGAATGGGACTCGATATATTGGCCTTCTGTTTTTACAATCAAAGCAGTTTACATATTATAAGAACTTAAGAGTAGCCATACTGGGTCAAATCAATGGTCCATCTAGCTCAGTATCCTGTTTTTCAAACAGTGGCCAAGCCAGGTCACAAGTACCTGGCAGAAACCCAAATCGTGGCAATACTCCATACTACAAATCCCAGGGCAAGCAGTTGCTTCCCATGTCTGTCTCAATAGCAGACTATTTGTCCAAATCTTTTTTAAATCCAGATACACTAACCGCTGTTACCACATCCTCCAGCAAAGAGTTCCAGAGCTTAACTATACATTGAGTGAAAAAATATTTCCTACTATTTGTTTTAAAAGTATTTCCATATAATTTCATCAAGTACCCCTAGTCTTTGTACTTTTGGAACGAGTAAAAAATAGATTTACTTCTACTTGTCCTTATTTTGTACCTAGGGTAATGGAGGGTTAAGTGACTTGCCCAGAGTCACAAGGAGCTGCAGTGGAAATCGAACCCAGTTCCCCAGGTTCTTAGGCCACTGCACTAACTACTAGACTACTCCACCATTTGCTAGATGTTTTTGTGCTTGGTGCATCTAACTTTTAGGACTGTCTATGTTTGATGGCCAAATATGGCTGCGTCAATAGGTGGAATATCTTTGGCCAGTTACAATTTAACTGGCCAGTGCTGAATATCGAATAAGTTTGAACTGGCCAAAAATAAACTGGATATTCAATGCCGGTCACCGGAAATGGCCCAGCATTGAATTTTTGGGTTCAGTGCCAACCACAGGAGTTAGCTGGGTTAACTCCTGCAGTCTGAATATCGGGCCCTTAGGGTTTTTGGAGGGCTCACATGTTCCACCACAAATGTACCAGTTAGAGTGGGATATAGGGTCCCCTTCTCTACAGCCTGTCACTGTTACATCTTAAGGGGCTGGGAGGAGGTCAGTGAACACTGGGGGAGCAAGGGGGGTTATGCCTTAATCCCTCCAGTGGGCAGTGTCATCAGGACTACTTTTTCAGTCCCTCTATTTTTAGTTACTACTAATACTACTACTACTATTTAGCATTTCTATAGCGCTACAAGGCGCACACAGCGCTGCACAAACATAGAAGAAAGACAGTCCCTGCTCAAAGAGCTTACAATCTAATAGACAAAAAATAAAGTAAGCAAATCAAATCAATTAATGTGTACAGGAAGGAGGAGAGGAGGGTAGGTGGAGGCGAGTGGTTACAAGTGGTTACGAGTCAAAAGCAATGTTAAAGAGGTAGGCTTTCAGTCTAGATTTAAAGGTGGCCAAGGATGGGGCAAGACGTAGGGGCTCAGGAAGTTTATTCCAGGCGTAGGGTGCAGTGAGACAGAAGGTACGAAGTCTGGAGTTGGCAGTAGTGGAGAAGGGAACAGATAAGAAGGATTTATCCATGGAGCGGAGTGCACGGGAAGGGGTGTAGGGAAGGATGAGTGTGGAGAGATACTGGGGAGCAGCATAGTGAGTATATTTATAGGTTAGTAGAAGAAGTTTGAACAGGATGCGAAAACGGATAGGGAGCCAGTGAAGCGACTTGAGGAGAGGGGTAGTATGAGTAAAGCGGCCCTGGCGGAAGACGAGACAGGCAGCAGAGTTTTGAACCGATTGGAGAGGGGAGAGGTGACTAAGTGGGAGGCCAGCAAGAAGCAGATTGCAGTAGTCTAAACGAGAGGCGTCAAGGGTGTGGATGAGGGTTTTGGTAGAGTGCTCGGAAAGAAAGGGGCAGATTTTATGGATGTTGTAAAGAAAGAAACAACAGGTCTTGGCGATCTGCTGGATATGAGCAGAGAAGGAGAGAGAAGAGTCAAAGATGACCCCAAGGTGTCGAGCAGAGGAGACAGGGAGAATGAGAGAGCCATCAACAGAAATAGAAAACGGGGGGAGCGGGGAGGTTAAGAATGATCATTCTGTTTAGATTCCCCATGGTATGTAATCTGCTCATGTTAATAATTTAACAGCAGGTCCTAGAAAGTATGAAATAGGGTTTAGTTAATGAAAGGTAAACAAAATGGAATGCAAGCATGCCACATTATTTATTAAGCACTCAGAAAGCCATTTACATATGATGGTCTTTAATTTGAATGCATTCAGTTGTGAATATTTTGTTCACACTTATGTCTTCTGGGACCCCTTTAACATGCATGACATGACCTTTTTGTTTTGAAGGTCACTAAAGGATCTTAATTTGTAGAATAAAGTTCATTACATAGGACCTTCAGTGTGAGAATACATCCATACCATATGCACTTTTAAATACCATACAAGAGAAAGAAAGTAGATGTCTCTTAAATTCTAACAATAAAATATTTAATTTTGCATACTAGGTAGTTTAGTACCTCATAGCTATAATAAAATATGAATACCTTCTGTTGGTGTTTCCACAATGACTTTTCCAGAAAGAGTCCTTAAAGGGGATAGCACCTCAGAAAAGATGTTCTGTAGAGGGGCATTGCGGAACTCAGTTGGAGTAAAAACTAGACTGTTATCAAAAGCAATTTCTTGAAGTTCAGCTGGATCTGCATTTTTGGCACCAACAGAGAAAGCTAGGATGTCATTCCGCCTCAGCTCACTGGCTGGTATAATAATATCATCTCGGGACTGGCCTCCAGTGAAAAGAACCAACAGTTTTGGAACACCTTCCACTGTCCTGCTCCCAGCAGAACCAGTGAAGAAATTATTACGGACATAGTCCAGTGCAGCACCGGTATTGAGTGGTCCACCACCCATTGGTTTCATTTTTTTCAGATTAGCCAACACATCTTTTTTTGTTGAGTAGGTGTTGAGAAAGAACTCATTCCTTACAGTGTTTGAGTATTGAGCCACAGCTACTTGGATAAGATCTGGTCCAATTTCAAGCTTCTGGACAAGTTTGACAATGAAATCACGAACTGGAGCAAAGTTATTTCCCATTGCAGCCGTGCCATCTATTAGGAAGACTATATCTCTCTTGTTCACTTCAATAACTGCAGGTAACAAAATACAATACAGTCAGCTGTGCCCAAAAATACTTCATTAACAATACAGAACAGAAGCTCACATGACCTCCAGACTAATTTTACTGTGTTTTATTGCATTGCATTCTTATGGTCTTATCTGAGGCTGCAATAAATCTCAGCATGAGTAATATAGAAAGATTTTCACAACAGTTTGTCCAAGTTTTTTTTTTTAAACCTGGCTACTTCAAATTCCTGGATATTCAGTGTCAGTATCCAGGAATCAACACTGACTGGCAGTGCTATCCAGTTAGCAGCAATATTCAAACTGCTAACTGGATCAAGTTAGGACAGCCTTTTTTGCTGTCCTATTTTCACCCAGTTACCTATCCAATTAGCAGTCTGGCTATTGCCGCTAACTGGCTAAGCTCTGGCTCTGCTCAAGCTTTGCCCATAGACAAATGGTGGTCAGATGGAACATTCAGTGGCACTAACCAGTTTGATTTTATTTCTATGATGTTATATTTGTGTTTATAATGTCCAGTACACAACAAAACTTCAATGCAATTAAAAAAAAACCCACTGATAAAAGTAAAACACTTCAGGTCATTTATTTTATCTGTTCATCATATTTAAATTGCTTGTCAAGAAGAAAGAACATTTTACTTGAAGTATGTATTTCATGTACTTCATGTATTTCAAAAGAATAATTCTAGCATTCCTCCTCTTCAATCAGGAATCAATCAATCTGTATCTACTACAGAGCACTTCCTTTAAACATATACCTTCTAATTTTATAGAAGTCGCCAAAAATTGCATGCCCAAATTTGGGCATGCACCCAATTTGTGTGCATAATTTAATTAAATAACTAGCTAATTAGTACCAATAATTGGCTTTTTAACAAGCAATTATTGGCACTAATTAGATTTAAATGGAATATATATGCATAAATGTAGGCGTGGGATCCTCAACTAAATTTTACGCATGAGTTGAAAAGGGGGGCACATTAATGGGAGGGTCATGGGCAGAATGGGGGCATTCCTTACATTTACACACGTTGTTATAGAATGAGAAGGGATAGTGCGTGCCAATGATTAGCACGTGCTAAATGCTAGAGACACCCATAGGAATATATGGGCATCTCTAGTGTTTAGTGTATGCTTATTTTTAATGCACACTAAAAACGATAGTGCACCTTTGCAAAAAGGACCCCTTATGGGCACATACACTTGCACCACGTTTCAGTTGGTGCAAATGGACATGCCTAAAGTTAGGTGCAATTCCCGGGTATAAGGGCTATTCTATAAACTGCGCCTAACTTTAAGTGTGGCTTATAGAATAGCATTTTTTTCAGCAATGATTTTTTTTGGCACCATATATAAAATTCACCCCATAATAGTCAGTTTTTAAAGGATTTAGGTTCCTAGCTTTGGGTGTTGTGCAATTAAATTGGCCCCTTTTGAAACAAAAACAATATTGAATGAATGAATGAATGCTAAGAACATAGTACTGATTTTCTGTACCGGGTTTCTAACTTAGAAGATCATGACATCTGTATTTGTAAATAGCAGGTTTATACATGTTAAATGGCATAATGCTTCTAAGCGGCAATTTTAAAAAGGTTACTACTTATAGTAACATTGTAAATGTTGGCAGAAAACGATCTGCACAGTCCATTCAGTCTGCCCAACAAAGGTGGCCAGAATTGAATCTGGCACCCTGTACAGGTTCCACTTCTTCATGATTAAACACTGGTATACATGGAGGGGCATTGTCGACATGACATCTTAATCTAATTTTTGATCTTATAGGACCATTAAAAAAAAGTTCAAGGGAAATATGCACAAGCCATTGGGATGTATGAAAGGCCAGCATTCTTAGGAGACTGGCCACACAGACATCTCAGCAGAGCAGTGGACTTGACATAAAAGGTCCCAGGCACACATCTCACCGTTACCCCATTATATTGTATGGTGAGCCCTCCAAAACCCACTGAAAACCTACTTACCGAACTGTACACCATTGCAATAGCCCTTATCTAATCTAACCTGACACTTTTATACCACTGGGTTCCCACAGAGGGTTCATAGCAGTTTACAGCAAATGAGATACAAAATATCTATGATTATTTAGGCCAATAAAAATCAAAACAACCTCATGGAGTTTAAATCAATAATCATTCTTAACCTAGATTTACTAGTAAATATTCTTCAAACAAACAGGTTTTAAGATTTTTATGGAAGGTTGTATAAGAATTTTCAAGTCTTAAATTAGTTTGAAGAGATCTCCAATACATAGCAGCCTGAAAGGAAATTGATCTTTCATAATTTCTTTTAGATACAAGATAGTAAACCAAAGGAAAAAGATATTATTATGCCTGCAGGTGTCACCTATGTGTAGGTACAGTAGGTATTTAGTGGAGGAGTAGCCTAGTGGTTAGTGCAGCGGACTTTGATCCTGGGGAACTGGGTTCAATTCCCACTGCAGCTCCTTGTGACTCTGGGCAAGTCACTTAACCCTCCATTGCCCCAGGTACAAAACAAGTACCTGTATATATGTAACCCACTTTGAATGTAGTCACAAAATACCACATAAAGTCCCATTTTCCTTTCCCTCTCTTGGAGGGCTCACAAGTTCCGCCATAAGTGTACCAGCTAGCGTGGGATATGGGCCTGGGTCCTATTCTCTACAGTTCACTCTACTGACCATTAGGCTATTTCTGGGACCTGCTTCCCGCTCTAATAGGAATGGCTATCATATCTGAAGCTGTCATAGAGCTTTGTATGTTCTGTCACTGTCACATCTTAGGGGGCTGGGAGGGGCTCAGTAACCACTGGGGGAGTAAGGGGGGTTATTCCTTAAGTCATTAAGTGGTCATTTGCTCATTTAGGGCACCTTCTGGTCACTTAATCATGTCTAGCCAAAAACATCTTAATTTTGGCCCTGGGCGTTTTGATTTTGTTCCATTATTGCAGAAAAATGTCTGTCTTTTGGTGCTACCCATGTCCTGTCCAAAACATGCCTCCAACATGCCCCCTTGAAATCTGGATGAACTTTGGAGCAGAGCATCTAAAATCAGGGTGTCAAAAATCGCAACTTGGATGTTTTTGAGGGAAAAATGTCTTTCTGCCACCTTATGACGTTTTTGAAAGTTTTTTTTATTTTGAAAATAAGCCACTTAATCTGTCTCTCCCTGCCAATGTTTGGGGTGAGAACTGCACTTACCTCTCTGGCATTAAAAACTACCTCAAGGACCATCCTGCTTATAATCGAAAGAGAAAAATGCCTATATTGCGACCCAAATCAGGAGATGGGCATCCTTCTCCCGTGGGCGCCCAAATCGGTATAATCGAAAGCCGATTTTGGGCGTTTCCAACTGCAAATCCGTCGCAGGAACAAATAAAGTTGACGGGGGCGTGTCGGAGGCGTGGTGGAGGCGGGACTGGGGCGTGGTTATCAGCCGAGGAGAGATGGGCGTCTTTAGCTGATAATCAAAAAAAAGGCATTTTTACCGTGATTTTGGGTCACTTTTTTTGGACCCTTTTTTTCCACGAACAAGTCCCAAAAAAGTGCCCCAACTGACCAGATGACCACTGGAGGGAATCAGGGATGACCTTCCCGGATTCCCCCAGTGGTCACTAACCCCCTCCCACCAAAAAAACTTTTTTTCCAGCCTGTATGCCAGCCTCAAATGCCGTACCCACCTCCATGACAGCAGAATGTGTTCTATCCTTTGACAGCCTTTCCCTGGTTCTGATGTGGCTCTCGGGTGAGTTTGACACCTTTTCTGTTATGCACACTGCAGAATCACATCAGCAATGCATTGTGGTGGGTGTAGGGTAGTGGGCTCTGTAATTCCACTAGCTTATAGCAAATGTTCACGATGTTGGTAGTTGGTAGGCACTACTCCCATGGTGCTTTTCCCCCTGCTAACTGGGTCAGAGGGTGTCCAGTTTTGTTTCCGGTAGTCCATGAGGTAGTGGCCATTTTTGTAAGCCAGTTTTAGATCCCTTTCATGTGTTAGCCAAGTTAGAGAACTTAGTTCTTACCTTGAATGTGGCTGAAAGAGGGCATTGTACAGCATTATGCCAGCTCTGACCTACTGCTCATCTCAGTACCAGGGAGACTCGTTGCCAGTGGGGCACAACCTGTGATCTGCAGTTAACTGTGAGTAAGCGTGCTTATTCCAACAAAGGACGTTTTCGGAGAGATTAGTCTTCAGGTGTCAACTGGTGTGCCAATGTTATACAGCAGCAACAAGTCCTAGAGGCCTGCGTGTATGCAGGTCCCTGGAGCACTTTTAGTGGGTACCGCAGTGCACTTCAGACATGTGGACCCAGGCCCATCCCTCCTACCTGTAACACTTGTGCTGGTAAATGGGAGGCCTCCAAAACCCACTGTACCCACATGTAGGTGCTCCCTTCACCCCTAAGAGCTATGGTAGTCTTGTACATTTGTGGGTAGTGGGTTTTGGGGGAGGGGGGTTGGGTGCTCAGCACCCGTGGCAAGGGAGCTATGCATGTGGGAGCTTTTTCTGAAGTCCATCGCACTGACCTAGGGTGCCCAGTTGGTGTCCTGGCACATCAGGGGGGCCAGTGTACTACGAATCCTGGCCCCTCCCATGACCAAATGGCTCGGATTAGGACGTTTTTGAGCTGGGCATTTTTAGTTTCCATTATCGCTAAAAAAAAAAAAAACACCCAGCTCAAAAATGTCCATTTTTTCGAAAATAAGGTTCGGCCCGCCCCTTCACGGACCCGTTCTTGGAGATAAATGCCCATGGAGATAGGCGTTTGCGTTCGATTATGCCCCTCCATATTTGCTAAATATTAGTATGCACTAATGGTAGGGAGCATATGCTAACTGCCACCTTGCCAATAGGAATAACATGATTGTGGTAGCAGTTAATGCACGCTAATGTTTTTAACGTATGTTAACCTGCAATAAACATGGCCCAAAAATGCATGCTTAAAGGATTTTTTTAAAACTCTTTTCCTTAACTGGCTGTTCTTAGAAATCCAGATTTGTTGAATCTGTTAATTTTTGTAAGTGGTGGCACTTACATGCGTAAATTTCAAAATTGTCACTTACATGTGTAAGCAATAGTACTTACACATTCAAACCCTAAGTGATGCCATTCTATATTTTGCCATATTTTGGTGGGAGGGGAGATTGTTGATGAGGATGGACTATGTTAATTTATGTTATTAACCTCTTATTGTAGCCCACATTGTACGACATTTGTTGAAATTGGTGGGTTATAAGTATTTGAATTAAATTAAATTTTCTAGAAAGGCGTCTCCTATTAGGCATATTGCATGCTACATACATTTTTCCCATGGCCTTAGAGACATTTTACAAAAGGCTCCATGTTCAGCAACTTTTTTGTAACATACTTTACAAACTGTGAATGCCCAGACTTGAATTCTCCTGTTCCTTATTAGATATGAAATTGTGGTTCACATCTAGGCAATGCATTGCAGGCACAAATTTAAGGCTTTAAAGGGGTCTTTTACAAAGGTGCACTAGCGTTTTTAGTGTACTCTAAATGCTAGAAGTTCCCATAGGAATATATGGGCATATCTAGCATGTAGTACACACATATTTAATGCATGAAGTAAAAACGCTATTGCGCCTTTGTAAAAGGACCCCTAAATTTAGCAGAATTTTCAGTTGAAAATGCATCCAAAATTCATCTAAATGTCCTCCTAAATCTACAATTTTGTCATCTAATTTATAACATGGTTATTCCCAGCTTGTTCTCTGTCACCCCCATACAGACATACAAACCCGAAGAATTGTTTGATAAATCAAGGCTACAGCTTTATTTAACATTGAAACAGCCTCAGCCCAGAATATTAAAACTGCAAGGACAACTATTATTTTCACTATTCCTTCTCCACACACAAATACCCCATCAACCCACAGCGAACTCAGCCACTTGACAAGTTGGTGACAACCTAGACACAAGGCTGCAACCTTTCTCAGATAGGCATGAGGTTGGATGTTCTACTTATCACACCAACTCCACAGTAAAATGTGCTCAGCTCCGCTCCCTTTCACTTCCTGGATGAACTCTGGGTGAGGAAGAGGGGAAACTATCAAGTCCCAAACTCTCATCATTAGTAAGGACTGCTCCCTGCGTATCTTCATTCCCAGTTGATGAGCTGAGGCCTTGATACCATTGTCAATGGTTTCTAATATATCTTGCACAAACTAAGAAACAAGTGCTAATCCAATAGTTGGCAAATTAAACTCAAGCAGAATCATACAACTCCAGGCAATTCACTGTTAACAAATCATAGACCCACCATCAAACAGAACAACAGACATAAACTTTGAGGCCCTCATATTCAGTTGCCTCTAAACCTTCTCCATAACTTCTACATTTAGAGCATCTTCATGCACCCTTCTAGCTATTATCTGAGACCACAGGATTATTATATAAGATAATAACAAGGTATGAACAAATGTCCCATTTCATTTTGTCTCACAAGATCAACTCCCTTTACCCAATCAGTATCACTGTCATCAAATGAATGAAGAGCACATGAGACAATGACAACTGATAGGCTTCCAGGGAGGAAAGGGAGAAAAACCTGGCCCACCTCAAGCCTTGAACACTGAGCCAATTGCAGACACAGCGCGACAGATGCAGCGAGTCAATGTACAACTCGCAACAAGACTTAGCTGCCTTTTTCTTAACTCAGACATTCAGGAGTGGTCACACATCATATTTGTGTGTCTAAAATTGAGGTCCTGTAATAAAAACTGGCATAAGAAAAAAAAATCACTATTGCTTAGTGCACATAATATCTAAGGCATTAGAGTGCCAATAGGCCTATCTGCTGAATTGCATGCAAAGGAATTCCCTGAGCTGTGGCAAAAAACTCCACACCAATGCAGAAGGAATGCAATTCATAAAATATAGGAGAAAGACCAGCTGCCACCAACCCCTTTTGCAAGTCAAGAACCAGCCACGGCCAAATAGAGTAGCCAGGCACAGGAGGGAGGCAGCTCAGAAACCTTTTAAAAAAGAGGATTAGAACATAAGTAAAGATGGGGGGCATGAGGAGGGACAATAGGTGGGAACATGTGCAATAGGAGAAAATGGGATAGCAAGGCAAGAAAAGAGAGGGATGGTCCAGAGAGATAGGATAAAGAGAGCAGAAGTAGATGGGAGCACTGAATAAAAGAGGTGTGGCTTAAGAGGACATGCCACAGCTGTAGTGCCGTCCTCTTTTGTCTTTTTAATCTGCTCATTTTTTAAATCTATTCAGCTAAAAGGCTGCTGCTTTACCCCCTTCCTCCTGCAGGGTGTAGCACTGTCATTTTAATTTAATACAGTTAATTAAAAACAGGAAAATATTCCTTTTACTGTTTCACTGATATCAATGGAAAAGCATTTTGACAAGTAATTTAAATCATGATTTAAAATGGACTTAATTTAAAACAGATGTGCCCTACTTACAGCTTTCAATTTCCTGATTTTCTGTTCTTCTTTTATATCTTTTGATCTCCACTTCTTGTGCTCATTTCTCATTAAATCTAATCAACTACCAAACAACTCAACCCTCTATCATTCATGGGTATTATTTTTACATTCTTTTTCCTAACTTTTTCTTCAGTTTTATTTCTTTTGCTGGAGATATATTTCCATCACCATCCTTCTCCTTTCCTTTCTGTCAGACTATTTCCCTCACCATCACCCTAGATCACATCCCTCACATTTACCATTTTTCACATCCTCTCTTCTTTCAGTTTTAGAACCCATACATAATTTTAGTTTTGGAGGAATTCTGCGCTACTGCACAATGCAGAACTTGTGCAGAATTCTCTACCTCCGCAGACTGTGCAGAATTCTGCCTTTCCCACAACAAAAATCTGCTGGAGTACCTGTGCTGTGTATTTCCTGCTGCTCCCCTCTCCCCTGCAGACTCAATGCTCCAGCACGGCATGAGGAGGAGCTGCACAGCCATAGATTGGTCTGCTTCCTCCTCTGCTGCCTTGGCCTCCAGCAGTTCCTTTAAGCCACGTGGCTGTTTGGAGTCCCACTTGGCTCAAAGTAACAGTCAGGCCTGGGATGGAAGAAGAGCAGGAAGCAGCCCAGTGTGCAGCTCCTCTTGCCGTACTTGAGTGGTTAGTGTGCAGGGAGGAAGAGGAGGGCCTAGAAAAAAAATAGCTAGAGCGGATTTGGGAGCTGAAAAAAATGTGGAAGGGGCATGTAGGGGGGCTAGAAAGAAAGGTGGATTGTGTGTGTGTGTGTGTGTGTGTGTGTGTGTGTGTGTGTGTGTGTGCAGTGAGAGGGGCTGGAAAAAAGATGGATGGATGGAGTGTGTGGGGGAGGGGGCTGGTAAAAGAGGGATGAGGTATGTGTGTGTGTGTGTGTGTATGTACTATGGAAAAGGAGTGGAGGTCTGCAGGATGGTGCATGGGAAACTGCTGTGGTGGTGGTTGTGGGAGGAAATTGTTGGAATATATTGCACTAAATGAAAAATTGGATATAATAGGCATTACTGAAACCTGGTGGAAGGAGGATAACCAGTGGGACACTGTCATACCGAGGTACAAGTATATCGTAATGATAGCGTGGAGGGGTAGCATTGTATATTAACGAGAGCCTGACTCAGATAGATTACAAATTCAGCAGGACACAAATCACAACCTTTGAATCACGTGTGTTGAAATTCCATGTATAAAAGGGAAAAAAATGTGATAGGAGTGTACTACCGTCCGCCTCGCCAGGATGAGCAGGTAGACACAGAAATGATAAAAGAAATCAGAGACGCGAACAAAATGGGCAATGTGATAATAATGGGTGACTTCAATTAGCCAATATAGACTGGGGAAATGTAACATCGGGACACGCTACAGAGATACAATTCCTGATGAATCAAGGACAGCCTTTATGGAGCAACTGGTGCAGGAGCGACGAGAGAAGGAAAAAATTCTAGACTTGGTCCTTAGTGGAGCGCATGATCTGGTGAGGGACGTTATGGTACTGGGGCCGCTTGATAACAGTGACCATAATATATCAGTTTGACATCGACCTTGAAGTAACTGTAACAAGAAAGTCAAATACGTTAGCGTTTAACTTTAAAAAGGAGACTATGATAAAATGAGAAGAACAGTAAAAAAAAACTTAGGGGGGCAACTGAGAGAGTAAAAACTGTACAACAGGCGTGGACGCTGTTCAAAAATACCATCCTGGAGGCCCAGTCCTACATATTCTGCGAATTAGAAAAGAAGACGGAAGTCCAAAAGACACCGGCCTGGTTGAAAGTGAGGTGAAGGAAGCTATTAGGGCTAAAAGAAACGCCTTCAGAAATGGAAGAAGGAACCGTCTGAAAATAACAAAAACAGCATAAGGAGTGTCAAAGCAAATGCAAGGCGCAGAGTTAAGAAGGCCAGAGGGAGTATGAAAAAAAGATAGCATTAGAGGCAAAAAAACATAGTAAAATTTTTTTTCGGTATATTAAAAGCAGGAAGCGCAAAAAGAATCGGTTGGGCCGCTGGATGACCGAGGGGTAAAAGGGCGATCAAGGAAGACAAAGACGTAGCAGAGAGAATGAATGAATTCTTTGCATTCGGTCTTCACCGAGGAAGATTTGGGTGGATACCGGTGTCGGAAATGGTATTCATGCGGACGAGTCGGAGAAACTTACTGACTTCACGGTAAACCTGGAGACGTAATGGGGCTGTTTGGCAAACGAAGAGTAGCAAATCTCCTGGACCGGAAGGTATTCATCCTAGAGTACTGATAGAACTGAAAAAACGAGCTTGCGGAGCTACTGTTAGTGATCTGCAACTTATCCTTAAAATCGAGCATGGTACCGGAAGATTGGAGGGTGGCCAATGTAACGCCCATTTTAAAAAGGCTCCAGGGGAGATCCGGGAAATTATAGACCGTGAGTCTGACGCGGGGCCTGGGAAAATGGTAAGGCTATTATTAAAAACAAATTACAGAGCACATCGAGGACATGGATTACTGAGACCAAGTCGCATGGCTTTTGTGTGTGGGAAATCTTGCCTGACCAATTTACTTCAATTCTATGAAGGAAGTGAACAAACATGTGAGAAAAGGGAGTCGGTTGATATTGTGTATCTGGATTTTCAAAAGGTGTTTGACAAGGTACCTCATGAAAGGCTACAGAGGAAATTGGAGGTCATGGATAGGAGGAAATGTCCTATTTGTGGATAAAAAACTGTTGAAGGATAGGAAACAGAGAGTGGGTTAAATGGGCAGTATTCACAATGGAGAAGGGTAGTAGTGGGGTTCCTCAGGGTTCCGTGCTAGGACCGCTGCTTTTTAATATATTTATAAATGATTTAGAGATGGAGTAACTAGCGAGGTAATTAATTTGCTGATGACACAAAGTTATTCAAAGTTGTTAAATCGCGAAAGGATTGTGAAAAATTACAAGAGGACCTTACTAGACTGGGAGACTGGGCAGCTAAATGGCAGATGATGTTTAATGTGAGTCAAGTGCAAGGTGATGCATGTGAGAAAAAGAACCCGAATATAGCTACGTCATGCAAGGATCCACGTTAGGAGTTACGGACCAGAAAGGGATCTGGGTGTCGTCGTCGATAACACACTGAAACCTTCTGCTCAGTGTGCTGCTTGCGGCTAAGAGCGAATAGAATGTTTGGTATTATTAGGAAAGGTATGGAAAACAGGTGTGGAGGATGTTATAATGCCGTTGTATCGCTCCATGTGTGACCGCACCTTGAGTATTGTGTTCAATTCTGGTCGCCGCATCTCAAGAAAGATATAGTAGAATTGGAAAAGGTGCAGCGAAGGGCGACTAAAATGATAGCGGGGATGGGACGACTTCCCTATGAAGAAAGACTAAGGAGGCTAGGGCTATACAGCTTGGAGAAGAGACGGCTGAGGGGAGACATGATAGAGGTATATAAAATAATGAGTGGAGTGGAACAGGTGGATGTGAAGCTTCTGTTCACGCTTTCCAAAAATACTAGGACTAGGGGGTATGCGATGAAACTACAGTGTAGTAAATTTAAAACAAATTGGAGGAAATTTTTCTTCACCCAACGTGTAATTAAACTCTGGAATTTGTTGCCGGAGAAAGTGGTGAAGGCGGTTAGCTTAGCAGAGTTTAAAAAGGGGTTGGACGGTTTCCTAAAGGACAAGTCCATAAACCGCTACTAAACGGACTTGGAAAACTCCAAATTCCAGGAATAACATGTATAGAATGTTTGTACGTTTGGGAAGCTTGCCAGGTGCCCTTGGCCTGGATTGTCCGCTGTCATGGACAGGATGCTGGGCTCGATGGACCCTTGGTCTTTTCCCAGTATGGCATTACTTATGTACTTATGTACTTATGTACTTTATGCCTGGGAGGTGATGTTGAATTGTGGGTAGGAGGAAAGATGCTGGATTGTGCCTAAGATGGGCTGGGAGCGGAAGAGAGCAGAAGAGATGTTTGGAGGAGACAGGAGATGTTGCAACATGATTAGTTTTTTAATCATAATTCATTTTTTTAAATTCACAATTAATAATTAATGCATTAATTGCAGAATTAACTATGACTAACTTGTAGCCCTAATAATTTATACCCTGTTCATGATTTATTTTTATCAGGCTATCCTGCTCAGTATTCTTGTATGCACTCACAAAGACATGATGTTCACAATTAGACTCAGCCTTAGTAGTTTCTTTCTGCTTTCAGGTTCTCTCATTCTCTCAACTACCCTCTGTTCCCAATAGGTAATGGTGGTGATGAGTTTGAGGCTCCTTTTATCATCTCTCTGTCTCTTCCAGACCCTTCCATGTTATTTCTCCATTTGTCTTGCTGACAGTTATAAACTGATGCAAAGTTAGCAACATTTAATCAGAACTGGAGAAGATCATTTTGGTAGTTAAGGAATATGAGGGTCATGAATATATAATTGATGAGTTCTATAATAATAATAATTTTACTGTAACCAGTTGTAGAAATTGGTTTAATTTGATTACCTTACTGCTGGGAGAGCAGGGGGGTTGGATGGAGGTGTCCTGGGTTGCCAGGGAGATATTTAGCTAGGATGAATTCCTGCACATGAGCAGTTCATACCATAAAGACTTGCACTGACACCTGAGATTTTAAAAGTGCTAAATATAAGTTTTAAAAGTATTTGCATTAAATCTAATTGCAGAATTCAGGTGCTGGGAGTCTGTACTTTGTGTCATATGCTCAGATTGTTTAAATCATATGCAAATTAGTCCGTTTTTGGTATGTTCTCATTTGCATATTTATGGGTAAAAATTGTTGGAAATGTTTATAGCCTTAATGTTAGGGCATGGCTCTGATCAAAAATGTGAAGTTTGATCCAAAAATGAAGGGTTTATCTAGTGTTTTTGACTAAAAATTCCCATTAGAGTGTCTGTATGTTAATCTGCATTCAAATAGAGCTCTCTGATTAGATGAGCAGCTCCTGTTAGAAAATCTGCCCGGGAACAGAGAGCAACTGACGATTTGGCCAAGACAGACATGCAGCTTTGAACTCGGTGTGTATGAAAGGAAAGAAAGAATTGTTGTTTGATCTAAGTTGACTGAAATTATAAAAGAATGCCTGATTATGTGGTAAATGAGAAAATATGAGTGAAAAGAGATTTGTGGAGATTTACAAGTTTGAGGTTTCTCTACTGAGAAAAGGATCTGAATATTTCAGGATTACTTGAAGTTTATGAAGAATAGAAAAGGGTAAATTTCAGTTTAAGAGTGTTTAAATCCTATAATAAGCTATATAAAGGCTAGGTAGATTTAAGTGCCTGTAAGCAAGGAAACCTTAATATTTGACCTGAAATAAATATTTGATCTGAGATAAATAGTTGATCTGAGATAAATGTTTGATCTGAATTATATCCTTTGGTGAAAAGGAGATAAAAAAAAGAATCTTTGAAAACTAGGACGACTTTGCTCACATTTCGAATTAGCCAGATTAGTAAACTTACTGAGTAGAGAGGAGAATGGAGCTATGAATGTGTGTGTGTGGATGAGATCCAGCAGTGGGCTTCAAGATCTCAGCAGCTTGGAAAAAAAAGAGCTGCTCTTTATATAGTCAGGGTAAAGTTATAACAAAGCTACTTAGGAAATTAGAACTGAGGAAATTCAATTTATTTTATTTATTCATAGTTTAGCAGTCAGTCCAGGTTCCAGTTTCAGGCAGGCTGATCTAAAGACTCACATACTGCAGGGAGGGCAGTATTTCTCCTTTTATTTTGAGATTAAGTTTAGGAAGAACAATCAAATGGAACACAACTTCTAAAGGAGAGATCTCTCAAAGTCTGCAACTAGAAGTTTTCCTTCAGCTAAGTACTGTGAAAAAGAAAAGTAAACAACTTAATACAGGAAATTGAGGAAGAGAGAGAGAGACAATTCACACTTTTTCTGAAACTCCTGTTTACCACACAAGTGAACTGAGATTTAATTTTGAAAATAAAGGAAGAAGGAGAAATCCAATTAGAATAATTATACCACTATAAGACTAAGATTTGAAAGATTTTGGATAGTTACTTACTTTATAAGTAAGGCCTGTAGGAAAGAAGTTTATAAAATTGTTTAAATGAGATGCACCTATTCCTATTTTGAATTGGAAATCTTTGAAGTGTTATGTTTGGTTGGTAAAGAAATTAGAGTGTATACTGGATCCAGTAGGGAATCAGCAGTTCTACTGGTCTAATCCTGTACAATCTAACTGAAGAGTATTTCTTTCTGTTTACCAGTATAGTCAAATAATTCCATTCCACTTAAATAATAATTTTTGTTATATATACAGTGGTGGAAATAAGTATTTGATCCCTTGCTGATTTTGTAAGTTTGCCCACTGACAAAGACATGAGCAGCCCATAATTGAAGGGTAGGTTATTGGTAACAGTGAGAGATAGCACATCACAAATTAAATCCGGAAAATCACATTGTGGAAAGTATATGAATTTATTTGCATTCTGCAGAGGGAAATAGTATTTGATCCCCCACCAACCAGTAAGAGATCTGGCCCCTACAGACCAGGTAGATGCTCCAAATCAACTCGTTACCTGCATGACAGACAGCTGTCGGCAATGGTCACCTGTATGAAAGACACCTGTCCACAGACTCAGTGAATCAGTCAGACTCTAACCTCTACAAAATGGCCAAGAGCAAGGAGCTGTCTAAGGATGTCAGGGACAAGATCATACACCTGCACAAGGCTGGAATGGGCTACAAAACCATCAGTAAGACGCTGGGCGAGAAGGAGACAACTGTTGGTGCCATAGTAAGAAAATGGAAGAAGTACAAAATGACTGTCAATCGACAAGATCTGGGGCTCCACGCAAAATCTCACCTCGTGGGGTATCCTTGATCATGAGGAAGGTTAGAAATCAGCCTACAACTACAAGGGGGGAACTTGTCAATGATCTCAAGGCAGCTGGGACCACTGTCACCACGAAACCATTGGTAACACATTACGACATAACGGATTGCAATCCTGCAGTGCCCGCAAGGTCCCCCCTGCTCCGGAAGGCACATGTGACGCCCGTCTGAAGTTTGCCAGTGAACACCTGGATGATGCCGAGAGTGATTGGGAGAAGGTGCTGTGGTCAGATGAGACAAAAATTGAGCTCTTTGGCATGAACTCACTCGCCGTGTTTGGAGGAAGAGAAATGCTGCCTATGACCCAAAGACACCGTCCCCACTGTCAAGCATGGAGGTGGAAATGTTATGTTTTGGGGGGTGTTTCTCTGCTAAGGGCACAGGACTACTTCACCGCATCAATGGGAGAATGGATGGGGCCATGTACCGTACAATTCTGAGTGACAACCTCCTTCCCTCCGCCAGGGCCTTAAAATGGGTCGTGGCTGGGTCTTCCAGCACGACAATGACCCAAAACATACAGCCAAGGCAACAAAGGAGTGGCTCAGGAAGAAGCACATTAGGGTCATGGAGTGGCCTAGCCAGTCACCAGACCTTAATCCCATTGAAAACTTATGGAGGGAGCTGAAGCTGCGAGTTGCCAAGCGACAGCCCAGAACTCTTAATGATTTAGAGATGATCTGCAAAGAGGAGTGGACCAAAATTCCTCCTGACATGTGTGCAAACCTCATCATCAACTACAGAAGACGTCTGACCGCTGTGCTTGCCAACAAGGGTTTTGCCACCAAGTATTAGGTCTTGTTTGCCAGAGGGATTAAATACTTATTTCCCTCTGCAGAATGCAAATAATTCATATACTTTCCACAATGTGATTTTCCGGATTTAATTTGTGATGTGCTATCTCTCACTGTTACCAATAACCTACCCTTCAATTATGGGCTGCTCATGTCTTTGTCAGTGGGCAAACTACAAAATCAGCAAGGGATCAAATACTTATTTCCACCACTGTATAAGGGAGTAGTATCTGGATTTATTGTAAATCAAATTGATTCCATTCACAGGAATTTATATTCACCTTCAGGCATTCATCCAGTATTATCTTTAAGGATGATGTTTTATTTATGTTCACTCTGTCTCTTGTGAGCTGAGCACAGTTAGTTTCCTCGGCTGGCACGACTACATATTAGAGGTATTTTGATACTGTGTGAAGTCTTACCACAGACGGGTGACATTACATTAATGGTATCATGCTGTAGGGAGTGATTGTCATACATTGACAATTTGATTCAATGTTCATCTTTCTGTCAGACATTTATGCTTTTCCTGCTTATATAGGACCTTTTTAAAAAGGACTCTTTCCAATTTTTTTGCTATAGCAAAAATCTTTATTTCATATGATCTATACACTGCTGCATGCCCTTTCCTCTTCACATTTTCAACTAGCCAATTGCATAGTGCACTAATTACCACCATCTTGGCTCTCTTAAAACTCTCTCAGCAAAAACATTTGGTTTATTTTCAGTTCATTTAGTCTTTTTTCAGATTTTTGGTCACTTCTCACATTTTGGGGCGTTTTAATGCCTTTTAATGCACATGTTTTTGACTTAGTGTAAGCTAATTCACAACTTATATGTATGTTAAGGTTAGTATGCACAGTTGCACTGATACTTAACCATGGTTGTCAGTCTTTAAGCAAAATGCCACCTGCTGCAGTTAAAATATGCTATTATCTGCATACTGGCGAATGCTGTATATCCTGTTTAGCACTGACCCGGAAGTGCTACTTGGTTAGCGGCCATATTCAGACCGATATCCAGATAGCTAAATTTTTGCTGCTATCTGGTGAGCAGTCTGAATATGTCCATTAATGAATAACCTCCTGCTCTGCCGAAGGACCATCCCAGCAATGCCCAGATAGGTGCTGATGGAGGCAGAGGATACATTCAATGGCATTATCTGGATAGTGCCGTTGAATATTCCTCTTGCTGGCACTTATCAAGTTTGCAGCATCAGAAACCAGTAAAGTGCCTTTGAATGTCAGCCTAATCTACATTTTTCAAGCACAGTAACAAACCAAATGGACACTCACAATTGCACTCCCTACAGCATGATACCATTAATGTAAAATTATTATAGAACTCATCAATTATATATTCATGGCCCTCATATTCCTAAACTACCAAAATGGTCTTCTCCAGTTCTGATTAAATGTTGCTAACTTTGCATCAGTTTATAACATAAGATTCTTAAGAACCTAAGAATGTAAGTATTGCCATACTGGGCAAACCAAATGTCCATCAAGCCCAGTACCCTGTTTCCAACAGCGGCCAGTCCAGGTTACAAGTACCTAGCAAGATCCCAAAAGAGTAAAACAGAGTTTATGCTGCTTATCCTAGGATTTTCCCAAGTCCATTTTAATAATGGCTTGTGGAGTTTTCTTTTAGGAAACTGTCCAAACCTTTTAAAAACCCTGCTAACCTAATTGCCTAAAGTTCGGGGCGGTTTATAGAATAGCACTTAAGCATTATAGTCGTATGTAAATTTAGGTGCCACCATTTGTGGCAACGAAAATGTGGTGCAAAGGCCTGTGCCTAAATTTATGCATGAAGCACCCTTATTCTGTAATTACATGTGTAACTCAAAACCATGCCCTCATCCCACACCCATGGTTATCCCCTTTTTTGGGCCACATGTAAATTTTAGGTGCGGATCCCCTGCCTAACTTTATACGTGTAATACTCAACTCTAATTAGTGCAAATAATTGCTCGTTAAAAAGCCAATTATTGGCACTAATTGGCTTGTTATTCAATTTAATTGTGCACACAATTTTTGGCGAACTTTACAGAATTAGGGGGTCAGTGAAGAAATATTTTCTCTGGTTTGTTTTAAATTTACTACTTAGTAGCTTCATTGTGTGCCCCTAGTCCTAGTATTTTTGGAAAGAGTAAACAAGCAATTCACCTCTACCCATTCCACTCCACACAGTATTTTATAGACCTGTGTCAGACAGTGGTATAACCAGACCTCGCGGTGGAAGGCGGCCAGAGCCTGAGGTGGGCGGGCACATTTTAGTCTGCCACCCCACCACTCCCTCCCATGGCAGTGGCTCCCCCGCCGCCCTGCCACACCCCACAGCAGCAAAATACCTTGGCTGGTGGGGGTCACCAACCCCCGCCAGCTGAAGCCTTCTTCAGCGCCGGTCTATGGCGCCGCTGTGTTCCCCGCCCTGCTCTCCTCCTGACACCCTGCACATAAAGGAGCATGCAGGATGTCAGGAGGAAGAAACAGCAGTGTAGAGAACATGGTGGCACCGGAGACCATGCTCTCTCTTCCTCCTGACATCCTGCATGCAAAGGAGCGTGCAGGACATCAGGTGGAAGAGAGAGTAGGGCAGGGAACGTGGCGGTACCGTAGACCGGCGCTGGAGAAGGCTTCAGAAGGCGGGGGTTGGGGACCCCCACCAGCAAAACCAGGGACCCAGATGAAATTTGGGGTGGGCCAGGATCCCGTGGCCCCACCTAGCTACACCACTGATGTCATATCTCCCCCTCAGCTGTCTCTTCTCCAAGTTAAAGATCCCTAGCTGCTTTAACTTTTTCTCATAGGGAAGTTGTCCCATCCCCTTTATCATTTTTGTTGCTTTTATCTGTACCTTTTCTAATTCCACTATACCTTTTTTGAGATGCAGTGACCTGAATTGCACACAGTATTTGAGGTGGTCGCACTGTGAATGATACAAAGACATTATAATATTCTTAGTTTTGTTTTCTATTCCTTTCCTAATAATTCCTAACATTCTATTTGCTTTCTTAGCCACTGCTGCACATTGAGCAGAGGGTTTCAACTTAACATCAACGATGACACCTAGATCCTTTTCCTGGGTAGTGCCTCCCAATGAAAGGAACAGTAGTGGAACAGCAAAGTGAAACTGTTTCCTCAGCAGATATTCTCAACTTAACTATATTGAATAATTCCGGTATGTAGGCACTGAAAAGAACTATATTGAAGATATCATTTGTGCTTCTTCAGGATTTGAACACATCCATGAAACTTTATTTTAAGAAATGACACGCTTGATCTTGGTACAAGGAGTCTGGATTTATCCAGATATCACACAGTCAACCCAGGAGTACCATAAGGCATTTCTTGCTATGCATCAAGAGACTTGGATCATCCTTTATACTATAATTTTCCTGTAAATGCATAGTAATATTTTTCCTTGTACCTGAGCATTTAAAAGTGTTTTCGCATAAGAAGAAGATTTCAGGAGTCACTTAATTCTTTTTTGGGCTTACCCTTTAGAAGTGGAGAAATTGGAAAATTCCCATGGCATAGCTATGCTCTTTATATTCGTATACTTCTTTTTATCCATATACTTTTTTCTGTTATATTTATTCATTTTCATTTCCATTCCCCTAATATGTTTGGTGTCTGATTGTGCTATAACTTGATTCTTTTTGAGTGCTTTCTTTTTGTTTGTTTGGTTTTCCTTTTCATGTGTGTTTCTTTGCTCATTTTGGTGATACAAGATACATTTATCTTGTATAACAAATTTAAGAACACTTTTAATAAATTGTGTTAGGCGCTAAGAGATGCCTACTGCAACATTAATGACCTAATGCAGGATGTGCTAAAGTGTGTTGTGTTAGTTTTGCCATCTGCTCATGTGAAATATTAAAAAAAAATTTTCAGGGAGCAGGATAGGGATGGATGGTCCTGCTCTAACTGGTTAGCTCAGGACCATCCATCCGTATCTTGCCTTAATACGTGAGCCCTTACCGCCACCTAAACAGGATTAACTTTTTTTAATAGCTGCATGCTAATACAAAAATTAGTTCACAGCCATATATTCAGGAAAATGAAAAAAAAAAAAACCTTTTAATGCATGTGCTGGAAATGGGTTTAGCATGTGGGAAAATCCTGTGTTAGGGCGCACTAAGCCCATTTGTTATTACAACTTTGTAAAAGGGCTCCTTAAATTGCAATAAATAATAATGGAGCTCTTTTTATTAAAGCTTAGTGCATGCTACTGGATGTTAGTGTGCATTAAATGATGCATGTCCTATTTTATACCTGTAGACCAAATGGCAATTAACACATGCTAATGTCCATTGGTGCATGTTAAACTTTAATGATTGAGCCCCAAAATAAACATTCCTGCTTATTTTATTTTACTTGTGTTTTAGATGTGCATAAACTGGTATTTAGATGTACACATCTAAACAGCTGGAGAATCTGAAGGTGGACAAAGCTATGGGGCTGGATGAGATACATGCCAGGATACTGAGGGAGCTCAGGAAGGTCCTGGCGGGACCTCTTAAAGATTTATTTAACAGATCTTTAGAGATGGGAGAGGTTCTGCGAGATTGGAGATGAGCGGATGTGGTCCCTCGTCACAAAAGTGGAGACAGGGAAGAAGTGGGAAACTACAGACCAGTAAGTCTCATGTCAGTGGTAGGAAAAATAATGGAGTCGCTGCTGAAAGAAAGGATAGTTAACTTTCTAGAAGACAACGGGTTAGAAGACCTGAGACAACATGGCTTTACCAAAGGAAAATCCTGCCAAATGAATCTCATTGACTTCTTTGACTGGGTGACAAAAGAAATGGATGAAGGCCATGCTCTAGATGTAATCTACTTGGATTTCAGCAAAGCCTTTGATATGGTCTCCCACAGAAGACTCGTGAATAAGCTGAAAGGGCTGAACTAAGGACCGAAAGTGGTGAACTGGATAGAAAACTGGTTGACCGACAGGTGGCAGAGGGTGGTGGTAAATGGAATCCGCTTGGAGGAAAGGATGGTGATCAGTGGGGTTCCTCAGGGGTCAGTGCTGGGGCCCATTTTGTTTAATAAATTTGTGAGAGATATTGCTGAAGGGTTGGAAAGAAAGGTTTGCCTTTTTGCGGATGACACGAAGATAGCCAATAGAGTGGATACCCTTGAGGGAGTAGAAACGATGAGAAGGGATCTCCAAAAGTTAGAAGAATGGTCGAGGGTCTGGCAGACCTTATTCTTTTAACTAATGATAAATTAGAAAAACAATTAACATCACAAAAGAAAGAGCTAGAGGAAGCGATAGAAAGCATGAGATCCTCTGTAGAACATTTGACATTTGAATCACAGCTCCTTCAACATAACAAAACAATTGATAAATATCGGCAAGAAATCAGAGCACAAAAAATTTGCAAATTCAAAAGAGATGAAATGGATTACACTAGAGGATACGTGTACCCATGGATGGATAACAACAGACCCTCGAGGAGATACAGACGGATGAAGCATGTAGGATTCACTAACACTTCCAGTGAGTCCTCAGAGGAAGATACCACAGCTCATATTAACCACAGACCCAGGCAGAATGAGAAGGACATTCCCACCACATCAGCTTTTTTAGAGAACACAAACACAACGGAAGATCTGACTCAGCCCCAAACCAGATCGGGCAAAACCGTCGACAACCTTGATCACAGAAAGAGTAAAATATAACCTATCCTCTAAAAATCTCACCACCCACCAAGTAGAAGTTTTACAATTGGGTTTATCATTTGCTCCATTTACTTGTTATGATGAGTTCACCAACTGCCAATTCCTATATTGAGCTTAAAAACATATTTTGGGGAGGAATCAAATGATACTACACCAGTAGAGTTGAACACTCCTGCATTTTTATCCCAATATCGCATTCCATCTACAAAGATGCCTCCGGGTCCCCTTGACCCAATAATAGAGACTTTTCAAAAGTTAGTGTTAGAGGATTTAGAAAGAGTTGAGAAATCCTCATGATACAATCATAATAATTTGACGAAGAAACAGATTAAATCTATACAAGAGTTACGACAAGACAACAGTATAGTTATTCATAAAGCGGACAAGGGGGGGGGGGGGGCAGTGGGCAGTGGTGATCCAGGATATTACAGCGTATAGAGAAGAAGTGAACAGGCAATTGGAGGATTCTGAATTTTATTGTAAATTAAACGATAATCCAACGCGACAATACCAAGCAGAAATAAAAACTATTAATAGAACAGGCAACGACAGAAGGAACGATTTCCATTAGGGAAGCTAGATATTTGATGATCCAACATCCAACTATACCACGTATCAGATTTGTACCGAAGATACATAAAAACTTACATAAACTACCTTGTAGACCAATAGTAGGTAGTAATGGTTCATTACATGAACCTTTATTAAATGGACTTGGGGAAAATCCACTATTTCTGGGGTAAGCAGTGTAAAATATTTTGTACTTTTTTGGGAACTTGCCAGGTATTTGTGACCTGGATTGGCCACTGTTGGAAACAGGATGCTGGACTTGATGGACCTTTGGTCTTTCCCAGTATGGCAATACTTTTGTACTTATGTACTTTTCACAGTTTTTAGACTTTCATCTACAACCAATATTGAAGAACATTCCATCGTATGTTAGAGATGCGACACATTTGCTTTCCATGCTGGAAGAACTAACTATAGAGGACACAACAGCGAGCACTGGAACTAATTGATGCGCATTTGCAGAAATTAGAAATATCACATCAGAAAGTAGCGCTCCTTAACGCAATGGCTCAGCAAGTAATTTCATATAATTATTTTCAATTTGAGGAAACATTCTACCTTCAGATGCGGGGCGTAGCTATGGGGGCTACAGTAGCCCCCACGGTAGCATGTTTGTACATGGCACAATATAAAGAGCAATATGTGTACAATTCTCCGTACACAGCCAACATAATTGGCTGGAAAAGATATATAGACGATGTCCTCCTAATATGGAAGGGTGACAGGGAACAGCTGACCCGATTCTGTGACTATCTCAATAGTTGTGATGTAAATATCAAATTTGATATCAATGTGGGGATCCACCGAGTACATTTTTTGGATATTCAAATAGAGGTTTATGAGAGAGGTTTCCACACCCGATTATATCGTAAACCCACGGACACAAATTCCACACTTCATTATACCAGCTTTCACCCATTGGCACAAAAAGAAGCCATTCCAGTTGGACAATTCTTGCGAGTGAGGAAATTATGCAACTCTAAAGAGGACTTTCTCCAACATGCAGAAGTTATGAAAAATAGATTTATACAGAGGGGATATCCCAGAAAAATCATCAACAGAGCACATAAAAGAGCCGCTAGCACCCACAGACAATGGCTTTTAGAACCCAAAGGTAATATCATCACTAAGACAGTACCCCAAATAAAAAAAATCATAAAGAAACATTGGCCGATGATGCAGTTACACAGCATTCAAACTGAACCCCGATTTGCCTACAACAGATCGCGTAATCTTGGAGAACTGTGGACTAAATGAGGGCAGCTACTCCTCCTTGGAGAAGAGAGAGGCCACAACAAATGCAATGGCTGTTTATATTGCCGATATGCATGGGTAACTAAAACGATCAAACATCCCGTTGCTAACTATAGAATTGAATTACGAGATAAAACAGACTGTGATCCTGCGCAAGTGGTCTACGGTATAACATGCCCATGTGAGAAATGGTATATCGGACAAACTAAACGGAAGATCAAACAATGGATAGGTGAACATTTAAGCAACCTGTGTGCCCACAAGAAAGAGGCACCGCTAGTCGGCCATTGGGATCAGTTAGGACATCGGGAGGAAGATCTCTTATTTGCTGTATTAACAAAACTTAAACAACCACAAAGGAGCAATATCATATCTAACCTCTTGAGGAAAGAGGCACAATATATTTTCAGATGGCAGACCACTCACCCTAAAGGACTGAACAAAGCAATAGATTGGTGGGCGGTGACACATGTGAGAGATTAGAATCAGGGCGGGATTATATATATTGAGTGCGCATGCACCGGCGTCTTGCCGATCCGAGACGGGACTGTTGACTGATCATCACCCTAGAGTCTCCAGGAATTGTAAGTCAAAACTAAAGTTTTATGGAAAGTATGTAGTAAGATAAAGTATGGTTATGATATTCAATAGTGAACAATATTGATGTCTTTTATATTTACATTTCGTTCTCCTGATGACGTAGTAGAGTGAAACATGCAAGTATGTTGAGAACGAGGAATATGGGTTAAGAGGAGCACTACACTAGCAAAGCACAGTAGTACAGCACCAGCAAAGAAAATAAAGAAAAAAGAATGGAACAGAGGGGCTGCCAATTCTGACACTAGTACACCGGGTACTCCAAGTATACCACGCCAGAGTCTGAGGGGATAAGTATCATATGTAATATATGTTGATCTATCATATCAGAGTAGGAGAGTGGAAACAGTGTAGACACCACTGATAGTATTTTAAGAGAATGTAGATATGATAACACTCATTCAGAAGGAAGGAAGGAAGGGAGGGACTTGGAGTGCGATGATGGTGGTTACTAGTGCGATGGTATGAGCTAATGATTGGCTAAATAACACGCACTTGATACTGAGCACTATTGTATTATACAACATAACACACAGTGGGAACAACAAAACATAGTGATAACATAAGCAGGTTTCTAGAATACCACAGTTAAAATGTAATACCAAGAAGTGCAGAGTGATGCATTTGGGGTGTGGAAACCCAAAAGAGAGATACCAAATAGGAGGGGAGAGATTAGCAAGCTCGACTCAGGAGAGAGACCTTAGGAAGTTGGTGTCGGACGACATGAAGGTGAAGAAACAATGTGACAAGGTGACAGCCATGGCTAGAAGGATGCTAGGCTGCATAGAGAGGGGTATAACCAGCAGAAGAAAGGAGGTCTTGATGCCCCTCTACAAGTCGTTGGTGAGGCCCCACTTGGAGTATTGTGTTCAGTTTTGGCTAAAGAGGTAAAAAGACTGGAAGCGGTGCAAAGAAAAGATACAAAAATGGTATGAGATTTGCTTTGCAAACTGTATGAGGAGAGACTTGCCGACCTGAACATGCATACCTTGGAGGAAAGGAGAAACAGGGGTGACATGATACAGACATTGTCGCGCCCCTCACCTGGTTTATGCTGCGCTCCGGCGGCACAACGTTGACTGGCCACATGTTGACTAGCACGGCACTCCTCGGGTGGTTGCGGGCATGCTGGGGGGGCTGTCTGAAGTTCGCACTGGGGTGGCTGGAGCAGGTTCGTGCGGCATGCACAGGATCGGTTCCTGCGTGTGTTTTCTGGGCTGCCGATTTCCGGGTTTGCTGGGGGTGGGCTCGCCTCCTTGCTGGGAGGGGATTGGTGGATCATCCTGAGTATCTCCTTCTGCTCGGGACTGGGGAACTATCAGTAACACTCCCTTTCAGCTGATGCTGCTTACCCCTAAGGACTGGGCTATTTCTAGGGAGCTGTATCGGCAGTTCTTTGCTTCGGCTTCTTGCTTGTGGGACTGCCTTTTGTGTTGCTCCTACTGGTTGCCTGCCTAGAGACCTTGCCTGGACCTGACTACTACTTCTGCTTGCTGCCTGCCTAGAGTCCTTGCCTGGACCTATCTACTACTTCTGCTTGCCGCCTGCCTAGAGACTTTGCCTGGACCTGACTACTGCTTCTGCTTGCCGCCTGCCTAGAGACCTTGCCTGGACCTGACTACTGCTTTTGCTCACCGCCTGCCTAGAGACCTTTCCTGGACCTGACTACTACTTCTGCTTGCCGCCTGCCTAGAGACTTTGCCTGGACCTGACTATCGCTTTTGCCTGCCACTTGCCTTGAGATCCTGCCGGGACCTGACTTCTGCTTTTGCTTACTTTCGCCTGGTGGTGGTTCCAGTGCCCAGCTCTTTATCTCCTACTGCAGGTAAGGCCAGGGACTCACTATTCTTACAGCAGGCCTGACAGACATTCAAGTATTTGAAAGGTATTAATTTATTTTATTTTTTATTTATTTGTTACACTTGTACCCCACATTTTCCCACCTATTTGCAGGCTCAATGTGGCTTACATAGTACCGTAGATGCAATCGCCAATATTGCTATGAACAAATACAGAATGAGGTTGTGGGAAAGTTCATGCGTGACAGACAGATTTAGGAATCATGAGGAGGAAGAGTTAATTTATGTCCAATGCAATCTTTGGTTTTGTTGTGTTGTAGAGTTGAGGCATTTAAGTTGGATCGTTCGGGTATGCCTTTTTGAACAGGTGAGTTTTTAGTAGTTTCCGGAAGTTTAGGTGGTCATAAGTTGTTTTCACGGCGTTTGGTAGTGCGTTCCATAGTTGTTTGCTTACATAGGAGAAGCTGGATGCGTAGGTTGATTTGTATTTGAGTCCTTTGCAGCTTGGGTAGTGGAGATTTAGGTATGTTCGTGTTGATCTTGATGTGTTTCTGATTGGGAGGTCTATGAGGTTTGTCATGTATCCCGGGGCTTCAGCGTTGATTTTGTGAACGAGGGTGCAGATTTTGAATGCAATACATTCTTTGATTGGGAGCCAGTGTAGTTTTTCTCGTAAGGGTTTTGCGCTTTTGAATCTCGTTTTTCCATATATGAGTCTGGCTGCTATGTTTTGGGCAGTTTGGAGTTTCTTTATGATTTGTTCTTTGCATCCCACGTAAATTCCATTGCAGTAGTCTAGCCTGCTTATTTTCGAAAGAGAAGGGCGGCCATCTTCCGACACAAATCGGGAGATGGCCAGCCATCTCTCAAGTCCGGTGAAATCGGTATAATCAAAAGACGATTTTGGCTGACCTCAACTGCAGTCCATCGCGGAGCCGGCCAAACTTCAAGGGGGCGTGTCGGCAGGGTACAGAAGGCGGGATGGGTGCGTGATTAAGAGATGGCCGGCTTCACCTGATAATGGAAAAAGAAAGCCGGCCCTGACGAGCATTTGGCTGACTTTACTTGGCCCCTTTTTGTATGTGGAGACAGCCTTGTCGACAGACTCAGAGGACATGATGGAAGGGAGGAGATAAGAGATAGTAGAGGATAAGGTGGGAGGGTCGACAGCCTGGAGATTCCTGGAAGTAGTGGTTAGTGTTGGGCGGGACTGAGGGGGAGGGTGATGAAGTGTGAAGGTGATCAGGTGATGGTCTGAGAGAGGAAGGGCTGAGGCGCAGAAATTGGAGGGTGAGCAGGAAGAGGTCAAGGCAATGGCCAGTTTGGTGAGTAGGGGTGGTGGAGCTCAGTTGGAGGTTGAAGGAGGAGGTCAGAGTGAGGAGCTGAGAAGTGTAAGAGTCGGATGGGTCATCAGCGTGTATGTTAAAGTCTCCAAGAATGAGGGACGGGGATGAGGGTTCAAGAAAAACAGAGAGCCAGGCATCGAAGTTGGTAAGGAATGAAGAGAGGGACTTAACAGGGGGGTAGTAAATGACTGCAACTATGAGTGGCAGCGGGTAGAATAGACGGATGGAGTGAACTTCAAAGGATTAGAAGCAGTGAGACTTCTGCGTATATAAAAGGATTGAGGCCTTGGTTGGATAGTGTTTTGGCTAAAGGTGTCATCATTAGGTTGAAAAGGGTTGGTGAGAGCGGTGATCCTTGAGGTACTCCACATTCTGGTTTCCATGATGGTGATATAATCAAATTTGATATCACTTGGTATGTTCTTGCTGTTAGGAAGCCTTTGATCCAGTTAAGTACGTTTCCTGAAATTCCAAAATATTCTAAAATATTTAGTAGTATTTTGTGACTTACCATGTCGAACGTGCTGGACATGTCGAATTGTAGGAGAAGTATGCTGTCACCAGTTGCGATTGCTTGCTTAAATTTGGTTAAGAGAGTGATTAATACTGTTTCGGTGCTGTGGTTGGATCAAAATCCTGATTGAGATTCATGTAATATTGAGAACTTGTTTAAGTAATCGGTAAGTTGCTTGGTTACCATACTTTCCATTAGTATGACTGCCAAAGGGATGGATGCTACTGGACGGTAGTTGGTTATATCATTTGCTTTCTTCTTTGTGTCCTTAGGTATTGGTGTAAGTAATATATTTCCTTTATCATTAGGGAAGAGTCCATGTTGTAGCATGTGATTTAGGTGCTTCGTAAGGTCTGTTATGAAGCATTGAGGGGCGGATCTTATTAGGTTGTTGGGGCATGTGTTGAGCTTGCAGTGGGACTTTGCGAACTTATTGATCGCTTGGGTGACGGATTCATCAGTAAGTATAACGAAGTTAGTCCAGATTCTGTCAGCCGGGTATTCCTCAGGAATTGGATCCATGCAATCGAATAATTTTTTGTGGTCGGTGGTATTAGGTGATAATGTGAGTCGTATCTTAATAATTTTCTCATTAAAGTATTTAGCAAGGTTGTCTGCTGATGGGGTATCTGTGCTAGTTGTAGTGACTGGAGTGGTATCTAGAAGTTTGCTCACTAGTAGGAAACAGTTATGCGTGTTTCTGGTCCTATTTTGGATTTGTAGTAAGACCTTTTGTTATGTCGTATTGCATATTTGTATTTCCTTTGCACTTGTTTCCATGCGTTTAGTGTGTGTTCATCTTTTCTTTTATTCCATGCTCGTTCGTGTCTCCTAACTTGTGTTTTTAGTTTTTTCAATTCTTCATTAAACCAAGGTATCAAGTTCTGTCTTCGTGAGGTTCTTGTTTGTAGTGGTGCTATGTTATCTAGTGTATTTCTGCATCTATTGTCCCAGTCTTGGAGATAATTATTCAAGTCTGTTTGTGTTGTCCATTCATCCTTATAAAGCTGTTGCCAGAATGTTGCAGGATCAATTTGGCCTCTTCAGGTGTAGGTTGTACGTTCTTGGTTATGGCGTGAGCCTTTTCTTCGCCATTGGAAAGATAGGTTTAGTTTGTGGTGGTCTAACCAAGACACGTCTTTCCAGTTTGTGTCTACTAGTATTAGGTTTAGATCTGAGACAGTTTATATGTAATAAGGTCGAGTGTGTGTCCTTTGTCATGGGTTGCTTGTATATTTGGCCAGTTAAAGTCACATAATTGGAGGAAATGTGACATCATCTGCGTATATGAAAGGGTTAAGGCCTTCATTGGATAAGGACTTGGCTAGTGGGATCATCATTAGGTTGAAAAGGAGTGGTGAAAGTGGTGATACTTAAGGTACTCCGCAGTTTGTTTTCCATGGTGATGATATGTTTGAGTTTGATTTCACTTGATATGTTCTAGTTGTTAGGAAACCCTTTATCCAGCTAAGTACACTTCCACCAATCCCGAAGTATTCTAGTATGTTTAGTAATATATTGTGGTTTACCATGTCAAACGCACTAGACATGTCGAATTGTAGGAGAAGTATGCTTTTGGCCTGTTGATATTTTTTGTTTCAATTTGGCTAGGTTAGTGATTAGTACTGTTTCGGTACTGTGGTTGGAGCGGAATCCTGATTGTGATTCGTGTAGTATTGTGAATTTGTTTATGTAGTCAGTAAATTGTTTGGTTACCATGCTCAGTTTGACTACCAGTGGAATTGATGCTACTGGTCGGTAATTGGTGATATCGTCTGTTTTTTTCTTGGTATCTTTTGGTATTGGGGTGAGTAGGATCTTGCCGTTTTCCTTTGGGAAGAGACCATGTTGAAGCCTATAGTTTAGGTGGGATGTGAGGTCTACTATGAAGCGGTGGGGGGCGGATTTTAATAGGTAGCTGGGACAGACGTCCAATTTACAGTGAGTCTTGGAAAACCTATTAGTCACTTGGTTGACTGTTTCAGCGGTGAGGGGAGCAAAGGTTGTCCAGAGTCTGTCCGCTGGGTATTCGCCAGGGATTGGGTCCATACACTCGAAGAAGTTATCGATGTCGGTAATATTCTGAGGTAGTGTGTTGCGTAGATTTACAATTTTTTCATTGAAGTATTTGGCAAGTGCGTCTGCAGATGGAGTGTTTGTGTTAGCTGTTGTGACCACCGTGGTGTCTAGTAATTTGTTTACGAGTTGGTATAGTTTTTTCGTGTCTTTGTAGTCAAGCCCTATTTTGGATTTGTAATATGACCTTTTGGCTTGTCTTGTTGCATATTTGTATTTTCTTTGAGTTTGTTTCCATGCGTTGAGTGTTTGTGCATCTACATACGAAACTTTTCCGGAGACGGGAAGGTGGTAGAACTAGAGGACATGAATTGAGATTGCAGGGGGGCAGACTCAGGAGTAATGTCAGGAAGTATTTTTTCACGGAGAGGGTGGTGGATACATGGAATGCCCTCCCTTGAGAGGTGGTGGAGATGAAAATGGTAATGGAATTCAAACATGCGTGGGATAAACACAAAGGAATCCTGTTTAGAAGGAATGGATCTATGGAATCTTAGCGGACATTGGGTGGCGACCCCGGTATTTGGAGAATAAAACCGGTGCAGGGTGGACTGCTACGGTCTGTGCCCTTGAAAAAGGCAGGGACAAATCAAACTCGGATATACATATAAGGTATTACATACCATGTGAAATGAGTTTATCTTGTTGGGCAGACTGAATGGACTGTTCAGGTCTTTATCTGCCATCATTTACTATGTTACTATGATTTTAGAAAGCCAGAATATACATGTCTAAAAGTCCAAAATCATCTGTCAAGGGGGCCAGGTCTGGGTGTATTTTGGGACTAAAAAATAAATGTCTATTACCCATTTCAGAGAAATATCCAAAGAAATCATCATCATCTGGATTTGTATCTGCTAGCCCCAAAAGTGAAACCATCAATGGTTGGCTGCCTACCAATTGCTGAGGAAGTCTTGCGGCCCATCTGTATATTCCTCCCAGTATTCTCCCAGTTGACTTCTAGATCCACCCCAATTGACACAGGGCCTCCGTTCCTGCTGCCTAGTGCTCCCATCGGTCACCTAATGGCACATGAAACATTCTGGGGCCCTTTTACAAAGGTGCATAGGCACCTATGTGCATCCAACGCACATCAGCTTGGCACTACTGCCCAGCTACGTAATTGCATTTTTGGCACGTGCCCAAAACATGTGGTAGAAAATATTTTCTATTTTCTATCGTGGGGCCCTTACTCGGCAGTAATCAGCAGTTGGCACACGCTGTACACTAACTGCCTGGTTAGTGCGTGAGACCTTACTGCTAAGTCAATGTGTGATGTTAAGGTCACAGGCTGGAAATGGATGCGTGCTGGTTTTCATTTTGCCGCACGTCCATTTTCCGTCAAATTTTTAAAATCCCCTTTTTTTCCAGGCGCGCTCAGGAAATGGACCAGCATGTGTCCAAAACACATGCCTAAAACAGAGCAGGCCACTTTTGGGTGGGCCTTAGTAAAAAGGACCCTCTATTTCTACAGATTTTTATGTTCCTTTCTCCTGTTTTCAATTGTTCCAGTACACTTTCTCTTCTTGATACTATTTCCAATCTCTTTCCCCATGTCAAACCACTACACCTCAAGATCACATTGCCCACTTTCTGCTTTCAGTATCAGGCGACTTCCCACCCGGACAGTTCCCACCCACCAATTCCCCACGAGACAATTCCCACCTAGGACAATTCCCACTTAAGGGGGACAATTCCCACCAAGGACGTCCCCCCTCCCCCAGTCATTTCCCACCCTCCCTAGCCTTTTTTTCTTTTACTGACCATAGCTTCTTTCTTGTAGTGGGTCCAATATGTCCTGGTAATTTGTTATAAATCGTAATCAGTGTATCAGTTTGAGGGTCTGCATTAGGTTGAAACCTAGTTTGAGGATGTGTGTGGGTGGGGGGCATTGCACCCTCACTTGAACTAAAGTTTGTATTTATATACTTATTTATTTATGATATTTAGATCCCAGATTAAATATGAATTAGGTTGAAACCTAGTTTTGTGGGACATTGCTCCCCCCCCCCCCCCCCACACACACACAAACTGCATGTCTGGAAGGGAAGAGAGATGTACATAAGTATTGCCATACTGGGACAGACTGAAGGTCCATCAAGCCCAGCATCCTGTTTCTAGTAGTGGCCAATTCAGGTCACAAGTACCTGGCAAGATCCCCAAAAAGTACAATACATTTTATACTGCTTATCCTGGAAATAAGCAGTGAATTTTCCCCAAGTCCATTTTAATAATGGTCTATGGACTTTTCCTTTAGGAAGCCATCCAAACTTTTTTTGAACCCCACTTTTACTACATTCTCCGGCAATGAATTCCAGAGTTTAATTACACGTTGAGCGAAGAAACATTTTCTCCGATTCGTTTTAAATTGACTAATTTATAGCTTCATCACGTGCCCCCTAGTCCTAGTATTTTTGGAAAGAGTACACAAGTGATTCACGTCTACCCATTCCACTCCACTCATTATTTTATAGTCCTCTATCATATCTCCCCTCAGCCATCTTTTCTCCAAGCTGAAGAGCCCTAGCCGCATCAGACTTTCCTCATAGGGAAATCTTCCCATCCCCTTTATCATTTTTGTTACCCTTCTCTGTACCTTTTCTAATTCTACTATCAAGCTTATTTTCGAAAGAGAAAGACGCCCATATTTCGACCCAAATCGGGAGATGGGCGCCTTTCTCTCATGGGCGCCCAAATCAGTATAATCGAAAGTCGATTTTGGGCGCCTCCAACTGCAGTCTGTTGCGGGAACGGACAAAGTTGATGGAGGCGTGTCGGAGGCGTGGTGAAGGCGGGACTGGGGTGTGTTTATCGGCCGAGGAGAAATGGGTGCGCTCGGCCGATAATGGAAAAAAGAAGGGCGCCAGAAGCCAGAATTTGGGTCACTTTTTCTGGACCCTTTTTTTTCACGAACAAGTCCCCAAAAAGTGCCCCAACTGCCCAGATGACCACCGGAGGGAATCGAGGATGACCTCCACCTGACTCTCCCAGTGGTCACTAACCCCCTCCCACAAAAAAAAAGAACTTTAAAAACTTTTTTTCCAGCCTGTATGCCAGCCTCAAATGTCATACATACCCAGCTCCATCACAGCAGTATGCAGGTCCCTGGAGCAGTTGTTAGTGGGTGCAGTGGACTTCAGGCAGGTGGACCCAGGCCCATCCCCCCCTACCTGTTACACTTGTGCTGGTAAATGGGAGCCCTCCAAACCGCCCCCAAAACCCACTGTACCCACATCTAGGTGCCCCCCTTTAGCCATAAGTGCTATGGTAATGGTATAGAGTTGTGGGGAGTGGGTTTTGGGGGGGATTTGGGGGGCTCAGCAGCCAAGGTAAGGGAGCTATGGACTTGGGAGGTATTTTAATTTTTTTTTAATTGTTACAAGTGCCCCCTAGGTTGCCCGGTTGGTGTCCTGGCATGTGAGGGGGACCAGTGCACTATGAATCCTGGCCCCTCCCACAACCAAATGCCTTGGAGTTGTTCGCATTTTAGCTGGGCGCCTTCGGTTTCATTATTGCTGAAAACCGATAACGCCCAGCTCAAATCCGCCCAAATCCGATACATTTGCCCGGCACCAACCGTATTATCGAAACAAAAGATGGACGCCCATCTTTTCGAAAATACGGTTTGGCCTGCCCCTTCGCGGACCCGTCTACACCCATGGAGATGGGCGTTCGCGTTCAATTATGCCCCTCTTTATCTTTTTGAGATGCGGCAACCAGAATTGAACACTATATTAAAGGTGCGGTCGCACCATGGAGCGATACAAGGGCATTATAACTTCTTCATTTTTGTTTTCCATTCCTTTTCTAATAATACCTAGTATTCTATTTGCTTTCTTAGCCACCGCAGCACACAGAGCAGAGGGTTTCAACATATCATCAACAACAATGCCTAGATCCCTTTCCCAGTCAGTGACTCCTAATGTGGAACCTTGCATTACGTAGCTATAATTCGGGTTCCTCTTTCCCACATGCATCACTTTGCACTTGCTCACATTATTAAATGTCATCTGCCATTTAAGTGCCCAGTCTCCCAGTCTCGTAAGGTCCTCTTGTAATTTTTCACAATCTTCTCGTGATTTATCAACTTTGAATAACTTTGTGTCATCAGCAAATTTAATTACCTCACTAGTTACTCTCATCTCTAAATCATTTATAAATATACTAAAAAGCAGCGGTTCCAGCACAGACCCCTGGGGAACCCCACTCTCTATCCTTCTCCATTGAGAATACTGATCATTTAACCCTACGCTCTGTTTTTTATCTTTTAACCAGTTTTTAATCCACAATAGGACACTATCTCTTATCCCATGACTTTCCAATTTCCTTTGGAATCTTTCATGAGGTACTTTGTCAAACGCCTTTTGAAAATCCAGGCACACAATATCAACCGGCTCCCCTTTATCCACATGTTTGTTCACCCCGTCAAAGAAATGTAATCGATTGGTGAGGCAAGATTTCTCTTCACTAAATCTGTGTTGGCTTTGTCTCATTAATCCATGCTTTTGAATATGCTCTGTAATTTTGTTCTTTATAATAGTCTCTACCATTTTGCCCAGGACATTCACCGGTCTATAATTTCCAGGATCTCCTCTAGAACTTTTTTTTTTAAATCGTCATTACATTGGCTACCCTCATGTTGTGTGTGTGTGGGGGGGGGGGGGGGGGGAGTGAGGGGATACTGGTCCCCCAATCTGGAAGAGAAGGTGATAAATGTGAGCCCTGTGGGACTCTACAACAGGGTGCCAACTTTCTGATTCAGAGCTATTCATTTTCACACTGTCTGAACGACAATTCAAAAATCCTGCAAACCATGCTAACACACGGCCTGAGATGCTAGTCCACTAACGATCAGCAACATTTGTTCATAATCAACCAGATCTAGATATATATAGAGATAGATGATAGAGAGATAGATATAGATATATTGATAGAGAAAGAGAGGATATACACTGTTTCAATAAACAACAACTGTACAAAGTTTTTCTGCATAATTCTGTCAAAACTTGACCAATTTCAATAAAATTTGGGATATACCATCCTGATCAAATTTGCAATAAGGCTACACTCACGCCAGCCATCTCACCTAAATAATGTCACTACCTGGTTCTTCAACTATCACAATGTTTTCTTCAGTGCAAACTGATCAGGCCCTGCTGCTTCCTGACTGGTGAACAGTTAAGCCTGTTTCTCACAATTTCTTCAAATATTCTGTTTACCCTCTTCCACCTCTTTTCTTGAAACTCTTGCACCAGTCTATGAGAACCATACAAATTTTTATTACGTATCAGATCCTCCTGACTGAAAACCATGGTAACTGTTAATGTTTAAAACAAAATGGTGTCTTCACATATCATGACAATAATCCCTAGATGGTGGCAATGTCATTTTAGTGAGGTCATCGGCATGAGTGTAGACTATTGAAAATGTATTCAGGATGATATTACCAATTGTATTGAAACTGGCCAAGTTTTGACAGAGTTATACAGAAAACAAGCTTCGTATAATTTTTTTATGAAACACGGTGTAGATATTACATTACATTTAAATCCAGCATGTACTCCCAAATAGTTCAATGTGGTTTACATACAAGAGCTAGGCATTCCTAGGAATTGAACAATTCTCTTTCCGCAATTAAATATACCTTTATACACATATCTATCTATCTATCTATCTATCTATCTATCTATCTATCTATCTATCTATCTATCTATCTATCTATCTATCTATCTATCTATCTACAACATATATAGATATACATGATATTTCATTTTAAAATGTATGCTTGGAAGCACTTTATCCCCTTCTTTTATATTATTATATAATAAAACACACATCACATGTATACATACCTTCTGTAATAATGGTTGGGGGCTGTAATAATATGGATCTTTGGGCCACTCCAGCAATGTATGGCAGTAGCTGGTCCTGAAGATCACCAAGAACACGGAAATTCGAGGCAACAAACACGAAGCTGTCATCGGTAGCAACCTGCTGCAGTTCTGCTGTGTCAGCCTTCCCAGCCCCAATGCTAAATGCAAATATACTAGCTTGCTTTAACTCATTTATTCCATCTCTAATGTCATCACTAGACTTCCCTGCACTAATAAGCACTAATGACTGAGGGACACCATCCTCTTTTCTGCTGCCTGCCCGCTGGATGAAGTGATTCTCCAGCACAAAATTCAGGGCTGCGCCAATATTGGCTTCCTCACCACCTTTGAAACTAAGTGCCTTCACAGCATCCAGAATGTCAGCTTTGGTGGTATAATCATTCAACAAAAACTCAGTTCTTGGCTCACTGCTGTACTGTACTACCCCAACACGTATGTGATCCTCTCCCACTGATAGCCTTTCAATCAGATTTACTAGGAAGTCACGTGTGATCAGGAAATTGTTATATCCGATGTTGTCTGATCCATCAATAAGGAAAACAAGGTCAGTTGACTCTTGTGCTTAAAAAAAAAAAAGAGAAAGAGAGAGAAAAAGAAACGCAAAAGTGAAAGGATTAAAACAGGTGATCCCATGCAGCTATTCAGACTTCTGACATGTTTCTTTGAAACCAAGTAAGAAACACGATACAGTGGATTCTGTGAACATCTACCATCCATTTGCTTCCTGGTGTGCAGACCTGAAACAGGTCAAATTTTGCTGTGGCACTTTGAAACTAGGCATGTTATATATATCTGACCTAAGGAACTCCTCCTTTTGCTAAGAAAACTAAACTATCCTCTCTTACTTAGCTCACAATGTAGGAAACGCTATTGGAGAGACCTTTATAAATTAGACCATTATAGAATAAAAGTGTATCAGTAGTCTTTTTATTAAGCAACATAAGGTATTTACAGTTTTTTTAATCCTTTGTTTAGGAAAAAAAACTAAAGTTTTTGTATATTTTAGGTGGAATTTATAAAAACAGCCTGTCCTAGTGTAGGGTTTCCCAACCAATGTGCCATAGCATCATGCATGCCACTGAAAAAAGTCAGCATTGCCTAATGTTCTTAGCACCCCATAGCAACAAGAAAACCTATGGTGACCCTTTAATGTGCAGTGGCTGCTTTCTGAGTCCATGTTAAGACTAGGTGTGTGTATTGGTTACTATGCATTCAGTTCATAGTGTGACTTAAACAATTAAGGGATCTTTAATAAGCTGCTATAAGTGGCTAGCATGGAAATTACTACATGGTAGATGTTAGCATGAACCCATACTAATGTCTACCAGGTTTTAAAATCAGCAGCGCAGTAACAAAAGTGAAAGGGACTTAATATACTGCTTTTCTGTGTTTTTTTGCAACTACATTCAAAGCAGTTTACATAGTATATACAAGTACTTATTTAAACCTGGGACAATGGAGGGTAAGTGACTTGCCTAGCATCATAAGGAGTTGTAGTGGGAATGGAACCCAGTTCCCTAGGGATGGATAGCTGAATTCTGATTTGTGCAACAAAATTGAATATAGTATCTCCTCCTCTTCTAAGCCTTTCCTTTAGCTCTTCCAGCCTCTGGTAAGCCTTTCATCAGTTCCCTAGTTTTATTATGTCAAATATAAGCCCTCTTTATGTCCACACTGCCTACTCTATAAAGGATGCTTTGCCACACATCCTTTTTGTTAATACAGATATGCCTTGGGCTTCAAAGGTTTGGGGAACACTGCCCTAGCAGGTTCAAGTTACTATTTAGACCACTAAAATTCTGCAAGTCTCTTTGGAAATCTGCTTTCAGTCTGTGAATTGGTCTGTGTAAAGCAAAATTTTTGGCTACTTACAGATGCTTTCTGAAATCTAAAACAGTTATCTGCACCAGTGGTATTTTCTGCTAGGACACATCAGGTAAGCAAGTTAATATTCTAGTTGCCAACTGGAGTTTTTATTGAATTTGTTTCCTTTTCTTCATTGTAGCTGGAGTGGAAGGTGAAGCCACTGCTGGTTCTAAGCTGGTACTTATTTTTTACTATTTTAATTACCAATCTCAACATTATGTTAATAAAGTAAACTTCAATATATAGACACCATACGGGCTCTCTAGAAAACAGCATATGGGCATGGAGGATATTATAAGCACTTTTCACTGCTATCCTTCCAACAGCTATTAGTAGTATTTTGCTTCATATTTAGGTGTCCTGGCTAGCCAGGGTCTTTAACAAGTTATTCCTTTTTTCTCTCACCTCCTAGATGCTCTCCTTGAGAAAGCATTTAAATCATAATAGACAAAATATAACTAGCCCAGATGATAAATGTCCACAGTTACCCCTGTAAGAGATATTAAACACATATTCATGAAAGACAGTGGTGTTCTTCATTTAAGTTCTGCATTCTGATTGAACAGGAGCTACCAGACCAAATATTATAATTAATATATATAGATGATTACAACTCATCAATGCAATATTCAGAGGAAAGTGGTAAATTAAATCCAAATTAATTTATACAAATAATTTATATTTTTGTAATTCCTAGGTTGACAGATCAATCCAAGTTAGTGCAATGAATTTTAGTTTAAAAATTGTCAAATATTTGAGACTATAGAATATTTTGTAATTCTTTGGTAGAAGTCATGTTGGTTTACCCAAGCTTTGAAATTTAAGAAAAAGAACAAATCAGTCAGTACCTTGGTATATAAAATGTAAAATATATATATTTTTAAATTTCAGGTTTTTTTTTAAATAATTTGTATTGGTCACTACCCTTGAGATTTCCTCCTCATCTCCTTCCCAGTGGAAACAAGAATCTGATGACTAAAGGCTGACAGGATAACCTACTGCAAAAGTTGAAATCTTCCTTTCTTATAACTTTAAGCATATCACCTCCACTGAAATACTCTCTGAACAAGAGACCCAACTTTAGGTTTGATCTGTGGGAATTCATAGTGCTAATAACAGGAGCAGTGTTTTCTCTATTACTATTTGTTAAGATTATTTGCCAGAAAAAAAGTATTTTTGCCTAGGAACTGAGAAACCCATAAGTCACTAAGCTCTACTGAAGCATCAAATGATTGTTTCTGAAAAACGTATGATGCTATCACCAACATATATAGTATAAGGGCTTGTAGTATGGCCAGAGATGTGGTATGATGTAATTTTGTGATGACCAGATAGGAGCTCTTTTTTTAAGACCAACAAAACAAAGGTGCACAAAGGAGATTCTCCATAAAAAGAATGCCAAATATGTTCTTGCAGTTTCATTTCACCTGCATCTACAACCTTAATGAGGGTTGTTGGGCCCCAGATTCAAGAGAGTTGGCTATCTTACGTTTCCATTTATTCATTTGCTTTGCTTTTCTAACTGATTCTTTCATGTTTTAACCAACTGATTCTTCACGAGAATTGTGTTCTAACCAGGGCTTTTTTTGAGGGGGTACTGAGTACCGGCACCTTTTCCATTGTATGCTAAAATTGACCCATGGGCCCCACGTTTTAATGAAAGAGCTCAGGCTCTACATACCAATTTTGCCTGGTCATAGATTCTGTGACTGGTTGCAGGAGGTCTGCCTATTGTGGAGTGGGTCCCTCAGTGATCACCCCACCCCTGAAGGATGGCCTAGAATTTGAGTACCGGCACTTTTTTGCTAGAAAGAAACACACTGGTTGTAACACATCAGCTCTTTAATTTTAGAGGAAAGACAAACCAATTAAAAATAAGTAACATATTGTTTACAGCTGATGTGCTTTAGAGATCTATGCATGAAAGAGGTAAATCTATAAAGTAAGCATTAACATTTACACACCAGTTACATGTGTAAATGTTCAGAAAACATCAGCATGTATATGCCAAATATACACCCATTCACTATTCTGTAAATATAATCATAGCTGTGATTAGTGTGCATTTTACAGGGGGACATGCACATGGGAGGAATCTGTTTGCAGCATGAATGGGGTGCACATTTATGCTTATAGAATACTATAAGTTACATGTGCATCACTGACACTTTGACACACTCATAGGAGCTCTGTGGTTGGCAAAAGTGCTCACACCTAAGAGCCTACTTTCCTTTATAAAATATACTCTCTGGTGCCTATATATTGGTACGTTGTTGTAGAATTATCCTTACAGTGTTTTATAAAAATGTTTTATTAACCTTCAGAAGATGACATTTGTTAATTGAAATTTCATTAGATCAGCATCATTATCTAATAATGTATAAATTTATTTAAAGAATAAAATGCTGAGTAATTATTGACTTTCCTCAGTAATTACATTTATGAACACCAGATTAGTTTGCAGTTAATTCTATAGAAAAAAATATCCAGTATGATAGTTCAGAATAGCCTGTATTAGCCTTACTAGTATCAGATTGAATTTGATCAGTGACTATTACTGGATATCTATTTGTTTATCAATACAAGTTAATCTAGTAATGCAGTTATTCAATCAAGAAATGCAGAATCATGTTAAAATCCAGAGTGTTTAAACTGTGCTGACATAATTATCCATCCTCAGTGATAGTAACCATAAAATAATGGTTATAGGTTTTCTAAGAAGCAAACCTACAGTATCAAGGGGACTGATATCTGTTAAAAAGATTTCTCTCATTCTGTGGAAGAAATATCTTTCAACATGACCGAGGTGATATAACTTTTGGGAGCCTATTTACTAAATTAATGTTAAGTAGGTAGCATGGGTTTTGCTGCATGATAGACATTAGCACAGACCCATGTTAATGAGTATTGTGTGTTAATACCAGCCAGTGGAGTAAAAAACCAACCAACCAAACAAAAACAACATGCTAGATGATTAACATAGAGGTTATGGTTCATCATGAGCATGACAGGGTAAAGCTGAGGAGCGACTAACTGTGACAATTAGCACACAGGTCAGTACTGCATGCTGATTGTGTGCAGCCACGTACTGCCAGAAATATAACGTGACTGCTGCTGTAAGGTTTAAACATAGATAAAACTGTTGTGGCAACAGCAGGTCAGCCTCCTTCAGATTATCCCCATAATACCCCCCCATCCAATTCCCTCCCCCCCCAAGCATTCAATCCCCTTCCAAGCATCCAATCCCTCCAACATCCAATGTCTTCACAGCAGAACCTCTCAATATCAGTACCCCCATCCTCAGAATCTACCCCCCTCCCCGGAGCAGACCCTCACTGTCCCCTGAATATGCCTCCCACCCCCCAGAGCAGACCCCACCATCTTTCTCCCAGACTCCTTGGTTTCCTTGGTGGTCTAGTGGCATGGGGCCAGAGTAGTCCCTCTCTACTCCAAAAATCTTGTGGCACTATTGCTAGGGGTTGTCCTTCCCTATAAGGAACAATTGCCTAGTATGGAAGTAAGATCCCTAGAAGTACCATGAGACAACCTCTATGGTTCATTGATGAATTTTGAAACCTGCATCCTGCCCCATGACACTAGACTACTACAGAATCCCTCAGTGAATCCCAGGAAAGGTTTGGGGTTGGGGAAAGGTCAGGGCCTGCTCAAGGTTGGTCTGCTGTGTGAAGATGGGGTCTGCTTGGGGGTTTGGGGGTTCTGATGTTGTAGTGATTCTGCTGGGGAGGGGGGTCATATTTTGGGGAGATTAGATGTTCAGAGGAACACAAGTTTGGGAGAAATCAGATGGTCAGAGGGGATTGGATGAGGGGGGTAGAGGTGGGGTAGGGGAGACTGGGAGAGAACTAATGACCTACAGGGGCTTGACCTCTTTTTTTGAAACTTGGGGCAGCATTAGGGTTTATATTACATATATATTACACTAGCAGATATTACATGCAGGGCAGATGCTGGGCACACTGCCAGTTTTGCACTTTAAGGCATGGTAAATGCAAAAACCTGCTGCACTTTTGTAAACATGTTTCTATGTATTTTATATTGAAATGGTAGCTTGTGTTTTGCCTAGAGCTATGATCACTTCTACCCCAACCGACACTGTCATATAAAACAATACTAGTTTTTCACAAAGTAGAGCCTCAGATTTGTCCGTGATATTTTGATGACACAATTGGTTGGGAAAGGACCAGCTGAAAAGTGCTGTAACCTATTTTTAATAAGGAGTCCTCCTGCAGGAAGTGGGATCTGTAAAAAAGGGATGAAATAGGAGTGCCAAGAAGTAGGATCGTGGAGATGTCTTACCTTTTTCTGTGAGGGGCAGGATTGTCGGGGGGGGGGGGGGTGTACTACAGATGAGACACTTAATAGGATGCTTAGAAAGAGTGGCTGTTTCTGACACACCAGGTGGGAACTTAAGTTTCTTGCTCCTACACTCTGATATAATTAAGTAGCATGACTAAATGTGGATCATGACATTTATTGTGATGTATGCTAGACTTTTTATCTATTAATTAACTGCTTTTTATGTATTTGCATGGAACATACCTCATTAATTTGGCATGTTACACATAATTTGTATGCAAATGCCATGTTTAAATTTTCAATAGTACACGATGTTATTGCAGCTTGGTAAATAAACCTTACCGAGCATCTGAATGAAACAGGAATGCAGGATAATTTATGTCATCACCATCATAAAGTGTAGCATTGAGGTAAATTTTGATGAAACAAGACAGTATTCTAGAGCAGAGGACATGCTTAGTGCATACAACTAAGAAACAGTAAGATTAGACACAGAAATGAAATTTCACATATGTCAGGAAAACATAGCTCTGGATTTGGATTTGGAGCTCTGGATTTCTGTAACTGGTGGTTTCTAACAAAAGATTTATTTCTCTCCCAGCTTTTGATTCATGCATTATAATATCCATGGCATTAAAAATTATTATATAAAAATTGATTATATAAATTAACATATCATAGAACTACAAAGCCACTTACCACCAGTTAATTAGGCAGCACCTCATTTTGGTGATGTCTGAATTGTGTTTATATAATACAGTTATATCATTGCATCTAATATTTACAGTGTACCTCCTTTTGAAATGTATTAGTTGGTCTTACAGCTTCCCAATGAGTTTCTCTCTTCAAGGCAGCAGTTAAGAAATATGCATATCTACGTTTGTCCTAATTATGATATGTCAAGGCAGCAGATTTTTTCATGTATTCAAAAAATTATAACACAATCTTGCAATTTTTTCACAGCGGAGATCAATAATCTAAACCTTAATACAAAGTTTTTATATATAATAAAACCCCTGTATTAACCAAATAGCATTCTTTTAAATAGAACCTAACAGCAAATAATGAACACAACATAGAATTTTGAAACTGTTTCCTCTAATTCTATAAATGTCACTAAAATGGGTGCACGCCCAATTTGTGCATGAATTTAATTGAATAAAACCTAATTAGCACTGATAATTGACGTTTTAACAATTATTGGCACTGATTAGTTTTAATTGAAATGTATGTGCGTAAATTTAGGCATGAGATCTGCGCATAAATTTTATACGCAAAAAAGGGGAGTGTGGGAATGGGCATGACATGAGTGGATCGGGGGCATTCTTTTAAGTTACATACATAGTTAGAGAATAAAGGCATCCACGACTAAATTTATGTATGGGTATTTGCACCACATTTTAGTTGGTGCAAATGGCTGTGCCTAAAGTTAAGCATGATTCCTGGACATAAGTGCTATTCTATAAACCTTGCCTAACTTTAAGCATATTTTGTAGAATAGCACTTTTTTCAAGCGCCAATGTTTTTGGCACCATAGAATTTACCCATTTATATAGTATATACAGGTACTTATTTGTACTTGGGGCAATGGAGGGTTAAGTGACTTGCCCAGAGTCACAAGGCACTGCAGTAGGAATTGAACCCAGTTCCCCAGGATAAAGTCCGCTGTACTAACCACTAGGCTACTCCTGCACTTTAGATTGAAAATAGGCTTGTTAAGGGGTACATTGGCTATTTCCTTTAATTCCTCTTCCTCTGCATTTTGCACATTAACTGCAAACATGCTAACATTAGTAGATCTGAGCACAGAAGAAGGTGGGCCAACATCATCTTGAACCACCCCTCCATTAATGGTTCTGTTCCCAGCTTGTTTAATTGGGTGGTTTTCCATTAGGTACTCTAAATCTCTGCCAGTACTAGTGTCTTTCCCCATATAAGAGATATTCCATATATGAAAAAGAACATCCTGGTTAACTTGAACACAGGTTTCCACTGTACTGAACCAGGGCACAATGGAAATAATTTCTTCCAGAATCTAACATTTCCCTATTGAAATGTTCCTTTCCAATACTCCAAGAAGAATCCACTAGAAATATTATATCTGTAGCAGCACCACCATCATTTTTTACATCTTGAAAAAAAAAGGCATTGTTTTTGAGTTTCTCCAGAATTTACCCTTATTCCAAATCTTTATTTCATTCTATTTATAGTCTACTCTTAACATTTACCTTTTGCTTGTCTCAATGTCAGGGGACATTCTTCTTAAGTTTTTGTCTCCCTTAACCCATCTACCACACTTATAAAAGTGTAGTAGGGATTCCCTGTGACAGACAGAATGTTATAGACAGATGAAGATATATTCTTTGTATAGTCAGTGCATGTCACTATGGGCAATTCTAAAACTGTGAGTCTCCAGTTAGGTGCTCCGAGGGTGGGTGGTAGAAGCCTATTCTATAATGGAACCTAGATACCTAGATTCCATTATAGAATTCCAGCGGTGCATCTAACATTTAGGTGCCTGCATTTACATCAGCCATAGAGCTGGTGTACTTGTGGACGCCTAAATGCAGGATAGGTGTAACTTACAGTGTTCTGTAAGTTATGAGCGTAGGTAGGAGCCCCACTTATGTCCCACCTATGCTCCGCCCATGTGTATGCTCCTTTTGCTTAATACATGCTATGCAAGATTGTTATGTATTTTCAGAATATAATTTAGGCAGCACAATGACATATACATGCATAAGTGCACACCTACATGCGTATATGCTAGTTTTCTAGGGGGAGATTCTATACATGGCGCCTAAAAATTGGTGCAGAAATCAGTGCTGACTAAACATATTCTAAAAGTGGTGCCTAGGTTTAGGTGCGGTATATAGAGTATGCTTAATTGATATCTCAGTGCCTAAAACTATGCACCTCCATTTACATCAATGAAAACATAGCGTGAATCTCAGCACGTAGATTTAGGTGCACTGGGCCATATTCTATAACTATGCTCATAACCTTGGGGTCATCTTCGACTCCTCTCTCTCCTTCTCTGCACATATTGAGCAGACTGCTAAAACCTGTCGTTTCGTTCTCTATAATATCACCAAAATTCGCCCTTTCCTTTCTGAGCACACTACCAGAACCCTTATCCACAATCTTATCAACTCTCGCTTAGACTATTTCAACTTGCTTCTTACAGGTCTCCCACTTAGACATCTCTCTCCTCTTCAATCTGTTCAAAATTCTGCTGCACGACTTATATTCTGCCAGTGTCGCTATGCTCATATTAGCCCTTTCCTCAAGTCACTTCACTGCAGTGGTTTACCAAGGTGGGGGCAGTCCGCCCCGGGTGCACGCCGCTGGGGGGGTGCCGCGCGTCTGTTGGCTCTGAGTCCGCTCGTTCCCTCCCTGCTGTTCCCTCTGCGTGGAACAAGTTACTTCCTGTTTCGGGGCAGAGGGAGCAGCAGGGAGGGAATGAGCGGACTCGGAGCTAACAGGCATGCGGCACCCCCCCCAGCAGGTAAAAATGCACCCGGGGGGGTGTAGTTTTGCCGGGGGGGGGGAGCCGCGCTGCACCTGGGGGGGGGGGCGCATCGGCGATCCGCCCTGGGTGTCAGCCAGGCTAGGAACACCACTGCTTCACTGGCTCCCTATCCATTTCCGCATAAAGTTCAAACTCCTCTTATTGATTTACAAGTGCATTCACTCTGCAGCTCCTCTCCACTCTTATCTCTCCCTACACGCCTCCCCGGGAACTCCGTTCACTGGGTAAATCTCTCTTATCTGCACCCTTCTCCTCCACCATTAACTCCAGACTTCGTTCCTTTTATCTTGCTGTACCATATGCCTGGAATAGACTCCCTGAGCCAATACGTCAAGCTCCAACTCTGGCTATCTTCAAATCTAGGTTAAAGGCCCACTTTTTTGATGCTGCTTTTAATTCCTAACCCTTACTCACTTTTTTAAGTACCCATATTTTATCATTCCCACCTTAGTTATTCCCTTATCTCTTATTTGTCCTATCTGTCCTAATTAGATTGTAAGCTCTGTCGAGCAGGGACTGTCTCTTCATGTTCAAGTGTACAGCACTGCATATGTCTTGTAGCGCTATAGAAATGATAAGTAGTAGTAGTAGTAATAGTAGTATGAATGGACATTTCGGAAAACCCATGAAATGCCCATTTCCCTGCCCATAACCATGCCCCTTTTTGCCTGCATACATTAAAAGTTAGGCCCACTGCATTACAGAATGCGCTTAGTGAGTTGTGCGTGTAAATTCTAATTATTACCAATTAGTGCTCATTATTGCTTGTTAAGAGCTGTTATCAATGCTGATTAGCTTGTTAAGCCAATTAAGTTATGCACATTGTTATAGAGTATGCTAGGATTTTGGCACAGATCTCTAGGCATGCTATATAGAATCCGGGGGATAATGGGTGTGTAAATGTAAGTGCCTAGTTTATAGAATTGCCCTTCACCTGTTAGGCCATTCACCAGCACAGGCTCTGAATTTTACTTCTAAAATCAGTGTCACCCTATATATTGTATTCCTATACTTAAGCGGCAGTCCACAAATACCAATCCTTTTATCACTTTCCCAGAAATATATTTTAAACATAAAAATTGAACCATTATCATTACATCCAGACTTGATTACCTCATGATTAGTTACTTCAGATGTTTTGCTAAACATAGGATATTATAATTAAATCAATCCATTTCAAACTGAAAGGATCAAAAGTAGAAGCACAAGTTCGTATATGCTATGGAGCAAAATCAGAAGTAGATCAAGTCATCTTTTATGCCATGGATCTTGCTGGTTGCCTTAGTTTAATTGTTCAGTGAGCATAGCTGCAAAGAAACTTAGGCATCAGAAAAGTTACTAGTTCATCCGAGATAATAAGAGATATTTAATAGGTGCTCAAACTGGCTGTCAGATTCCCCTTCATATTCAGCAAATTTAATTTTCAGGATGTTACTAGTGAATATGCATGGGATAGATCTGCAAACACTGCGTCCAATTCCAGCTTGCGTGATACACGAACAGAAAACCTTGCAGGAAACTCAAAAGACACTTGTACTCAACTCTAGGCAAATGAAGATTGCTATATATGTCACTCACTGTCTGTCCTCCTCATTCATTTCTCCAGGTCACAGAGACATCCCCAGATGAGAGAGTCTTACCTGACTGGGCATGAAGTCTGGGAACACTAGAGAGGAAGAGATAAAGGGCTGCCAATAATAGCAAAGATCGGCATTTCCTCATTTTGGCTTTTTTCTCTAAAAGCACCATATGAATAACCTAAAATGGAAACAAACACATAGAGTATAAATGCAGATTCACTTTCTGGAGAACATCATTGAAGACACAGTGAGATAACTTTGTATACAGGGCCAGATTCAGTAAATGGTGCCCTAAATTAGGTGCCATTAAAATCCATGTTAAGTGCCAATTCTATAAAGGTCGTTTAGCACTAATCAACCTTTAAAGAACAGCACTTAGCATGGATTACTGCACCCAACTCTGGGTGCAAGGTTTCATGCCTGCTGAAACCTGGTGTAAAACCTTGTGCCCAACTGCTGACAGTTGGGCACATAAATCCAGGTATTCTATAACATCACACCTAATTTCTGAGGACACCCCAACTCACTCATGCTGCTCCCATAGCCACACCCCCTTTTGATCTGCATGCTATGAAATTTAGGTGCACATGATTATTGGGCATAGACATGCATGTGTAAATTCTAATTGCTTCCAATTAAGTGCCAATTAACGTCAATAATTGGTTGTTAGTGCCTAATTGACTAATTAGTTTATGCACACACTTGGAATTCATACCCAAATTTGGACACCGAATTTTGAGGCAACCTATATACAATCTGGGGGATAAAGTCTAGATAGGAAAACTTTAGGCCCATATATGTTTAAAATCCCTTCAAGGTTTAGAAAAGGCTCAGTGTTACCAAAAAACCCATGCATATATTTGGTAGGACACGCAACAAAAGAAACTATTTTATAAAAGAAAAGATTCAAAAAAGTGGCATCAGTTAGGACTTTGCACATATGTAGAAATGTGCTACAATGTTGCAACTTATGCATATAAGTGGCACCATCTACCTTACAAAATTTGATTACACATGTCACCAATAAGCTTGAAGCAAGTTACAATAAAATAATAAGCCATATGCGTTCTTTGCAAGAACTCAAGAGGACTACCCACAAAAACTTTGGGTACAACAGATGACATTGTGCACTGCTTTTACCTGTGCACTAAAGTAAGCACTATATCAAATGCAAATAAATATAAATAAACATTCTTCCTTAATAACCCAAAGTCTACCCAATCTCTCTCTCAACCCTTCCCTCCCTTCATTCAATATGTAATTACTCTGTAATTTGTTGCCTCCCTTCACTCAACGTGTAATTGAACTCTGGAATTTGTTGCCAGAGAATATAGTAAAAGCAGTTAGCTTAGCAGGGTTTAAAAAAGGTTTGGATAATTTCCTAAAAGAAAAGTTCATAAGCCATTATTAAGATGGACTTGGAAAAATCCACTGCTTATTTCTAGAATAATCAGCATAAAATCTGTTGTACTGTTTTGGGATCTTGCCAGGTAATTGTAACCTGGATTGGCCACTGTTCGAAACAGGATAATGGGCTTGATGGACCTTCGGTCTATCCCAGTATGGCAACGCTTATGTTCTTATGTTCTCCTACAAGAACATAGGTTTTAAAAAACTTTGGGATTGATATTCAAAGTGATTTAACTGGCCAGAAATGGCTCCTTGCCAGTTAAATCACTTGTTTGAGGTTAACAGGTCATTTTCAGTGGCACTTAACCAACGTTTTTCATGATCATTACCCAACTCCATCAATATTTTCACATCATCAGCATATAAGTGGCATGAAATGCCAAATGTAATCATTACAGAACTGAAGGAATATGAATTAAAAAAATAATGGAGACAATACTGAACCCTGTGGAAGTTGACATTGGAAAGAAAAATAATCAGAGACCTGGCCATTCCAGTACACCTGCTGTAATCTATCAGACAAAAAAGAAGTAATTCATGATAAAACTGAGGCACTAATTCCCAATCTTCTAACTTTTTTAAAAAACAGTTGATGATTAACAGGCTTATTTTCGAAAATGATCGCCGACCATTTTCCGACATAAATCAGGAGATGGCCGGCGATCCCTCAAAAGCGGCGAAATCGGTATAATTGAAAGCGTTTTTTTTTACACCATTGCCGCTTTCCTGTTGCCACGCCGGTGAAAGTTCAGGGGGGCGTGTCAGCGGTGTAGCGAAGGTGGGACATGGGCGGGCATGGGGGTGGCTACCAGATGGCCAGCTTTCGCGGATAATGGAAAAAAAAAGCGGCGTTAATCAGTATTTCGCCGGGTTTACTTGGTCCTTTTATTTTCACAACCAAGCTTCAAAAAGGTGCCCCAACTGACAAGATGACCACCAGAGGGAATGGGGGATGACCTCCCCGTAGTCCCCCAGTGGTCACCAGCCCCCTCCCACACGAAAAAAATAAAAATAAAAACCTTTTTTTACCAGCCTATATGCCAGCCTCAAATGTCATACCCAGCTCCCTGACAGCAGTATGCAAGTCCCAGGGCCGCCGAGAGGGGGGACAAAATTCCCCGGGCCCGAGCCTCCGGGGGGGGGGGGGGCCGGCGCACCACCGCAGTCCGGCCCACCCGCCCTCCGTCGCTCCCTGGTATTGAATTTAAGCGCCTCATCTTCGAAGGCGCAGCAAGCAGCGGCAGACCACTCCTTCCTTCCGTGTCCCGCCCTCGCCTGACGTAACTTCTGTGAGGGCAGGACACAGAAGGAAGGAGTGGTCTGCTGCTGCTTGCTGAGCTTTCGAAGGTGAGGCACTTAAGGTCAGTACAGAGGGCCCAGGGGTGGAGAGAGGGCTCCGTGGCGGGTGGAGGGAGGCCCGGCGACCTCGGGTGGGGGGGCCCAGGGGCGGCCTTGTCCCGGGCCTGGCCCAGTCTCTCGGCAGCCCTGGCAAGACCCTGGAGCAGTTTTTAATGGGTGCAGTGCACTTCAGGCAGGCAGACCCAGGTCCATCCCCCCTTCCTGTTACACTTGTGGTGCTAAGTGTTGAGCCCTCCAAACCCCCACAAAACCCACTGTACCCACATTTAGGTGCCCCCCTTCATCCATAAGGGCTATGGTAATGGTGTAGAGTTGTGGGGAGTGGGTTTGGGGGGGATTTGGGGGGCTCAGCACCCAAGATAAGGGAGCTATGCACCTGGGAGCTATTTGTGTATTTTTTAAACATTTTTAGAAGTGCCCCCTAGGGTGCCTGGTTGGTGTCCTGTCATGTCAGGGGAACCAGTGCACTACAAATGCTGGCTCCTCCCATGACCAAATGCCTTGGAGTTCGCCGGGTTTGAGATGGCCGGCATTTTGTTTCCATTATCGCTGAAAAACAAAACCTGCGATCTCAAACCCAGCGAACTCTTGCATTTGGCCGGGCTAAACCATATTATCGAAAAAAAAAGATGGCCGGCCATCTTGTTCGATAATACGGTTCCGTCCAGCTGTTGCGCTGCCGCCAAAATAGATCGCCGATGAACTATTTTGCTGGCAACGTTCGATTATGCCCCTCTAATTGTATCAAAAGCTGCTGTAAGATCTAACAGGATCAAAAGAATAACATTTCCTTTGTCCTAAGTACATTGAATATTATTATTTGCCACCCTTAAAAATAGATTGCACAACAGCATGCTTTAGCTCCTGGGGTTGAAAACCCTGCTGGAGAGAGGTATTTTCTATACTAAGCAAGAACCGAACAGAATCTTATTAGTACTCCTTCAAGCTACCTGTCGGAAACAGATCCAGTGATCAGGATTTGTCTTCCACCTCCCCTAATGACACTAATTGAAAACCTAACTAGAGTTTATTTTAATTCCAAACCCTCAGCCTCATCCTGAATACCTTGAAGTTTCTTACATCCCAATATATATGCTCATTAGTACAAAACTGGGTTTTCAACCCAGTCCTCAGGGACCAGTTGGCCAGTTGTGTTTTCCCAATGAAGGTAAGTAGTGGAGTGCCTCAAGGATCGGTGCTGGGGCCGATTCTGTTCAATATATTTGTGAGTGACATTGCCGAAGGGTTAGAAGGTAAAGTTTGCCTATTTGCGGATGATACTAAGATCTGTAACAGAGTGGACACCCCGGAGGGAGTGGAAAACATGAAAAAAGGACCTACGGAAGCTAGAAGAATGGTCTAAGGTTTGGCAATTAAAATTCAATGCGAAGAAATGCAAAGTGATGCACTTAGGAAGTAGAAATCCACGGGAGACATATGTGTTAGGCGGGGAGAGTCTGATAGGTACGGGCGGAGAGAGGGATCTTGGGGTGATAGTATCTGAGGATTTGAAGGCGACGAAACAGTGTGACAAGGCGGTGGCAGTAGCTAGAAGGTTGTTAGGCTGTATAAAGAGAGGTGTGACCAGCAGAAGAAAGGGGGTGTTGATGCCCCTGTATAAGTCGTTGGTGAGGCCCCACCTGGAGTATTGTGTTCAGTTTTGGAGGCCGTATCTTGTTAAGGATGTAAAAAGAATTGAAGCGGTGGAAAGAAAAGCTACGAGAATGGTATGGGATTTGCGTTACAAGACATATGAGGAGAGACTTGCTGATCTAAACATGTATACTCTGGAGGAAAGGAGAAACAGGGGTGATATGATACAGACGTTCAAATATTTGAAAGGTATTAATCCACAAACGAACCTTTTCCGGAGATGGGAAGGTGGTAGAACGAGAGGACATGAAATGAGATTGAAGGGGGGCAGACTCAAGAAAAATGTCAGGAAGTATTTTTTCACAGAGAAAGTAGTGGATGCTTGGAATGCCCTCCCGCGGGAGGTGGTGGAAATGAAAACGGTAACGGAATTCAAACATGCGTGGGATAAGCATAAAGGAATCCTGTGCTGAAGGAATGGATCCTCAGGAGCTTAGTCAAGATCGGGAGGCGGGGCTGGTGGTTGGGAGGTGGGGATAGGGCTGGGCAGACTTATACGGTCTGTGCCAGAGCCGGTGGTGGGAAGCGGGACTGGTGGTTGGGAGGGCGGGGATAGTGCTGGACAGACTTGTACGGTCTGTGCCAGAGCCAGTGGTTGGGAGGCAGGGCTGGTGGTGGGGAGGTGAGGATAGTGCTGGGCAGACGGTCTCTGCCTGTGCCAGAGCCGGTGGTTGGGAGGTGGGGATATGGCTGGGCAGACTTATACGGTCTGTGCCAGAGCCGGTGGTGGGAAGCGGGGAATGGTGGTTGGGAGACGGGGATAGTGCTGGACAGACTTGTACGGTCTGTGCCAGAGCCGGTGGTTGGGAGGCAGGGCTGGTGGTGGGGAGGTGAGGATAGTGCTGGGCAGACTTATACGGTCTCTGCTTGTGCCAGAGCCGGTGGTTGGGAGGTGGGGCTGGTGGTTGGGAGGCGGGGATAGTGCGGGGCAGACTTATACGGTCTGTGCCCTGAAGAGCACAGGTACAAATCAAAGTAGGGTATACACAAAAAGCAGCAAATATGAGTTATCTTGTTGGGCAGACTGGATGGACCGTGCAGGTCTTTTTCTGCCGTCATCTACTATGTTACTATGTTACTATGTAATATGCATGAGATGTATTAACATGCATTTACTCCATTTCATACAAATCTCTCTGATGCATATTCATTGTGGGTACCCTTAAAACAGGGGCGTAGGCAGACCTACCATTTTGGATGGGCACAGAGTTAACCTGGGTGGGCCCTTCCCACCCCCACCCCTGTACATACATACAATATAGTGTTTTTTTTAATGACCCAACATCTGTCTGTTTCTCTCTGCACCCTCTCCCCCGGTCCTACCTCAGAGCCGTTGCCTGTCGCAATTCCTGTAAGCAACCTGCACTGGCCCTGCAGGTTTCTCTCTACTACATTCCCACCCAAAAAACAAGAAGTGACATCATTGATGGAAGGACATAATAGAGAGCATCCTGCAGGGCCGGCGCAGGATGCCTATAGGAATTGCCGCCGGAAGTAGCTCTGAGGTAGACTAGGAGGGGGGATTCCAGAGAGAGACGGGCAGATGCTAGGCCACTAGTGAAGAGGGAGAGAGAGTAGTAAGGCACTGCCACTGAAGAGTTTTGGGGGCCTTATGGGCTGCTGACTGGGTGGGCCTGGGGCAACAATGGGTGGGCCTGTGCCCATCCAGACTCACCCTTAGCTACGCCACTGCCTTAAAACCTGTCTAGCCGGGTGGTCCCTGAGAGCTGGGTTGAAAACCACTGTCTTAAGAGCCCAACCCATAAAATCTCTAAGCTCCTAAAACTTCTTCTGAAAGAACATACTAAACTGAGCTATAGTCTATTCACAGCCCCCTACCAAATTAGAGGCCGGTACCTATATAAATTTCCTTAATAAATCAACATCTATCACTCTCTTCAAATAAGTGTTCAGATATAAACTGATTTTTGGCCTCAATGATCTCCTTCCTATATCTTTGTAGCTGCTCCTTCAGGGAAATGTACCTCCTTTCTGTGGTTACAATCAAAGTGGTTTACATATTATATACATGTACTTATTTTATACCTGGGGCAATGGAGCATTAAGTGACTTGCCTAGGCTCACAGAGCTGCAATGGGAATGGAACCCTGTTATCCTTGGGTCTCAGGCCACTGCACTAACCCCACAGTACACCATTTTAAGATGAAGTAAGCATGCATTAGTGCTTACCGCAGCTTAGTAAAAGGGCCCCTTTGTGTTAACAACTCATAAAAATGAATATTAAAATCACGTATTAGTAATAATTAAGAGCGTCTTTTACAAAGCAGTGCTAGCGTTTTTAGCTTGCGCTAAAAATCAGCTGGTGTTAAATGCTGAGACGCCCATAGGTATATAAGTCAAAGATGAAATTCTATTCTCACGTCTTTTTTGATCATTCTCAGCCTAGTCCATTTGTCCTACCTACAAGAAGAAGAAGATCCTTTATCCATAGCACACAGATATAGAATGCAAATAACTGTTATCCTCTACTTGAGATAACATTCATTATGAAATCAGATTGGAATCATGTTATTGATACTCTTTAGACTATTGCCCCTTTAAAAGAGAAGAAAGTGTGATCTACTGAACCTATGCCTTGGTTCCAGTGTGTTTTTTCTAGCAAAAAAGGTGCTGGGACTCAAATGCCAGGCCACCTTTCAGGGGTGGGGTGATCTCTGAGGGATCCACCCCACAATAGCCAGGCCCCCTGCAACCAGTCACAGAATCTATGACAAGGCAGAATTGGTGTGTAGAGCCTGAGCTCTTTCATTAAAAATTGGGGATCATGGGTCAATTTTAGCAGACAATGGAAAAGGTGCTGGTACTCAGTACCCCCAAGTACGCCCTCAAAAAAAGCCCTGCTTAGTTCACTGATTCTCTAAGACAGCAGAAGCAAAATTGTAGACACCTGGAAAGAAATTGGCAAAAAAGTTTAAATCTCTCTGCTAAACTCGCAGTAAAGGCCTATAAGTACAATGTTGTCAAAGCCAAAAAAATATACTATTCTAATGAAATTGATAGTTTACAGAGCACAAAAAATTGTTTCAGCTTGTACATAATCTCACAGCAACATCAGAACTTGCAATCATGTCTTACAATTCTCACCCTTCTCTTCAGGATTTAGTCAATTTTTTTTCTAACATGATGGAAACTATTCCTATTGATCTCAAAAGAGACCAACTATCGCTTACTTCAATTAGTCAGTCTTTGTTTTACAGAAACTTTTATCTTGTCATCGTGTATTGGACAAATGTCCCTCAAGTCATTGGTGACACACAACAGAATACAGGAAGAAAAACCCTACGATGTACCCAAGGAATCATGGAGGAAGTAGGGAAAGACACAATGACTTCCAGTGGGCAAGCCTGATGTCGAACCAATCTTTATTAAAGAAGCACCACTACAGGACATGACACGTTGCTTTTGGCTGCCTTTAGTGGCATGTTGTGGATATTTTTGTTTTTTTCCAACCATTTTCCAATTTAATTATTAATCCAGAAAGCTTGATGTGTTACTGTTCTTAGTGACCCACACTGGTTACATTGCAGTTGTAATCTACAGTGTTTTTGACCTCTGAGGTATGTGGTCCTATCCGCCGAAACAAGGTCCCGTGTCAGGTCCTTTAGTGGTGCTTCTTTAATAAAGATTGGTTCGACATCAAGTTTGCCCAGTGAAAGTCATTGTGTCATCCCCAACTTCCTCCTTGGTTCTTTAAGTCCTTTGTGTAATTTTGGATTCCTTTCTCACTTTTGAACCTCAGGTTAATAATAATAATAATAATAATAATAATAATAATAATAAACTAGTCTTTTACCCTGCTTATACCTTAACAGTTCAGAGTAGGTAACATAATCTAAGAAACCAGAGACAGACCTCTGGGAAAAAACAGTAAATTGCGTCAGATCAAATCAGAAAGTGGGAGTCAGAACATATTTTTGAAACAATAAGGTTTTAACATTTTTTTCTAAAGTCAGAATAAGATAAAGCAGAGTTAAAATATCCCTTAATATTTTCCAATTTCTGGCTGCCTAGAATGCCAAAGTCAGTTCAAATAGGTGTAATCTCCTTTTTCCCTTGACTGATGGAAAAATAAAATATATACCTCCTTAACGTCTAGTCCTCTGCACTTTAGGAAAATGGAAATGATCATATAAGTAGCATAAAAGTGCTAGACCATGCATAACATTGACATTCACACATAGTCATTAAGATTTCTATCCTTCACCTAACTTCAACAAACAACGCTACCAATCTTTATTGACACAAATTTGGCCACAGCTTTATTAAACATATATAATTCTTTTATATTACTTTAACTTTAACACAATACATTAACTTCTTCCAGTACAATGTTGGCATTCCCAGAGTGGTTTTAAACAATTCGGAGCTATTTGGTAATGAAACTAGCTCCGTACCTTATCTCCAATTACCCTCCTTCAGTCCATGTGACTCACGGTACTATCAAGCCACAGTTCACTCGTGGAGGTTCCACCCATGAGTTACTCTTGTAATCAAATATCTTTTAACAAAACATTAACTTCATCGCATCTGGAGCCTCTTTTCTGTCCTCAAATCCTGCCATAAGAGGTAACAGATTATACCTTGTCACCACTCCCCCTCATTTAATGCTGCGGCCAAATCCATCTTCAAACACTCTTCCAACAAATCCTGAATAGTACTAATAAAAATGTCAAGGCCAATCTTAGAAGGATGCACCCCATCATTATGGTAAAGTCCAACATAATCAGCAGATACTGTATAAGATCATGAACTAACACCAACCCCCCCCCCCCCCCCCTCCACCTACATATAAATTTAGAAATTTCAGCATTCACTCTATGATGTAAATGCTCAATATCCAAAGGGTTATTTGCTCCTTTCCACACTCTTCTAGGAAGGATAAGGGACCACACAATCCGACAATACGACGATTACACAATCTATCACCCCATAAACCCAACGCCACCCACACCAGAAACAATTACAATAAGGCAATATTAGAACACCAAACATCCACTTTCCACCATTGGGGCCAAGGTTCCGCACACCAAGAACCACCAAAATATATCCCAAATCCCCCAGACGCATCTGTGTATAATTGCAAATCAACAGTGGACACAACTGCTTCTTGCCAAACACATACCCCATTAAATGATGCCAAAAATTGCTGACAAATACGCAAGTCCTCTCTCACCCCCTTTGTTAAACGTACACAAAAATATGATCAACGCAAACCAGTTGACAACAACGCCAACCTTAGAAAATACATGCCCCATGGGAATGACTCTGGTAGCAAAATTAAAATGACCGACTAATGATTGAATTTATGAGTGGAGGAGTGGCCTAGTGGTTAGGGTGGTGGACTTTGGTCCTGAGGAACTGAGTTTGATTCCCGGCACAGGCAGCTCCTTGTGACTCTGGGCAAGTCACTTAACCCTCTATTGCCTACCGCCTTGAGCCTGCCATGAGTGGGAAAGCGCAGGGTACAAAAATAATAAAATTAAAATGATTGAATTTCTTTCAGCATAATGTTATGCTTACAATAAACTAAGTTAATCTCTGCTCACAGTGCTACAATTTTTTCCCTAGGCAGGTGAGATTCCATTTTTACAGAATCCAATTCAATTCCTAAGAAAATCAAAGTAGTAGTCAGTCCTTCAGTCTTATTTGATGCAAGAGGAACACCCAACTTCTCTGCCACACAACGAAAAGCAGACATCAAGGTAGCACACTGGCCCAAATTACTAGGTCCCACAAACAAAAATTCATCAAGATAATGCATAACTGAATCCATCCCACTGTCCTGCACAACTACCCAATGTAAAAATGAGGAAAAGTATTCAAAATAAGTGCAGGAAATCGAACACCCCATGGGCACACATTTATCAAAATAAAAACTATCCTCAAATTGAAATCCAAGCAAATGAAATGACGTGGGATGTACCAGCAGTAAACAAAATGCTGTCTCGATATTCACCTTACCCATCAAATCACCAACTCCCAAACATTTTAGCAATTGAATGGCCTGTTCGAAACTAGCATACTGCACCATAAACAAATCATGATCAATAAATGAATTAACACTATGACCTTCCGGATGTGATAAATTATGAATCAGCTGGTAAGTACCAGGATCTTTTTTAGGTATGACACCCAATGGAGACACTACAAAATCATCTAATGGAAGTCCTGCAAATGGTCCCACTATACATCCCAGATGCAGTTCCTTTGATAATTTATCTCTAACCACTTTGGGGTGCCGCAACACTGATATTGAACTCTTACACCGATGAGACAATGATGGACCTTCAAAAGGGATGAGAAACCCTTCCAAAAACCCACCCCAAATTAAATAAGCGTCCACAACATTTGGATACCTAGTCAACCACCTACTCAAACCTGAAAGCATAATGGGGGAAGGGGCCTTTTGATCCCAAACCCTGTCTACCAGCACCTCCTCCTCGCAACTGCCCCCCCACCCATGGGTCCACCACTTTGACACTTAAATGCAGGGTGGGCTCTTTTACAGTAGCTACAACAGTGTCAGAATCAACATGAGGGGCAACTACACTGACCTGCATTAAATTGGAAGCACTATAAATGCAATTCTCTGGTATAAAAACTACAGATCCAAAACACAAACCAGAGTAATATCAATATTCAGGGAGGATACGAGTAGTAAGACACTCTACAACTAATACATAAAAAAAAAGAAATTCTTTTATGAAAATGTTTTTTTGTGTGAAGGAGAGATTCTCAGAGTATTAACTCACCAAAAGACAGAGTAGTTCCCGAAGGTAAAACCTACTCCCAAGGGTGAATGAGTTTCTCAATCATTGAAAGTCTTCCAAAGAGAAGTGAGCAAAACCTGTGCTCCCAATCCAAAATGTGACCAATAATCACAATTAATAAACAGAAAAGGTCTATCTACCCAAGGGTGATAAGATAAACACACTGACCCCAAAGCTTTCCCCCAACAGCAGTTAGATGTAAGTAATGAATTTTATAAACTTAAGGGGAGGGTAGGTATCAATATCTGGTAAGTCAAGCTTTTGCCTTACCTTAATTAACAGTGGGGGTAATTAACCTGCAATATCTCAGGTTAGTGACTCATACGGTGCACGAATAATGTAGCTTGTGATCAATCTTGCAAGCTGCATTATTCATTCAGGAGCATCAGGCAGCTAATTTGAGCCCAATGCTTAAAGGAGCTAGCCATAAAAAGATTAATCTCCCCCTCCTTTCCATTGAAGCCTACCCCATATACAACCCTCCTCCTGAAGCTCCCCCAAACACATCCCCCTGCCATCACAATCCCCCTCTTAAAAGCAAGAAGCTGGCAAAAGAATTGGTTGGACCTCTTGATGACTGAGGGGTAAAAGGGGCAATCAGGGAAGACAAAGCCATAGCAGAGAGATTAAATGAATTCCTTGCTTCGGTCTTCACCGAAAAAGATTTGGGAGAGACACTGGTGCCAGAAATGGTATTTGAAGCTGACGAGTTGGAGAAACTGAATGAAATCTCTGTAAACCTGGAGGATGTAATGGGCAATTTGACAAACTGAAGAGTAGCAAATCTGGACCGGATGGTATTCATCCCAGAGTACTGATAGAACTGAACAATTAACTTGCGGAACTATTGTTAGTAATATGTAATTTATCTTTAAAATCGAGCATGGAACTGGATGATTGAAGGGTGGCCAACGTAACACCGATATTTAAAAAAGGTTCCAGAGGAGATCCAGGAAATTATAGACCGGTGAGCCTGACGTTGGTGCCATGCAAAATGGTAGAGACTATTATAAAGAACAAAATTATAGAGCATATTCAAAAGCATGGATTAATGAGACAAAGCCAACATGGATTTAGTGAAGGGAAATCTTGCCTCACCAATCTACTACATTTCTTTGAAGGGGTGAACAAACACGTGGATAAAGGTGATCCAGTCGATATTGTGTATCTGGATTTTCAAAAGGCGTTTGACAAAGTACCTCATGAAAGACTCCAGAGGAAATTGGAGAGTCATGGGATAGGAGGTAGTGTCCTATAGTGGATTAAAAACTGGTTAAAAGATAGAAAACAGAGAGTAGGGTTAAATTGTCAGTATTCTCAATGGAGAAGGGTATATAGTGGAGTTCTCCAGTGGTATGTGCTGGGACCGATGCTTTTTAACATATTTATAAATGATCTAGAGGTGGGAGTAATTAGTGAGGTAATTAAATTTGCTGATGACACAAAATTATTCAAAGTTAAGTCACAAGAGGATTCTGAAAAATTATAAGTTTGGGAGACTGGGCATCAAAATGGCAGATGACGTTTAATGTGAGTAAGTTCAAAGTGATGTATGTGGGAAAGAGAAGCCCGAACTATAGCCACATAATGCAAGGTTCCACATTAGGAGTCAACGAACAGGAAAAGGATCTAGGCATCATCATTGATGATATATTGAAACCTTCTGCTCAGTGTGCTGCTGCGGCTAAGAAACCAAATAGAATGTTAGGAAAGGAATGGAAAACAAAAATGAGGACATTATAATAACACTCTGTAAGCCACATTGAGCCTGTAAATAGGTGGGATAATGTGGGGTACAAATGTAATAAATAAATAAATAATGCCTTTGTATTGCTCCATGGTGCAACCGCACCTCAAATATTGTGTTCAATTCTGGTCACCTCATCTCAAAAAAGATATAGTTGAATTAGAAAAGGTACAGAGAAGGGCAACAAAAATAATAAAGGGGATGGGACGACTTCCCTATGAGGAAAGACTGACGTGGCTAGGGCTCTTCAGCTTGGAGAAAAAACGGTTGAGGGGAGATATGATAGATGTCTATAAAATAATGAGTGAGGTGGAATGGGTAGACGTGAATCCAAAAATACTAGGACTAGGGGCCATGCGATGAAGCTACAAAGTAGTAAATTTTAAATGAATTGGAGAAAATGTTTCTTTACTCAGTGTGTAATTAAACTCTGGAATTCATTACCAGAGAATGTGGTAAAGGCAGTTAGCTTAGCGGAGTTTAAAAAATGTTTGGATGGCTTCCTAAAGGAAAAGTCCATAGACCATTATTAAAATGACTTGGGGAAAATCCACTGCTTATTTCTGGGATAAGCAGCACAAAATGTATTTAACTTTTTTGGGATCTTGCCAGGTATTTGTGACCTGGATTGGCCACTGTTGGAAATAGGATGCTGGGTTGATGGATCTTTGGTCTGTCCCAGTGTGGCAATACTTTTGTACTTTATGTACTTATGAAGATGTCCCAGAATATCTCCCCTTCCAAAACAAAATCGCCCCACCCTGCCAAAATTGTTGTGTACTAGCACACTCATATAGCAGGTGTTTCAGGATGATTTTTAGAGGACTAGCAAGAGTTGCTGGGAAGAAGTCCTGCTACTGCCATCTTCTGAGTAGTCCAAACAGCACAAATGATGTAGAAAGAATAATGATTATACAATGTTTACAGATGATAGAGGCCTGCTAACTTTAGACCAAAAAAAATCCATTGTTCTGAAGAGCGTTGAATCTCTGTATCTGACTCCCATAATTTTACCAGTCCATGTTTTCTCATGGAGGATTTGGAAATACGCATTTTATAAAGATGTGAGGCTGCATGACATAAGTGAAACATTTTATCCACAAAAGAAGAAATTGAGGGTTGCTGAGCAATTAGATTTTTAATATTGACATTTCTGGAAAGGCAATGATATAATTGTAACCATTTGAACATTTGGTTTTGTGCTAAGTAAAACTGCATTTGTAAAGTTTGGAATGGAATTAAATGACCGCCTCAGAGAACCTGCTAAATTGTCCATATGCCTCTATCACACTATTCATACCATAAGAAAGCATGTTTATTTATTGCAACCATGTGATGTCCCCATAACAAAGACTTTGTAGAGGAGACACTTGCAATTTCCATCATATTGTCAAGTTCTAGTATACATTTATGAGCATTATTAAAGATAGGATTTTGCGGATTGGTTTTTGGGTAGGAAGAAGGGTAGAAGGTTGCATGATAAACATTGGGACCATAATTCCTGTTCCATCTGAAATCATTCCAGGGTGTAATCTATGGGAGCATTGATCCAATAACAAGCCTGATGTGTGATGAAGGCTTTATGATAAGTTAAAAAATCTGGAAATGAGACACCCGCTAGATCTTTTGGTTGTTTCAAATTTTTAAGAGCAATTTTATGAACTCTGGAGGACCATAAAAATTTTGAAAGAATAGTATCAATTCTGTGATAGAATGATACAGAAAAAAAAAGAATTGGTAACATACTTAAAATAAAATTGATTTTGGGTGCAATTACCATTTTAATAGATTCTAATCTACACCACCATGTAAGGTATAAAGGATTCCAGGCTATTAGCAGGTCTTTAACACATGAAATTATTTCTTTGGAGTTGATTTTCTGAGTAGAATCAAGATCAGGTAGCAGATAAATACCTAAGTATTTAATCCCTTTGGAGGACCAAATTAAACCAAATTCTAAACCTATCTGTTGAGTGGCATGGATGTTCATGGGTAGTATTTCTGTTTTTTGTTTGTTTATCTTGTATCCAGAGAAAGAAGCATATGCCTCAACCAGCTATAAAAAGCGGAGTATAGATGATGTAGGGTTAGAAAGAAATAAAAATATATCATCTGCATATGCTCCTGCTTTGACCTCAAAATTATTGCGAGTAATGCCATGAATTTCAGAATCTGTTCTGATTTGTGCAAATAATGGTTCTAATGCTAGATTAAAAAGGAGTGGCGACAAAGGACAGCCCTGATGCATACCTCTTTTAAGTAATACATAATTTGAAAGACTGTTATTTGCTAGTATTCTGGCTGTGGGATTACCATAAAGCACTTTAACTTTGTTAATGTAAGCTGCAGGGGCTCCAAAGACCTCCAAAATTTTAAACAGAAAATTCCATTCTACCCTGTCAAATGCTTTCTCAGCATCAATAGCCATTGCAGTTACAGGATAAGGAAGTGTTTTCGCAATTATAGAGATTCAATGAAATCATCTTGCATTATCAGTAACTAACTGCCATGGCATAAAACCTACCTGATTAGGATGTATAACAGAATTAACTATATTCCTAAGGTGACTAGAAAGAATTTTTGCAAAAATTTTGTAATCAACATTTAAAAGTGATATAGGTCTATAATTAGAGACTATTGTGGAAACTTTATATGGCTTGGGAAGTATACTGATAATGGCTTCAGAAAACATACTGGGAGCAGTTTTCTCATCTTCAAGTGATGAAAAGAATGAGAATAATTTAGGCGTCAAATATTTTTGGACAATTTTGTAAAATTCACTGGGCAGGCCATCGGGCCTGGGGATTTGTTGGTTTTCAACAGGGAAATAGCATCAGAAAAGTTTTAGTTAGTAATCAGAATTTTCAAGGATTGACTTCCTTTTCATTCCAAGAATGCGCCGGCGTTTTTGGGCGCCAGTGGGACGTTAGTGGAGGCGCTGTGAGTTCTTGACCTGCCTCATGTCCATGAATATATTTGAACTACTAACTGAATCCGACCCCTGATGACGCTAGGAAGCGAAACACAGACTGTGTTGGGTGTGGGAAAGTAAGGAAGCACAGATGATGTTGATCTTGTAAGGATATGCACAACTGTATCCAGACATTTCAGTAGACCACCCTGTATTGGCAGGGGATATTTATTGCTACCCTATCTTCGGTTCTGGAGTTCTGGAACAATGACGTCATACTTCAGTTTAAGTCCATTTAAGTGGAACTTGCAAGCACCATTGGTGGAAGATTCTGAGTGATGGTTTAAAAATAAAGGACACTTTTTATATAAAAGAAGTATAATGGATGGGAACTGTGGGAAGGGGTAGCATGTGTATGTTATTCAATAATTATATGGAGTTATGTGAGTAAGTAGATATTTCTGCTGTATTAGCTCTGATAAATTGAAACATTTGGACAATTGTGAAAGTTTTATTTTGCTTTACCTACATAACCATGAGCATTTTAGAGATTTTGATATAGAATAAAGTCTATTTGAATGTTGATAGTTGTTGGATAATGTTTATGTTTCATTCCAAGAAGGTAAAGAAATTTTTGACAGGTATGCCTCCAAATCTGCAGGAGAGTAAGGGGCTTCAGACTGATATGATTGTGTGAAAAAGGAATGCAAAGCTATTTGAATGAGAATGGAGGTCAAAGTAGCATTAGAAGAATCTTGCTTAATCATAGGGATATAGTTATTTTTTTATTGTTTAAAATAATTGGCTAGCATACGACTACTTATATTTTGTTCAGCATAAAGTGCCCTTTTACAAAGAAAAATTTCATTACTAGCCTTCACACTCCAAATCTTATTATACTTATAGATTGAGGGGCCCTTTTACAAAGGCGTGCTGAAAAATGGCCTGCGGTAGTATAGATGCGTGTTTTGGGCGCACGCAAAATCATTTTTCAGCACACCTGTAAAAAATGCCTTTTTAAAATTTTTGCTAAAAATGGACATGTGGCAAAATGAAAATTGCTGTGTGTCCATTTTGGGTCTGAGACCTTACTGCCAGACATTGACCTAGCGGTAAAGTCTCACGTGGTAACTGTGCAGTAATGACCTACGCACGTCAAATGCCACTTGGCGTGCGTCCGATATGCACATCCGAAAATAAAAATTATTTTTTGGATGCGTGCCAGAAATTAAATTACCGCAAGAGCCACGTGGTAGCCAGGCGGTAATTCCATTTTGGCGTACGTTGTACATGCATAGACGCTTACATGGCTTAGTAAAAGGGCCCCTGAATTAAGGATAGTCTGTAAAGGAGTGCAAATGTACTGTTGTTCTAAGGATTTAATTTCCTGTTCTAATTCTGTAAGAAGTTTATATCTTTCTTTATTTTGATGTGTGGAGAGAGCAATAAATTCTCCTCTAACAGATGCTTTGAATGCTTCCCACATTATTACAGAATGTACAGGTGGAGTTTGATTCCATTGGAAAAAATTTGAAATAAATGATTGAATTTTGGATTTATAATCTTCTACTGTAGAAGCTGAGTATTAAGTATCCAAAAGGGTTTTTTTGATGCATGGTCTGATACGGTAATGGGCTTTATTGTGGCAGAATTGATTTGGTCAAGGAGGTTATTAGATATCAAAAAATAATCTATATGTGTATAACTCTGGTGTGGAGCTGAAAAGTAAGTATAATCTCTTGTATTTAGATAAAAATTGTCTCCATGGATCAACCAAGTCATAATATTCTATAAAAGAGAGAAGTGCTGTGTGTACTTTTGGTGGATGGTAAACTGATTTAGATTGATGATCTAGCCATTTGTCTAAAGGTATATTCAAATCACCTGCTTTGATAATGGGAATTGGTGCACTTTCTGTGAGAGTGTCTGCCAGGCTAAGAAAGAACTCAGGATCATCCTTATTTGGGGCATATTGATTGAGCAAAAGTAATTCACTATTATTTATTATTATATGAAGGAACAACCACCTACCCTCATCATCTTTGACTTCTTTCTTAAGTTGAAAAGAAATGTCAGTACCAAAAAGAATGACAATATGTTTTTGCCTCCAACGCAATCTTTTTTTCGAAGTCCCTCTTAGCTTTCCTTATCAGCGCTTAGCATTTGACTTGACATTCCTTATGCCGTTTCTTATTATTTTCAGTCGGTTCCTTCTTCCATTTTCTGAAGGATTTTCTTTTAGCTCTAATAGCTTCCTTCACCTCACTATTTAACCACGCCGGCTGTCTTTTGGTCTTCCGTCCTCCTTTTTTAATACACAGAATATATTTGGCCTGGGCTTCCAGGATGGTGTTTTTGAACAGCATCCACGCCTGATGTAAATTTTTGACCCTCACAGTCGCTCCTCTAAGTTTTCTTTTCACCGTTCTTCTCATTTTATCATAGTCTCCTTTTTTAAATTTAATCGCTAACGTATTTGATTTCCTATCCTGCTTATTTTCAAAAGAGAAAAACGCCTATATTGCGACCTAAATCGGGAGATAGACGTTTATCTCACAAAGGCGCCCAAATCGGTATAATCGAAAGCCGATTTTGGGCGTTTCCAACTGCACTCCGTCACGAAACGAATAAAGTTGACGGGGGCGTGTCGGAGGCTTGGTGGAGGCGGAGCTGGGGTGTGGTTATCAGCCAAGGAGAGATGGGCATCTGTAGCTGATAATCGAAAAAAAAGGCGTTTTTACCGCGATTTTGGGTCACTTTTTTGGACCCTTTTTTTTCAAGAACAAGTTCCAAAAAAGTGCCCCAACTGCCCAGATGACCACTGGAAGGAATCGGGGATGACCTCCCTGGACTCCCCCAGTGGTCACTAACCCCCTCCCACCAAAAAACCCCCATTTTACAAACTTTTTTCCCAGCCTGTATGCCAGCCTCAAATGCCGTACCCACCTCCATGACAGCAGAATGTGTTCGATCCTGTCACAGCCTTTCCCTGGGTCAGATGTGGCTCTCGGGTGCAGTACAAGGTCACATCAGCATTCCATTGTAGTGGGTGTAGGGTATTGGGCTCCATGATTTCATTAGCTTGTGTTACAGTCTCACGATGTTGGTAGTTGGTAGGCTCTTCTCCCATGGTGCTTTTCCCCCTGCTTACTGGGTCAGAGTGTGCCCTGTTGTGTTTCCTGTTGTAGTCCATGCGGTAGTGGCCATTTTTGTAAGCCAGTTTTAGTTCCCTTTCCTGTGTTAGCCACGTTACAGAACTTAGTTCTTACCTTGAATGTGGCTGAAAGAGGGCATTGTACAGCATTCTGCCAGCTCTGACCTACTGCTCATCTCAGTACCAGGGAGACTCGTTGCCAGTGGGGCACAACCTCTGATCTGCAGTTAACTGTGAGTAAAGGCGGTTATTCCAATAAAGGACGTTTTCGGAGAGATTAGTCTTCAGGTGTCAACTGGTGTGCCAATGTTATACAGCAGCAACAAGTCCTAGAGACCTGCGTGTATGCAGGTCCCTGGAGCACTTTTAGTGGGTACCGCAGTGCACTTCAGCCAGGTGGACCCAGGCCCACCCCCCCCCCCCCACCTGTAACACTTGTGCTGGTAAATGGGAGGCCTCCAAAACCCACTGTACCCACATGTAGGTGCCCCTTCACCCCTAAGAGCTATGGTAGTGTTGTACATTTGTGGGTAGTGGGTTTTGGGGGAGGGGGGTTGGGAGCTCAGCATCCGTGGTAAGGGAGCTATGCATGTGGGAGCTTTTTCTGAAGTCCACCGCACTGACCTAGGGTGCCCAGTTGGTGTCCTGGCATATCAGGGGGGCCAGTGTACTACCAATCCTGGCCCCTCCCACAACCAAATGGCTTGGATTAGGACGTTTTTGAGCTGGGTATTTTTAGTTTCCATTTTTTCGAAAATACGGTTCGGCCCGCCCCTTCACGGACCCGTTCTCGGAGATAAACGCCCATGGAGATAGGCGTTTCTGTTCGATTATGCCCCTCTATGTATACTTACTTCAAAGCTAATATCAAATCCGATCATATTATGATCACTGTTTTCAAGCGGCCCCAGCATCATTACCTCCCGCACCAGATCATGCGCTCCACTAAGGACTAGGTCTAGCATTTTTCCTTCTCTCGTCGGTTCCTGTACCAGCTGCTCCATAAAGCTGTCCTTGATTTCATCAAGGAATTTTACCTCCCTAGCGTGTCCCGATGTTACATTTCCCTAGTCAATATCGTGGTAATTGAAATCACCCATTATTATTGTGTTGCCCAGTTTGTTTGCATCCCTAATTTCCTTTAACATTTCTGCATCCGTCTGTTCATCCTGGCTAGGCGGACGATAGTACACTCCTATCATTATCCTTTCCCCCTTTACACATGGAATTTCAATCCACAGTGATTCCAAGAAGTGTTTTGTTTCCTACAGAATTTTCAATCTATTTGATTCAAGGCTCTCCTTAATATACAATGCTACCCCTTCACCAATTCGATCCACCCTATCACTATGATATAATTTGTATCTCGGTATGACAGTGTCCCACTGGTTAGCCTCCTTCCACCAGGTCTGAGAGATGCCTATTATATCTAATTTTTCATTTGGTGCAATATATTCTAACTCTCCCATCTTATTTCTTAGGCTCTTGGCATTCGCATATAGACATTTCAAACTGTGCTTGTTGCTCCTATTTACATCATGCTTAGTACTTGACAGTACTACTTTGCAATCTTTTGTCTGATTTTTATTTTTATTTAGGGACACCTGATCTACTACGGTCTCTTTTGCAACCTCACTATCAGGATACCCTATATTCCCTGTTTTGGTGATATCTTTGAAAGATACCTTTTCCCGAACCATGCGCTTTTGAGCAACTGTCAGCCTTCCCCCCATTTCTAGTTTAAAAGCTGCTCTATTTCCTTTTTAAATCCCGATGCCAGCAGCCTGGTCCCACCCTGGTTAAGGTGGAGCCCATCCTTTCGGAATAGGCTCCCCCTTCCCCAGAATGTTGCCCAGTTTCTAACAAATCTCCCTGCACCATCGTCTCATCCATGCATTGAGACTCCGGAGCTCTGCCTGTCTCTTGGGCCCTACGCGTGGAACAGGTAACATTTCAGAAAATGCTACTCTAGAGGATCTGGATTTGAGCTTTCTACCTAAGAGCCTAAATTTGGCTTCCAGAACCTCTCTCTCACATTTTCCTATGTCATTGGTGCCCACATGTACCAAGACCGCCGACTCCTCCCCAGCACTATCTAAAATCCTATCTAGGTGACGCGTGAGGTCCGCCACCTTGAACATTTCCCCTCTCATCTCTCCCTTCTTTTCTTCCATTTCCATGTCCAACACTTTTTTTTCTCTCTGGTCCTTTACCACTCCTATGCAGCCTTTCCCTTCCTCTCCCCATCCCATCCCACCCCACCCATATCCAACAATTCTCTCTCTCTTTCCCCTTGCAGCATCTCTCCATCCCTCCCCCCACATTGAACAATTATTCATCCACCCCACCTAGCACTACCCTGTCTCACTCCCTCATCCCAACAGTGCTCCTGTCCCTCTCTCCTTGACCCCTCAAGCCACCTGCCAGCATGCTGTAGGTTTGTTTTCTCTCCCTTCTCCTCCCCCCAGCCACCTGCTGACATGCTACACATTTTTCCCCTCTCCCCCCCAGCCACCCGTTGCAGTTTTTGTTCTCTCCCACCTCCCAGCCACCCACCGGCACGCTGCAGGCCTTCTTTCCCCTCCCTCCCCTTCCATCTCCATCGGGCGGCGCTGCAGTCTAGCTCTGCACATCTGCAGCGGAGCCGCACGGCGCCGCGTCCATCAACATTCTGCCACTATGTGACTGCTTCCTTCCGGCTGGCTTCTTCACATTCTCCGATGCTCTTTTTGAAGAGGCGGGGCCAGCGCAGAGGAAGCATTCGTAGCAGCGTGCGGATGGCCCTGGCGCCACACGGCTCTGCTGAAGAAGCGGAGCTAACACAGCTGCCGGATGGGGATGACAGGGGAGGGAGCAGGGGGGGAACAAATCCTGCGGTTTGCCGGTGGGTGGCCAGGAGGAGGGAAAGCTGAAGTGAGCAGCAGGAAGGGAAAAGTCGCGGTTTGGGTTTCTTTGAGGTGCACTGTTGCTGGGCGGGACTGAGCCCAAAGTGGGTGGGCCCAGGCCCATCCAGGCCCACCCGTGGCTATGCCCCTGGATCAGATTTGATATAAGCTCTGGAGTAAGTACACACAGGAAATCCAATATGTTAATAGTTAACTTTCAAAAAGGAGACTATGATAAAACAGTGGCGTAGCCACAGGTGGGCCTGGGTGGGCCGGGGCCCACCCACTTAGGGCTCAGGCCCATTCAACAGTAGCACATGGTAATGAAAATGCTGCTCTCCACAATACTGGGACCTTCGCATGCTCAGTTTTCAGCACATGCCTGCTGCAGACTACCAAGATGGAGACTGGAGAGAAGCATTTTCCCACCAGCTGAGATATTTGTTTGATGTGGGGGTTGGGGAGGGAACATTTGGTGCCCACCCACTTCTTGCCTAGGCCCATCCAAAATCTGCTGTCTGGCTACGCCCCTGTGATAAAATAAGAGGAACGGTGAAAAATAACTTAGTGGAGCAACTGCGAAGGTCAAAAATTTACATCAGGCATGGATGCTGTTCAAAAATACCATCCTGGATGCCCAGGCCAGATATATTCCGTGTATTGAAAAAGGAGGAAGGAAGACCAAATGACAACTATCATGGTTAAAAAGTGAGGTGAAGGAAGCTATTAGTGCTAAAAGAAAATCCTTCAGAACATAGAAGAAGGATCCGACTGAAAATTATAGGAAACTGCATAAAGAATGGCAAGTCAAATGCAAAGTGCTGATAAACTAGGCAAAGCGAGACTTTGAAAAGAAGATTGCGTTGGAGGTAGAAACATATATTAAAAGCAAGAAGCTGGTGAATCGGTTGGACCACTAGAGGACCGAAGGGTAAAAGGGGTACTCAGGGAAGACAAGGCCATAGTGGAGAGATTAAATGAGTTATTTGCTTCGGTGTTCACCGAGGAAGATGTGGGAGAGATACCGGTGCCAGAAATAGTATTGAATGTTGACGAGTCAGAGAAACTGAATGAAATCTCTGTAAATCTGGAAGATGGAATGGGACAATTTGACAAACTGAAGAGTAGCAAATTGCCAGGACTGGATGGTATACATGCCAGAGTATTGATAGAATTGAAAAATGAACTTGCAGAACTATTGTTAGTAATATGTAATTTATCTTTAAAATCAAGCATAGTACCGGAAGATTAGAGTGGCCATTGTAACGCCGATTTTTTAAAAGGGTTCCAGAGGGGATCCAGGAAATTACAGGCTGGTGAATCTGATGTCGGTGCTGGGCAAAATGGTAAAGACTATTATAAAGAACAAAATTACACAGCATATTCAAAAACATGGATTAATGAGACAAAGCCAACATGGATTTAGTGAAGGGAAATCTTGCCTCACCCACCTTTTACATTTGTTTGAAGGGGTGAACAAACACGTGGATAAAGGTGATCCAGTCGATATTGTGTAGCTGGATTTTCCAAAGACATTTGACAAAGTACCTTATGAAAGACTCCAGAGGAAATTGGAAAGTCATGGGATAGGAGGTAGTGTTCTATAGTGGATTAAAAACTGGTTAAAGGATAGAAAACAGAGAGTAGGATTAAATGGTCAGTATTCTCAATGAAGATGGGTAGATAGTGGGGTTCTGCAGGGGTCTGTGTTGGGACTGCTGCTTTTTAACATATTTATAAATGATCTAGATATGAGAATAATTAGTGAGGTAATTAAATTTGCTGACGACACAAAGTTATTCAAAGTTTTTTAATTGCAAGAGAATTGTGAAAAATTGCAATACGACCTTACAAGACTGGGAGACTGGGCATCCAAATGGCAGATGATGTTTAATGTGAGCAAAGTGCAAAGTGATGCATGTGGGAAAGAGGAGCGCAAACTATAGCTACATGATGCAAGGTTCCTCTTTAAGAGTCACCGACCAGGAGAAGGACCTAGGAGTCATCGATGATGATATTTTGAAACCCTCTGTTCAGTGTGCTGCAGCGGCAAAGAAAGCAAATAGAATTTTAGGTATTATTAGGATAGGAATGGAAAATAAAAATGAGGATATTATAATGCCTTTGTATTGCTCTATGGTGTGACCGAATACTATGTGCAATTCTGGTCACCACATCTCAAAAAGATATAGTGGAATTAGAAAAGGTACAGAGTAAGGTAACGAAAATGATAAAAGAGATGGGATGTCTTCCCTATGAGGAAAGGCTGAAGTGGCTAGGTCTCTTCAGCTTGGAGAAAAGATGGCTGAGGGGAAATATGATAGAGGTCTATAAAATAATGAGTGGAACGGAACAGGTAGAAGTGAATTGCTTGTTTACTTTTCCAAAAATAAGGGGGCACGCAATGAAACTACAAAGTAGTGAATTTAAAACAAATCGGAGAAAATATTTCTTCACTCAACATATAATTAAACTCTGGAATTCGTTGCCATAGAATGGGGTAAAAGCAGTTAGCTTATCGGGTTTTAAAAAAGGGTTGGACAGCTTCCTAATAGAAAAATCCATGTCATTTTTAAAATGGACGTGGGAATACCCACTGCTTATTTCTAGAATAAGCAGCATAAAATGTATTGTACTGTTTTGGGATCTTGCCAGGTACTTGTGACCTGGATTGGCCACTGTTGGAAATAGGATATTGGGCTTGATGGACCTTCAGTCTGTCCCAGTATGGCAACACTTAAGTACTTAAGATTCAGGGTATTCAATGGGGGGAGAGGTGCACCAAAAGATTTTACTTTTTGCCAATGATGTGCTTTTTGCACTTTTGGAACCCCGCTCCTCGTTGTCAGAGGTTCTGTCCACACTGCAGGCTTTTGGGGAAGTTTCTGGTTTTTCTATCAATCCTACTAAATCTGAATTGTTGAATATCTCACTGACTTTTTCAGAACAAATGGAAATTAAAAACACATTCCCTTTTAAATGGGCAGCCAATCATATTCGCTATTTGGGGATAAATTTAATTGCAAATATCAGGCAAATTACCCTATATCATTCAGTGTAAAAAATGTAACGAAGGATGCTATATTGGAGAAACAGGCCAGATGCTTAAGACAAGATTCAATTTACATAGACATCACATGAACAATACTGGTGCCAGTAGGGTTCCCACACCTGTTGGTCAACATTTTACAGGACCAGGACACTGTACCAGTGACTTCACAGTGAGAATCCTGAAAGGTAACTTTAAAACCATACAAGAACGTAAGACCTTTGAAGTCAGAATGATTGAATATTTTAACACCCAACAGAAAGGACTTAACAAGGACCTGGGGTTCCTAGCCCATTATAAACCATAAAGCTGTATGTCTCTGTTGATCACCCCACCCCTCACCTATCCACACCCATCCTGTTAGAATATCAATGATATGCTTTGATGTCCCCATGCATACCTCCGACCCACCCCCATCCTCCCACCCTGTCAGACTGTCATAGTAATGCTTGAATGTTTTCACTTATATACACTGTCAGCTAGCACATTTGCTTATTTCCGATCTGACGAAGAAGGGCAACCTTCGAAAGCTAATCAAGAAATGTATTAAGTTATGTCCAATAAAAAAGGTATCATCTTATTTTCTTTTCCATATTTTATTTTGTTTGATTTCTATTGATAACTTTAAGAGTGGACTAACACGGCTACCACACTCCCCTATTTTAGTAAAATCTATTTGGGCAGAGCTAAATAGATGGAAACATCTTAATATTTCTTGGGTGAGACGCATACAGACAATCAAAATGATGGTGTTCCCGAAACTCATATTTTTTTACAGCACTCTCCATACCTCTAAAAGAGGCCTTCTTCCATCAATTGCTTAAGAAGGTGTTTCGCCCATCTAGTAAACTAGATGAACTCCAACTATACTCAGACCTAGAAGAATTCTTTAGAAAAATGCGCCTTAAAACACATTTCTATAATAAAGGGACACCAAACAGACCGGAGTACAGTCTTAAACAAAAGAACACTTATTTCACCCCACAGGAGGGACAAATCTACAAGCTGGATAATTACATAGAAAGTTTCAGACATAGGGTGAAATCCCAACTTTCCAACAAACAAAAGAGAATCCTGTACAATCTTACCCCACCAGAAAGAGCAGCCATAAGAACCCTACAAACTAACGAACGCATTATCATCAAACCCGCAGACAAAGGAGGCACAGTGGTAATTATGGACATACAAAAATACATTGAAGAGGGGCACAGACAGCTCTCAGACAATAAATACTACAGGAAACTAACTGAGGACCCCACACAGGATTACACAAAACAGCTGAAAGACCTTATCAAAACATTTCCTACACAAGCGCAACCTCACCTGAAGAAACTCATACCAAATCAACCTTCCGTCGGCACATTTTACATGCTACCCAAGATCCACAAACCGGGAAACCCTGGCAGACCAATCATATCAGGTATTGGCACACTCACGGAAGAAATATCTGGATTCATAGAGGGAATTCTGAAACCTCTCGTACACAAAACTAACAGCTTCATACAAGACACCACAGACTTTCTGAATAAATTGAAAAATATCAAGCAACTACCACCTAACACCCTTCTGGTCACGATGGATGTAGAATCACTATACAGCAACATTCCACATGCGGATGGCATAGCTGCATGTGGAAGACTCCTAAAAACATCCACACTGGACCATCAATACTCACCTGAAACTATTACAAAATTAATCAAATTCATTTTAACTCACAACTACTTCCGCTTTAACAATAATATCTATCTGCAAATAATGGGCACTGCGATGGGCACCAGGACAGCACCCCAATATGCCAACCTTTTTATGGCTGAGCTGGAAGAGACATTTCTGAATACACACCAGACCAAACCTCTAAAATACTACCGGTACATCGATGACATTTTTATGATTTGGACGGAGGGTGAAGAAACTCTGAAACAATTTTATTCTGCCTTCAATACATAGCATCCTACAATCAGATTCAAAATTGACTACTCCCCAGAAAAAGTCAATTTTTTAGACACCACGGTCTCAATCAGTGATGGCTGTATACAAACATCTATATACAAGAAACCCACAGACAGATGCAGCTACCTCCACAACTCCAGCTTCCATCCTTCACATACAAAAAGATCCATCATTTACAGCCAAGCCACAAGATACCACCGTATCTGCTCTGACCCAGGGGACATAGACAGACACCTTAAAAGCCTGAGTGAATCCTTCAAACAGAAAGGCTACAACCCCAAAATAATCTCCAAGAATATTGCCTCCTCCCTCAAAACACCCAGGGAGAATCTGCTACAGTACAAGGAGAAAAAATCCACAGACAGAATTCCCCTTGTAGTGACATATAATCCAGAGCTGGAAAAACTGAGGAAAATCATAAGAGATCTACAACCTATACTCCAGGAGGATGAATTACTGAAAGAGATATTCCCATCCCCACCATTACTGGCCTTCCGACAACCACCCAACTAAAAACACAAGCTAATCAGAAGTAAACTTCCATCACAGACTGAAAAGGAACAGAAGGGCACACGTCCCTGTAATTTATCCAGTTGCAAACTATGCCAAAATATTTCACTGGACCCCACAGTTACCCACAAAGGAAAGATATTCAACATAAAGGGATCTTTCACTTGCTCATCTTCCAATGTGGTATATATCATTCAGTGTAAAAAATGTAACGAAGGATGCTATATTGGAGAAACAGGCCAGATGCTTAAGACAAGATTCAATTAACATAGACATCACATGAACAATACTGGTGCCAGTAGGGCTCCCACCCCTGTTGGTCAGCATTTTACAGGACCAGGACACTGTACCAGTGACTTCACAGTGAGAATCCTGAAAGGTAACTTTAAAACCATACAAGAACATAAGACCTTTGAAGTCAGAATGATTGAATATTTTAACACCCAACAGAAAGGACTTAACAAGGACCTGGAGTTCCTAGCCCATTATAAACCATAAAGCTGTATGTCTCTGTTGATCACCCCACCCCTCACCTATCCACACCCATCCTGTTAGAATATCAATGATATGCTTTGATGTCCCCATGCATACCTCCGACCCACCCCCATCCTCCCACCCTGTCAGACTGTCATAGTAATGCTTGAATGTTTTCACTTATATACACTGTCAGCTAGCACATTTGCTTATTTCCGATCTGACGAAGAAGGGCAACCTTCGAAAGCTAATCAAGAAATGTATTAAGTTATGTCCAATAAAAAAGGTATCATCTTATTTTCTTTTCCATGTTTTATTTTGTTTGATTTCTATTGATAACCTTAAGAGTGGACTAACACGGCTACCACACTCCGCTATATATGGAGGAAGAAGCCCTCCAGGGTGCACAAAGAAAGATGCTTTATCAACTAAGACAACAGGGGTGTGTGGCACTACCCAATTTCAAATTTTATTATCAAGTTGTGCAATTAAAATATCTTATCTCTTGGATACAAAATTTATTTATTTATTTATTTATTTGTTACATTTCTATCCCACATTTTCCCACCTATTTGCAGGCTCAATGTGGCTTAAATAGTACCGTTATGGTGTTCGCCCGTTCCAATATGAACAAATACAAGGTGAGGACAAGTACAAGGTGTGGTTGTGGTAGAATGGGGTTCATGTATGGTAGATACAATGGGGGAACATTAGGGAGGAATAGGTAGAGTTCGGGTGTGTCCATTCCGTTCTTGGTGTTGTTGTGTTGCAGGTAGTCTGGTTCTTATGTTGGATTTGTGGGATAGGCCTTTTTGAACAGGTTCGTTTTTAGTTTTTTCTGGAACTTTAGGTGGTCATACGTTGTTTTTACTATTTTTGGCAGTGCGTTCCATAGTTGTGCGCTTAAATAGGAGAAGCTGGATGCGTACATTGATTTGTATTTGAGTCCTTTGTTGTTTGGGTAGTGGAGATTTAGGTATGTTCAAGCTGATCTTGTTGTGTGTCTGGTTGGCATGTCTATGAGGTCTTTCATGTATCCCTGGGCTTCACCATAGATAATTTTATGGACCAGGGAGCAGATTTTGAAAGCAATATGTTCTTTGATTGGGAGCCAATACAGTTTTTCTCGAAGGGGTATGGCGCTTTCAAAACGCGATTATCCAAATATAAGCCTGGCTGCTGTGTTTTGAGTGGTCTGTTTCTTTATAATTTGTTCTTTACAGCCCATGTAGATTCAGTTGCGGTAGTCTGCATGGCTTAGTACCATTGATTGTATCAAGTTGCGAAATATTTCCTTTGGGAAGTATGGTTTCAAATGTTTAAGTTTCCACATTGAGTGAAACATTTTGTTTATGGTAGATTTCTTTTGGTTCTCTAGTGAGAGGTTCCGGTCGATTATTACTCCGAAGATTTTCAGACTGCCTGCGATAGGAAGGGTGTAACCTGGAGTGTTTATGTTTGTGGGTTTATATGTATTGTATTGGGATGAGATTATGAGACAGTGTCTTTTTTCTGTGTTGAGTTTTATTTGGAAAGCGTTTGCCCATGAGTCCATGATGTTCAGACTGAGCTTGATTTCATTGGTGATTTCTGCCAGATCGTATTTGTAGGGGATATATATATTGTGACAGAAAAGCTGGGTTCAGCTAGAGCAGAATCTTGTTGGAGAGACGCCTTTTGACGGTGATCTCCTGGCTACCATTAGATTCTATTTGCTGCTTGAAGCAGGCAGGGAATCCTATCCTGGGCTTGACTATGGCACTGTGGCTCAAAGTTCATAAGAAACTTTTGAAAAACAGGGCTTATTTTTCTGCCACCTCTATTTCCTATGCGGAAAAATTTGTCCCAGGCTGCCAGGACAGCACTTATACAAGATGGATGGATAGCAGCCTACTTACCTTAGGTCAACTGCTTGAAAATAGAGGGTTACTTCCCTTTGAAGAGCTGCAAGAAGAATTTGGTCTTCAACACAGAGATTTTTATTTTTTTTGCTATAGACAGGTGTCAGACTTTATCTGCTGCAGAGCCTAGTCAGAGCTCCTTTTAGAAGAAACCCCTCTATAATGGGTAGTGCAGGGGGGAGGTGGCAGAGGGAGTATTACTAGATTAAATCAAACTCTATTGCTCCAAATTCCTGTACCAATTCTACATAAAATGGCATTGGGAACGACACTGGGATGTGAATGTGAGGTTGAGGCTTGGGAAAAACATGTAAATTCATTATTGTGTGTTTCCATAGCATCCAATATGGTGGAGAATGGCTATAAAATGCTATCTCAATGGTATTATACCCCTGCTCGCCTTAACTCCATATATGGGCAAGATAGCGACCTGTGCTGGTGTGGTTGCGTGTCACGAGGAACCTTTGTACACATCTGGTGGTCATGTCCCACAGCTCAATCTTTTTGGGATCAGGTCATGCAATTAGCATTGGACATTTTAGGTCTGACTCTCCCTAAAACAGCTGCAGGGTGCTTACTCAATGTTGGTCCCTTTGTTGTACCTCGCAATAAGAGGAAATTGGTCCATATGATTGGTACAACTGGACATCTGTTATTGGCCTCCTCTTGGAAGACGCTTAGCTTTCGAGGTCCAACTGCATTACTGTCCAAGTTGAATTATATTCATTTGATGTCTAAATTAACAGCAATCAAAAGGAATAAACTCTTGTCTTTTCATTGTATTTTGGATTGCTATGCTATTTGGTTGGACTCAACCTTACTGACTCTTACTACATCCTCTTCAGCCTGAAGACATTGGTTTTACTAGTGTAACCTTTCCTGTATAGTTCGCTTTATGCATTGGGGTGGGGGGAGGGAGGTACAGGGTAGGGGGTATGGGGGGATTTATTATGTTTTAGCTACATACTGAAAAACCTTGGTATGTCACCAGCAGGGATTATTCTGTATTCAAAGTAGTGTTATAATCGTTGCAGTTGTTGTAATTTATTTATTTATTTGTTGCATTTGAATCCCACATTTTCCCACTTATTTGCAGGCTCAATGTGGCTTACATAGTACCATTAGGCATTTGCCCAGTCGGTTGATAACAAATACAAGGCTGTATAGTGGTCAAGTGAGGTATATGTGGAGGGTCAGAGGGGATGAAGGTTGTGTGTTGTCCAGTGCGCTCATTAGGAATGCTATGCTTTGGGTGAAGGGGTTTATGTAGGGTCGTTGGGGTAGGCCTTTTTGAAGAGGTTGGTTTTTAATGATTTCCTGAAGTTCAGGTGGTTGTGGATTGTTTTCATAGCTTTTGGGAGGCCATTCCATAGTTGTGCAGTTATGTAGGAGAAGCTGGATGCGTAGATTGTTTTGTATTTCAATCTTTTGCAATTTGGGTAGTGTAAGCTTAGGTATGATCTAGCAGACCCAAATCTGTTTCTTATTGAAAACTTTAAATAAAACTTTCAAAAAAACAAAACCCTTTTTGTGGCTGTGTTTTCAAGGTTCCAGGTCCCACCCTCACTACTACATGCTAGCATTTGTCTTGAAGACATATAAGATGTTTTGTGATTGGGCCTGGCTGAGCAGTTTTGGAAGGGTTTAGCTAAGGATAAGGCTGATTCCCAGAGTTTTAGGGACGTGGACATTTGGCTCCAGGAGATGACACCAGCTTGGTCTTGGCAATTGAGGGGTGGAATTCCAGGGAGCAGTCCCTGGCCAGTTACAAGTAGCATGCTGTACCTGGTGGGTTCTGCAAATTTGTGGATTTCTCATCCAGTAGGAAAACTGCCACCAGTTTCCAGGTATGAGAATGCAGCAGGCATGGGAGGAGGTGGTGCAATGGCTTTAATGCTGGTAGCTGGGAGCCTGACACCATTGTTCCCTCTCTAATTGAGTACATCCAGCTTTCCGTTGTTCCTCATCGTCCTTTCCCGGCATTAAACCGCAGCTTTTTCAGGCTGGATATCTGAACCAGTTTGGCAAGACCTTGACTCCCATTGATGTGGCGGCTTTGTGTCGTTGGCTGAGCCTTAATCTGGATGATGCTATGGCCCATTTTTTGCACAATGGTTTTATTATCCTTATTCAGGCCCTTCTTTACTTCACAAGTTTTGTTCCCTCAATGTTTCAACTGGGAGATTGACAATGAGAAATTACAGAAAGAATTCCAGAAGTCATATCTCTGGGCCTTTTCCTTCTCCTTCTTTGCCTGATTTTATGGTTTCTCCTTTAGGTTTAGTTCCCATGAACAGAGCTGCCAAGGTGTCTCAATTTTTGAGAGGGTGATTTTAGTACCTGCCCCCAGCCCCACCCCACTCTGCCTTGGCTCCACACACTTTACATGGCTCCACACCCTGGCACACCTCAATCCCACGGCCATTTCAGAAAATATTATATTTAACTAGTAAAAAAGGCCCGTTTCTGACACAAATGAAACGGGCGCTAGCAAGGTTTTCCTTGGAGTGTGTATGTTTGGGAGAGTGTATGTGAGAGTGACTGTTTGAGAGTCAGAGTGAAAGTGTGAGTGTGTGAGAGAGAGAGTGAGTCTGGGTGTGAGTGTGTTTGTGAGAGAGTGTGTGTGAGAATGAGAGTGTGTGCAAGTGTGTATGTGAGACACAGTGTGAGAGAGAGTGTGTGTGTGTGGGCAAGAGAGAGAGTGTGTGTGAGACACAGATTCTCTGTGAGAGTGAGTGTATGACACCAAGCGAGTGTGTGAGTGACTGTGTGGCACATAGAGAGTGAATGTGATACAGTGTGAGACAGAGTGTGTGAGAGTGAGAGTCAGAAAGACATTGTATATGAGAGAGAGAGTGTGAGCCGTGCCCTCCCAATCCATGGCCATCTGTCCCCTGCCCCCTCCATTCATCCTTTTCCAGCAATTCCCCTCTGTCCCTGAGCCCTGCCCTCCCAATCCATGGCCATCCATGTTTGTCTGTCACCTGCCCCCTCCATTCATCCCTATCCAGCATTTCCCCTCTCTGCCTGAGGCCTGCCCTGCAATCCATATCCATCCATGCCCATCTGTCCCCTCCATTCATCCCTATGCAGCAATTCCCCTCTCCCTGAGTCCTGCCCTTCCAATCCATGCTCCTCTGTCACCTGGCCCCTCCATTTTTCCCTATCCAGCATTTCCCCTCTCTGCCTGAGGCCTGCTCTGCAATCCATATCCATCCATGCCCATCTGTCCCCTCCATTCATCCCTATCCAGCAATTCCCCTCTCCCTGACTCCTGCCCTTCCAATCCATGCCCATCCATGCTCATCTGTCACCTGGGCCCTCCATTTTTCCCTATCTAGCATTTCCCCTCTCTGCCTGAGGCCTGCTCTGCAATCCATATCCATCCATGCCCATCTGTCCCCTCCATTCATCCCTATGCAGCAATTCCCCTCTCCCTGAGTTCTGCCCTTCCAATCCATGCCCATCCATGCTCCTCTGTCACCTGGCCCCTCCATTTTTCCCTATCCAGCATTTCCCCTCTCTGCCTGAGGCCTGCTCTGCAATCCATATCCATCCATGCCCATCTGTCCCCTCCATTCATCCCTATCCAGCAATTCCCCTCTCCCTGAGTCCTGCCCTTCCAATCCATGCCCATCCATGCTCCTCTGTCACCTGGCCCCTCCATTTTTCCCTATCCAGCATTTCCCCTCTCTGCCTGAGGCCTGCTCTGCAATCCATATCCATCCATGCCCATCTGTCCCCTCCATTCATCCCTATCCAGCAATTCCCCTCTCCCTGAGTCCTGCCCTTCCAATCCATGCCCATCCATGCTCCTCTGTCACCTGGCCCCTCCATTTTTCCCTATCCAGCATTTCCCCTCTCTGCCTGAGGCCTGCTCTGCAATCCATATCCATCCATGCCCATCTGTCCCCTCCATTCATCCCTATCCAGCAATTCCCCTCTCCCTGAGTCCTGACCTTCCAATCCATGCTCATCTGTCACCTGGCCCCTCCATTTTTCCCTATCCAGCAATTTCCCTCTCTCCCTGAGTCCTGCCCTCCCAATCCATGCCCATCCATGCTCCTCTGTCCCCTGCCCCCTCCATTCATCCATTTCCAGTAATTCCCCTCTCTCCCTGTGCCCTGTCCTCCTAATCCATACCCATCCATGCTCCTCTGTCCCCTGCCGCCTCCATTCATCCTTTTCCAGCAAGTCCCCTCTCGCCCTTCCATGACCCCCCCCCCCTCGCATCCATGCTACTCTCTCTCCCATGTCCCAGCCTGGCCCGCCCTCTTCCCCCCCCCCCCCCTTCGCATCCATGCCTCGCATCCATGCATCCTTTTTTTTTTTATTATTCTTTTTAACTTTACCTCCGTGGCGGTTCGTGCAGCGAAGCGTCAGGGAAGGAGGCGGCGCTCCCGACGTCTAGCTTTCCCTTCGCTGTGTTCCGCCTTATTTTGAAAGCGGAACACAGCGAAGGGAAGGCTAGACGTCAGGAGCGCCGCCTCCTTCCCTGACGTTTCGCTTCCCGATTTGTTTGTTTTTTTCGCGAGGGCGGGGCAGAGACGGCTGGCTGGCTTGAAGGCTTCACACCACGAATCCACGAACCCTACAGCTTCAGTGACGTCAGATGGCTTCAGGGCATGGCTTCAGGGCTTCAGGGCTTCACAGAACGTTGTCCTCATTAGAACGTTCACGGTGCGTTTTATTATATTAGATAGCCTAATACCCATTTCAATTGGCTTTCAGAGGCCAAAACCACCTGCCTCAGGTCAGGTCAGGACAATATAATGCTGGTATGGTATCCCCTCCTGACCTGAGGAAGGAAGTGCTGGTCTCTGAAGGCTAATCAAAAATGTTTTAAAAATCAGTGGAGGTATCACCTTATTTTCTATTTTGTGTTTTATTTGCATTTATTAACCTTTATTAACACAGCTACCACATTACTTTTCCTAAAAATAACATTATTTTCTGTACCTTTGTTGTCTGGCCATTTACTTTTTCTAATTGTGTTGGTCCCAGTCTCTTGATTCTGCTTTCCTTTGTCTTCTCTATGTTATCAATAGAAATCAAACAAAATAAAACATGGAAAAGAAAATAAGATGATACCTTTTTTATTGGACATAACTTAATACATTTCTTGATTAGCTTTCGAAGGTTGCCCTTCTTCGTCAGATCGGAAATAAGCAAATGTGCTAGCTGACAGTGTATATAAGTGAAAACATTCAAGCATTACTATGACAGTCTGACAGGGTGGGAGGATGGGGGTGGGTCGGAGGTATGCATGGGGACATCAAAGCATATCATTGATATTCTAACAGGATGGGTGTGGATAGGTGAGGGGTGGGGTGATCAACAGAGACATACAGCTTTATGGTTTATAATGGGCTAGGAACCCCAGGTCCTTGTTAAGTCCTTTCTGTTGGGTGTTAAAATATTCAATCATTCTGACTTCAAAGGTCTTACGTTCTTGTATGGTTTTAAAGTTACCTTTCAGGATTCTCACTGTGAAGTCACTGGTACAGTGTCCTGGTCCTGTAAAATGCTGACCAACAGGGGTGGGAGCCCTACTGGCACCAGTATTGTTCATGTGATGTCTATGTTAATTGAATCTTGTCTTAAGCATCTGGCCTGTTTCTCCAATATAGCATCCTTCGTTACATTTTTTACACTGAATGATATATACCACATTGGAAGATGAGCAAGTGAAAGATTCCTTTATGTTGAATATCTTTCCTTTGTGGATGACTGTGGGGTCCAGTGAAATATTTTGGCATAGTTTGCAACTGGATAAATTACAGGGACGTGTGCCCTTCTGTTCCTTTTCAGTCTGTGATGGAAGTTTACGTCTGATTAGCTTGTGTTTTAAGTTGGGTGGCTGTCGGAAGGCCAGTACTGGTGGGGATGGGAATATCTCTTTCAGTAATTCATCCTCCTGGAGTATAGGTTGTAGATCTCTTATGATTTTCCTCAGTTTTTCCAACTCTGGATTGTATGTCACTACAAGGGGAATTCTGTGGATTTTTTTCTCCTTGTACTGTAGCAGATTCTCCCTGGGTGTTTTGAGGGAGGAGGCAATATTCTTGGAGATTATTTTGGGGTTGTAGCCTTTCTGTTTGAAGGATTCACTCAGGCTTTTAAGGTGTCTGTCTCTGTCCCCTGGGTCAGAGCAGATACAGTGGTATCTTGTGGCTTGGCTGTAAATGATGGATCTTTTTGTATGTGAAGGATGGAAGCTGGAGTTGTGGAGGTAGCTGCATCTGTCTGTGGGTTTCTTGTATATAGATGTTTGTATACAGCCATCACTGATTGAGACCGTGGTGTCTAAAAAATTGACTTTTTCTGGGGAGTAGTCAATTTTGAATCTGATTGTAGGATGCTATGTATTGAAGGCAGAATAAAATTGTTTCAGAGTTTCTTCACCCTCCGTCCAAATCATAAAAATGTCATCGATGTACCGGTAGTATTTTAGAGGTTTGGTCTGGTGTGTATTCAGAAATGTCTCTTCCAGCTCAGCCATAAAAAGGTTGGCATATTGGGGTGCTGTCCTGGTGCCCATCGCAGTGCCCATTATTTGTAGATAGATATCATTGTTAAAGCGGAAGTAGTTGTGAGTTAAAATGAATTTGATTAATTTTGTAATAGTTTCTGGTGAGTATTGATGGTCCAGTGTGGATTTTTTTAGGAGTCTTCCACATGCAGCTATGCCATCCGCATGTGGAATGTTGCTGTATAGTGATTCTACATCCATCATGACCAGAAGGGTGTTAGGTGGTAGTTGCTTGATATTTTTCAATTTATTCAGAAAGTCTGTGGTGTCTTGTATGAAGCTGTTAGTTTTGTGTACGAGAGGTTTCAGAATTCTCTCTATGAATCCAGATATTTCTTCCGTGAGTGTGCCAATACCTGATATGATTGGTCTGCCAGGGTTTCCCGGTTTGTGGATCTTGGGTAGCATGTAGAATGTGCCCACCTGAAGAAACTCATACCAAACCAGCCTTCTGTGGGCACAGTTTTTACCATCTGGCAGACGTAGTCTATGGATCTCACAGACACAAGAGTGTACAGAGGACTATGACTGATTACTTCAAGTAAGCCTAACGTCAGTTAACAGAGACTGTATACTGTACGTATAATAAACAGTACTGTACATATGTTTATCAGATGTCAATGTAGCTTCCTCATCCCAGAAGGCCCTGCAAGCTCTACTATTACCCGTGGCCGAATACCTCAAACCTGCTGTTCACCTTTGAGCTCGGAGACAATTAAACTAACCTCGCCTCCAAAGTCCTAGACCAAGGAAGGGAAAGAAAACTAAAAGGATTTTAAGACCCAGTAACCAGACAGATGGTAAGCACAAGTTACCAGTTGTTTATTTAAACCCAATTTGGGGTATGGAAAAAATGATGTTCTTAACACATTAGGTTCTTTTGTAGCATAAAAATACATTTATACATAAACTAATAGCATAATTGTTTCTTATAGGTGCAGCTATAGAACAACAGTGAAACCAACAGACAAGTATTAACCAAAGTATCTTATTTGTTCTCTCTCAATCTATAAATTTCCTTTATATTGTGTGTCTCAAGAATCAATCATTTTGAATTACGTTCGAACTTCTTTTAGGTGAGAACACCCAGATTCAGTCTACAACAGGTAAGTCAGATTAAACTGTGACCTTTCAGTGTCCTTTTGCATAGGAGTGAAGACCTATCTTTGGCCCTTCATGGAGTTTCTTTGTTCTTCTCCCTTGTATATTGGAGCTCAGGATCTTCTCTTTCAGTACAGGAACCTACTGCCTCATCCTTTAAATTAAATCAACAAAAAAACCTTCCTTCCTGACTAACAGCAGGAACAGCACTAGCTGGGATTCAGGGATAGCTGTGGCTTGCTAACTAACAAAATAAAGAATAATTGTATAACCTTAAATAGTTTCTCTGTTCTTGTACTGAGTTCCCTAACTAAGGAAGGGCACTCTTCATTGGATCTTGCAGTCACACAGCTCTCAGCATATTTGTCTCTCCAAATTCATGCAACCTTCCACTCTAGTGCACCAGCATGTGAACACACATACTGCACGCCCAACCTTAAGCTTAGAGGCCAGTTTTCCTAGTGGCTTAACTGGGATACTTGCACAAATTTGTTTTACACAATCATGGTCTCTCTACCAGTCTTAACTGTAAAACTTTTAAATAACATATAAACAAAAAAACGGTTTAGTTCTTTCTTTCTCTTTTTCAAATCACCTTCAGCACACTTCACCTGCATCCAGCCAGTGTTTCAGCACTAAACACTAGCAGAGAAATTCCTTTTCAGATACTTAAACAGTACACAAAAAAACATCAGTTTTAGAACTTTCTTTCTCTGCTCAAATCCAACACTTTTCACCTTCAACTCTCTTCACCTGTATTCAGGAATTTAAAGACAGAAAAACTTACTTTCACACACTTTTTTGCCTAGAAATCCTGTCATACACTCAGAGGTCTCTCATACACATCTTTTCTCTCCAGTCTCTTCAACTCTTCCCCCCACTTCCTGGCAAGCTGTTGCCAAGGGACACTGAGTATCTGAGTCACCAGCTGACCTCTGCTGGCCAATAAGATGTCAGAACACAGGGTGTTTGCCTCATGGACACTAATTAACAATTTTTTACAATCTCCATTTTGGAAAATAACTTTCCATAGGAAATAATAGAAAAGCTATACTTTCAGACAAAACCCCTTAACATTTCTATACAATCAGATCAAAACATCTCACAATTATTGGTGCCATCAAACTATACATACAGTGCACCTTTCATATGTTTAAACACACATCTAAATACATTTACAGACTTTTCTTCAACACTCAGAGCATTGGGGCAAGCCGCAGACAGCACAGCTCCATGCAGGAAGTCCAGAACTGCTTCTGGAGTCACAGCACTGACCACCAACAATCTCTGGGAGCCCAGGTAAAAATAAAAAAAATAAATATAACCCACTGGATTACATCAAGCTTCTTTGGGTCACAACGGTTAAGTGCACGCTCCGGATAACTGCATGTATTTCTTTGGTCCCAGACCCTTGCACTTAAGCAGATTGCACTGTATTCCAATGTGTAGCCCATAAGCTGAGAGTTCCTTTAACAGCTGTCAAATCTGAGGTGCAGTGTACGGCCTTGAAATTTTTGGGCATCAAGTTGGACTTGGTGCTGATGGAATCCAGGTTGCCTCAGGATAAAATTTACAGCCTCTTTTACTAAACTGCACTAGCAATTCCTGGCACAGCAAATAAGAGGAAGCCCATTCAATTCCTATGGGCTTCCTCTCATTTGCAGCACAGGCCCACTGAAGAAGTCTGTAGTGCTAGCTTACTTTGTGCCAGATTCAGTCCTTGACTGGACAGTTTAAATTTTGCTTGTTGAATGTTACTTAAGGGCAGAGATTTCATTTGGCATCTGGCACATCTTACCATTATGATGCAACGGAGGCACCATTTGCTATAGATTCCACTTGCGGTGAAAGAGGACTTGTGAATGCCAAGCCAAATGCAAAGCGGAGATAAGGAGGGCAAAAAAGGACTTTGAGAAGAAATTAGCGTTGGAAGCAAAAATACATAGTAAAAATTTTTTTAGATACATTAAAAGCAGGAAACCGGCCAAAGAGTCGGTTGGGCCGCTGGCCGAAAATGGTGTTAAAGGGGCGATCAAGGAGGACAAAGTCGTAGCGGAGAAATTAAATTAATTCTTTGCTTCGGTCTTCACCGAGGAGGATTTGGGGGGGACACCGGTGCCGGAAAGAATATTTGAAGCGGGGGAATCGGAGAAACTAAACAAATTCTCTGTAACCTTGGAGGATGTAATGGGTCAGTTCAGCAAGCTGAAGAGTAGTAAATCACCGGGACCTGATGGTATTCATCCCAGAGTATTAATAGAACTAAAAAATGAACTTGCGGAGCTACTGTTAGAAATATGCAATCTGTCCCTAAAATCGAGTGTAATACCGGAAGACTGGAGGGTAGCCAATGTTACTCCGATTTTTAAGAAGGGTTCCAGAGGAGATCCGGGAAATTATAGACCGGTGAGTCTGACGTCGGTGCCGGGCAAGATGGTGGAGGCTATTATTAAGAATAAAATTGCAGAGCATATACAAAAACATGGACTGATGAGACAAAGTCAGCACGGATTTAGTGAAGGGAAGTCTTGCCTCACCAATCTAATGCATTTTTTTGAGGGGGTAAGCAAACATGTGGACAATGGGGAGCCGGTTGATATTGTATATCTGGATTTTCAGAAGGCGTTTGACAAAGTGCCGCACGAAAGACTCCTGAAGAAATTGCAGAGTCATGGAATCGGAGGTAGGGTATTATTATGGATTAAGAACTGGTTGAAAGATAGGAAGCAGAGAGTAGGATTGCGTGGCCAGTATTCTCAGTGGAGGAGGGTAGTTAGTGGGGTCCCGCAGGGGTCTGTGCTGGGTCCGTTGCTTTTTAATGTATTTATAAATGACCTAGAGATGGGAATAACTAGTGAGGTAATTAAATTCGCCGATGACACAAAATTATTCAGGGTCGTCAAGTCGCAGGAGGAATGTGAACGATTACAGGAGGACCTTGCGAGACTGGGAGAATGGGCGTGCAAGTGGCAGATGAAGTTCAATGTTGACAAGTGCAAAGTGATGCATGTGGGTAAGAGGAACCCGAATTATAGCTACGTCTTGCAAGGTTCCACGTTAGGAGTTACGGATCAAGAAAGGGATCTGGGTGTCGTCGTCGATGATACGCTGAAACCTTCTGCTCAGTGTGCTGCTGCGGCTAGGAAAGCGAATAGAATGTTGGGTGTTATTAGGAAGGGTATGGAGTCCAGGTGTGCGGATGTTATAATGCCGTTGTATCGCTCCATGGTGCGACCGCACCTGGAGTATTGTGTTCAGTACTGGTCTCCGTATCTCAAAAAAGATATAGTAGAATTGGAAAAGGTACAGCGAAGGGCGACGAAAATGATAGTGGGGATGGGACGACTTTCCTATGAAGAGAGGCTGAGAAGGCTAGGGCTTTTCAGCTTGGAGAAGAGACGGCTGAGGGGAGATATGATAGAAGTTTATAAAATAATGAGTGGAATGGATCGGGTGGATGTGAAGCGACTGTTCACGCTATCCAAAAATACTAGGACTAGAGGGCATGAGTTGAAGCTACAGTGTGGTAAATTTAAAACGAATCAGAGAAAATTTTTCTTCACCCAACGTGTAATTAGACTCTGGAATTCGTTGCCGGAGAACGTGGTACGGGCGGTTAGCTTGACGGAGTTTAAAAAGGGGTTAGATAGATTCCTAAAGGACAAGTCCATAGACCGCTATTAAATGGACTTGGAAAAATTCCGCATTTTTAGGTATAACTTGTCTGGAATGTTTTTACGTTTGGGGAGCGTGCCAGGTGCCCTTGACCTGGATTGGCCACTGTCGGTGACAGGATGCTGGGCTAGATGGACCTTTGGTCTTTCCCAGTATGGCACTACTTATGTACTTATGTACTTATGGAGGCAATTCTTACAGACTTTTAATGGAGTTTGAGTGTGGCAGTCACCATCTATTTCTGCTTGGGATTTGGAGTTTTTTTTCAGACACTTCTGGAGATAGAGGTTTTGGCTTGTATTTTCAAGAGACATGGTGTCTCGGGGAGTGGCAGTTAACAGGGTGCAAAAAGGGTGGTGCAAGAATATTCCTATGCTAGAGCTGTTTCCTGTATTAACTAGCAATTGTCATTTGGGGAGAGAAACTTGTGAATCGTGTGGTAGTTTGCAGTTCTGACAAAATGGCAGTTCTTCTACTAACCTATAAATGTACTCACTCTGCTGCTCCCCAGTATCTCTCCACACTCGTCCTTCCCTACATCCCTTCCCGTGCACTCCGCTCCATGGATAAATCCTTCTTATCTGTTCCCTTCTCCACTACTGCCAACTTCAGACCGCGCCTTCTGTCTCGCTGCACCCTAAGCCTGGAATAAACTTCCTGAGCCCATACGTCTTGCCCCATCCTTGGCCACCTTTAAATCTAGACTGAAAGCCCACCTCTTAAACATTGCTTTTGACTCGTAACCACTTGTAACCACTCACCTCCACCTACCCTCCTCTCCTCCTTCCTGTACACATTAATTGATTTGCTTTGCTTACTTTATTTTTTGTCTGCTAGATTGTAAGCTCTTTGAGCAGGGACTGTCTTTCTTCTATGTTTGTGCAGTGCTGCGTACGCCTTGTAGCGCTATAGAAATGCTAAATAGTAGTAGTAGTAGTGTTAGAGGCCTTTAAAAAAACAATCTGCTCATTGCACTTTGTTTTAGTCTTGTGCCATTTATAGTTGAATTTAACTTTGTCTGCCAAGCATATTCCTGGAATGCATAATGAAATTGCCAATACTATTTCTTTTTTTCAGTGGCATCACTTTTGTGCTTGGCACCAGGGGTGAGATGTGTGGCCTTCAAGAATGCTGCAAAGGTCTTTGGGACATCCTTCAAGCAGTTTGAGATATCTTCTGCAGTCTACTTTGGGCTCCCAACCAGAGGTGTAGCCAGACCTCGATTCCGGGGGGTGGGGCTTGAGCCCAAAGTGTGGGGGGGGGGCACGTTTTGACCTGCCTCCCTACTGCTCTCTGCCCCCACAGCAACCCCACATACCTGGACTGGCGTGGGTCCCAAAGTCCCTTCCTGTGGCGATACTCAGTGTCGCACTGCCTGTCCTGGTCAGGTCGATGGTAGTACACTTCCATCACTGTTCTCTTTCCCTTCACAGATGGAATTTCTATCCATAAGGATTCTACATAGCAAGTGGCCTAGTGGTTAGGGTGGTGGACTTTGGTCCTGGGGAACTGAGGAACTGAGTTTGATTTCCACTTCAGGCACAGGCAGCTCCTTGTGACTCTGGACAAGTCACTTAACCCTCCATTGCCCCATGTAAGCCGCATTGAGCCAGCCATGAGTGGGAAAGCGCGGGGTACAAATGTAACACACACAAAAAAATCTGTTTCCTGCAGAAATGTTATTTTCTCAACATATAATGCCACCCCCAACCTCCAATTTGATCCACCCTAGTGTCACAGTGTCCCATTAATCATCCTCTTTTCCACCAGTTTTACTTATGCTTATTCATACATATCTATCCCATCTAATCAATGGCAAGGTCATCTAGCTAACTCTAGACTCCAATTGCAATTTACTGGATTGTAATGTTTATATGAAAAAAGAAATTCCAGTGTATATTTTCTACTAGAAAACCTAGTTATAAGTATCATCATTTATAGAATTCCCATTCCTATACAAAAACTAATCTTGTTAATATGCCTATTACAAATAATGCTGAAGTTCTTAGAACTCCCATTCCTTGTGCGTATATAAATGTTCGCTCTGCAGCTAACAAAATTGAAATATTATATGATCTAATTGAGTTGAATCAGTATAGTTTTCTATTTCTCACTGAAAAATGTGATTTCTCATGTGGATGACCCTAGATTGAACAATCTCTGTCCAGGAGGCTATAAGGTTACACGTGTTCTGAGAGTGGGTAAAACGTGATGGTAGTCTAATGCTGATTTATAAATCTTTTTTTCAGGATCACTTTGTTAGACTCTTTATCCTCCCCGAACTTGGAAATAATAACTTGTGATGTTATTGATTAAGAACAAAATTACATTGCATATTCAAAAGCAACATGGATTTAGTGAAGGGAAATCTTGCCTCACCAATCTACTACATTTCTTTGAAGGGGTGAACAAACATGTGGATAAAAGTGAGCCGATTGATATTGTGTATCTGGATTTTCAGAAGGCATTTGACAAAGTACCTCATGAAAGACTGCAAAGGAAATTGGAGAGTCATGGGATAGGAGGTAGTGTTCTATTGTGGATTAAAAACTGGTTAAAAGATAGAAAACAGAGAGTAGGGTTAAATGGTCAGTATTCTCAATGGAAAAGGGTAGTTAGTGGGGTTCCCCAGTGGTGTGTGCTGGGTCAGCTGCTTTTTAACAAATTTATAAATGACCTAGAGATGGGAGTAACTAGTGAGGTAATTAAATTTCTTGACAAAACAAAGTTATTCAAAGTCGTTAAATTGCGAGAGGATTGTGAAAAATTGCAAGACTACCTTACGAGACTGGGAGACTGGGCGTCTAAATGGCAGATGACGTTTAATATGAGCAAGTGCAAAGTGATGCATATGGGAAAGAGGACCCCACATGCAAGGTTCCACGTTAAGAGTCGCAGACCAAGAAAGGGATCTAGGTGTCGTCGTGGATGATACGTTGAAACCTTCTGCTCAATGTGCTGCTATGGCTAAGAAAGCAAATAGAATGTTAGGTATTTTTAGGAAAGGAATGGAAAACAAAAATGAAGATGTTATAATGCCTTAATGTAGAGGTCTAAAGAAGCCAAGTGATGTACAGTTATTTGAAGAAATACTCTTTTTTTGTTTGTCTACTTTGTAATTATTGGCTGTATGCAGTGTCAATATCTCTGTAAGTATATGAAATCAATAAAAATTATATTAATAATGCCTTTGTATCGCTCCATGGTGCGACCGCACCTCAAATATTGTGTTCAATTTTGGTTGCCGCATCTCAAAAAATATATGGTGGAATTAGAAAAGGTGCAGAGAAGGGCGACAAAAATGATAAATGGGATGGGACGACTTCCCTATGAGGATAGGCTAAAGCGGCTAGGGCTGTTCAGCTTGGAGAAAAGGCGGCTGAGAGGAAATATGATAGAAGTCTATAAAATAATGAGTGGAGTTGAACGGGTAGATGTGAAGCGTCTGTTTACTCTTTCCAAAAATAATAGGACTAGGGGGCTTGCGATGAAGCTACAATGTAGTAAATTTAAAACGAATTGGAGAAAATGTTTCTTCACTCAATGTGTAATTGAACTCTGGAATTCGTTGCCAGAGAATGTGGTAAAGGCGGTTAGTTAAGCGGAGTTTTAAAAAGGTTTGGATGGCTTCTTAGAGGAAAAGTCCATAGACCATTACTAAATGGTCTTGGGGAAAACACTATTTCTGGGATAAGCAGTATAAAATGTTTTGTACTTTTTGGGATCTTGCCAGGTATTTGTGATCTGGATTGGCCACTGTTGGAAACAGGATGCTGGGCTTGATGGACCTTTAGTCTTTCCCAGTATGGCAATACTTATGTACTTATGGGTGGGTGGCGGGTGGAGAGAGGGAGCTTCTGTTCATTGGGTAGGTGTTTACATGATCGCAAATTTTTGTCCCAGTTGTGGCATGTTGTGAAGCAGCTTGACATGGAAAAATGTCTCTGCAGGGCACCTTTGCAGGTATGGGAGTCGTCAGATTCATGGGATTCATCAGTCTTCCGCTTTGTCATCCTCTTCTGAAGACCCTCCAGGGGATATTTTGGTTAGGCCAGTGCCTGCACCTGGGGTTGCGATGAGAGAGGGCGCTATGCGTATTTCAAGTCAGGGTCATACGCTATGTGAGATTGCACCACTTGATTGTATCATCTCCCAGAAGTGGTGTCAGCAGATTTTGTGTGGTCGATATGTTGATCTTTTCGTGTTGTTGGCAAGGGAGCAAGAGGGTGCAGAAAAAGGATGAGGAAGCTAGGGATGAGACCAAGAAAAAGAAAGCTCAGGTGCCTAAGACTATTTTGAATTGATTATTAGGTTTTTATGTGTATGCTAGTGTATTGTGGGTGGCTAAGCCAGCATTATATCCCATTCTGCTAAGGTATTTGGATGCCATTTTGTGGGCTTAGAAGTCATATGGGGATTAGGCCTGGCTAAATTATGATGAGCAATTTCGTTAAGGGTTGGCATACAACAAATCAGAGGCTGGGGTTATCGTGATGTGGATGTGTGGCTGTCTCAAATGACTGCAGCTTAAGCACCATTTTTTTGTGATGTTACCCCCTCAGGGTGTTCTTCATCCTTGGGGTGGTCTGCAGTCCTGGCTGCTTCAGCGCAGATTTGAAAAAAGTTACCAGTGGGTGCCTCTATCAGTGGTGATGGTGGGGAGTGCCGCTTGGGCAACCCAGCTTGGCCGCACATCGGGACTGGGGTGCAAGTTAATGCCAACTGCTGAGATGGAGTTCAGTGTCACTTCTCCCATCGATGTAGCCAGTGCCAGGACCCCCATCCAGTGTTCTGGTGTCGGGGGTCATGGACGAGGATGTTCGGGACTGCCAGGTTTCACAAGTTTTTAGTGGTAAAGCACCATCACCTATTAATTTACGTGCCTTACATCTGTGGTTGCAGTGTTATCCAAATTCAGAAGTGGTGCAATTGTTGTGGAGCAGGTTTCTTTTCAGGGTCCAGTTTTGGTGCAGGATTGCAAGAATGCTCCATTGGTGGATCATCTGTGGTCTGTGGTACGTGCTAAACTTGCAAAGGATTTGGAGTTGGGGCATATCCCCGGAACTTCTGCTGAGCCTCCATTGCCTAATCTTGTACTGTTCCCGAGTCATTACTATCTGATACACAATTTATCCTATGAGGTACACAGCGTTAACACCTTCATCGATCCAGCCTTGTGCATGGTGCAGTACATGTCATTTGATAAGTGTGGTCTAGATGGTGCCCTTAAGGCAGATATTGAATCTGCATTTTGATTATTGCCTGCCCATCCAGAAACCTTTATCTGCTGGGTTTTTAATTTGAGCAGCAGTATTATTTTGACCATTGTATGCCTATGGGCTGTTCTATATCATGTGCATTTTTTGAGACCTTTTCCACCTTCGTATACTGGGTGATACAATGAGATTTCAGATGGGATACAGTGGTTCACTATCTTGACAATGTTTTTGGTCTGTGGGTCAGCAAGCAGTTCTCATTATGTGGAGGCTTTGCATTGTGCAACAGATGTGTTGGGCATCCTGTTAGCGGCAGATAAGACTGCGGGGCCTTGTTGTCAGTTGGTCTTTTTTGGCATTGAGCTGGATTCTGTATGTATGGAATTGTAGCTGCCTCACAATAAAGTGCAACAGCTGGCAACAGATATCCAGTCTTTGTTGGGGCGCTTTAATTCTGCAGCCAGGGATGTCCTGATGGGGAGGGTTTTTGCTTGTTGATTGGTGCTGTTGTCACAGGGTTTACATCAGAAGCATTTTAAAGTGTGGCTTATCCAGGGTGTGCGAGAAGATTTGGTTTTGTGGAAAACCTTCCTTTCAGATTTCAACTGAGTACGTATTTGGCAACATGCAAATTTGAATTTAAATTTCTTTACTGATGCTTCAGGAGAGTTGGGTTTTGGCATTTACATCCAAGGCACCTGGTGTGAAGAGACCTGGCCATCATGGTGTCGTGAGAGGGGATGGTATCAGAATGTGGCCTTCCTAGAGCTTTTCTGGTGTGGGTGGCTTTGGAGTTCTGGGCGAATTATTGGTTAACAGTAGAGTGATATTTCACTCTGATAATATGGCTGTGGTGGTGGTGCTGAATCAGCAGTCAGCATGATGTCCATTGTTGGTTGAAGTGTTATGTTTAATTGTGTTCTGTTGTTTGCGGTTGAATCTTATGCTTTCTGGCTTGCCATGTCCCTGGAGTCCATAATGATATAGCAGATGCTCTGTCTCAATTTCAGTCGGCACGGTTCAGAGCATTGGCTCCAGATGCAGGTGGTGCAGCAACAGCCATGCCATCAGAGCTTTGGTCAAGTTTCCTCATGCGTTCGATGAATTGCTGACTTGTTCCTTGCAGGGGCGTAGCTACGGGTGGGCCTGGGTGGGCACAGGCCCACCCAATCTCGGCTCAGGCCCACCCACAGTCTTTGTCTGTCCCTCCAATCAGTGTGGCGCCAGTAGGCTGCACTCAATTCAGGCACATGGATGGATACAGCTGGAAGCAAACAGCAATCCTCCACTCTTACGTGCCTAATTTTTATTGTCTGCAGCCCTGTGGTGCCTCAAATGGGGAAGTCGGAACTTTAGTGTCCAAAGACAAAACACTGGTGAAAGGGATTTTGCATCTGCAGTGATTTTCTGGTTCCAGGCAAACTCGCACTGTTACAGATGCGTCCCTGGCCCTGCAGTCCTCCCTGAAAGTGTAAAATTTCTAACCCTCAAATCTCTGAGGAACTTACTTCACACAGGTTGGTGACAAAAGTCTTCCAAAACTTTGTGGCTCATCATTAAAGCTGTTAAGGGACTATTAAAGTGGTAATGAAGCCATTAGCAGCTTGCAAGATAAACCAGCCCTTTGGCCGCTTTTTTTGTGATGTAGTTGAAAATAAGCCATAAATATCCTGTTTTCAAAGTCTTCTTCCCATGTCTAAAAACAGTAATGGGGGATCTAATAACAAAAACTTGAAAAGTTCCTAACGTGCCTTTAAGAAAATACAATTGCAACCTGAATTAGAACAATGCAAATCCCAGAGCACCAAAATCTTTATTTTAGTGCAAGAATCTAATTCCTCAGGGGTTCTTTATCTTATTTTAGTTTCTCCTATTTATCTGCATTGTCGTTTGGAAACGCTGGGACAGGATGCCACCTAATATTGAACATCGAATATCATAGCAAAATCTTCACAGAAACATATAACTTTCATTTTTCATTAGACAATTAGATTTTTGTTTCTTAAATGTTTTCTTTTTAAATATATAAAAACTGCAGTTTCCCTGTCTGTCCATTTGTAAAAGAGAAATAAAAGTTAATAAGTAGTTTGTAGAAGAACACAGATGATACCGTTTACTTGGATTGAGTAAAGTCTGCGTTTAGCTCTGGAAAAGAACTTTTTGTGTTTTTTATACATTGAAAATGTCATATTGAGGCTTAAAGACACTGTGGTTTTGTTGTTGTTTTTCTGGACTTGTTTTGTGCACGCCTTCAAGATAAATTCTGATGTCAGAAAACGCTTAAATATTTTTAATGGACCCCACCCTTGCGAATTTTGTTTTAATTTCTGAATTTTCCCGCCTCAGTCTCATGTGACACCTGCCCTGCCCCCCTCCCCATGCCTCTGCGGCACACACAACAGAATCTGCCAAGGCTCTTCTTCCAGGCCGGGTCTCCTCTGCAGTACTGTGCCTGTGCCTGTGCCAGCACTGAGCTCCTTTAGGACCCGAACTCCCTCAGCTGGAGAAGTTGGATTGGTCCGAAGTTGGTTACTCCGATTTTTAAGAAGGGTTCCAGAGGAGATCCGGGAAATTATAGACCGGTGAGTCTGACGTCGGTGCCGGGCAAGATGATGGAGGCTATTATTAAGAATAAAATTGCAGAGCATATACAAAAACATGGACTGATGAGACAAAGTCAACACGGATTTAGTGAAGGGAAGTCTTGCCTCACCAATCTAATGCATTTTTTTGAGGGGGTAAGCAAACATGTGGACAATGGGGAGCCGGTTGATATTGTATATCTGGATTTTCAGAAGGCGTTTGACAAAGTGCCGCACGAAAGACTCCTGAAGAAATTGCAGAGTCATGGAATCGGAGGTAGGGTATTATTATGGATTAAGAACTGGTTGAAAGATAGGAAGCAGAGAGTAGGATTGCGTGGCCAGTATTCTCAGTGGAGGAGGGTAGTTAGTGGGGTCCCGCAGGGGTCTGTGCTGGGTCCGTTGCTTTTTAATGTATTTATAAATGACCTAGAGATGGGAATAACTAGTGAGGGTAATTAAATTCGCCGATGACACAAAATTATTCAGGGTCGTCAAGTCGCTGGAGGAATGTGAACGATTACAGGAGGACCTTGCGAGACTGGGAGAATGGGCGTGCAAGTGGCAGATGAAGTTCAATGTTGACAAGTGCAAAGTGATGCATGTGGGTAAGAGGAACCCGAATTATAGCTACGTCTTGCAAGGTTCCGCGTTAGGAGTTACGGATCAAGAAAGGGATCTGGGTGTCGTCGTCGATGATACGCTGAAACCTTCTGCTCAGTGTGCTGCTGCGGCTAGGAAAGCGAATAGAATGTTGGGTGTTATTAGGAAGGGTATGGAGTCCAGGTGTGCGGATGTTATAATGCCGTTGTATCGCTCTATGGTGCGACCGCACCTGGAGTATTGTGTTCAGTACTGGTCTCCGTATCTCAAAAAAGATATAGTAGAATTGGAAAAGGTACAGCGAAGGGCGACGAAAATGATAGTGGGGATGGGACGACTTTCCTATGAAGAGAGGCTGAGAAGGCTAGGGCTTTTCAGCTTGGAGAAGAGACGGCTGAGGGAAGATATGATAGAAGTGTATAAAATAATGAGTGGAATGGATCGGGTGGATGTGAAGCGACTGTTCACGCTATCCAAAAATACTAGGACTAGAGGGCATGAATTGAAGCTACAGTGTGGTAAATTTAAAACGAATCGGAGAAAATTTTTCTTCACCCAACGTGTAATTAGACTCTGGAATTCGTTGCCGGAGAACGTGGTACGGGCGGTTAGCTTGACGGAGTTTAAAAAGGGGTTAGATAGATTCCTAAAGGACAAGTCCATAGACCGCTATTAAATGGACTTGGAAAAATTCCGCATTTTTAGGTATAACTTGTCTGGAATGTTTTACGTTTGGGGAGCGTGCCAGGTGCCCTTGACCTGGATTGGCCACTGTCGGTGACAGGATGCTGGGCTAGATGGACCTTTGGTCTTTCCCAGTATGGCACTACTTATGTACTTATGTACTTATATGTCCCTCAGTGATCACCCTTCAGCCCCAGGCCTCAGTCAACACTGCACCATAGCTATAACAGGCACACACTGGAAGGAGACAACACAGTAAGTTCTCAGCACCACTTGCACACTCACTGGCTGCATACTGTGAATATCTATAGCTTCTTTTGAGAAACTCAGAGCCCAGGTATACAATGTTTTATATGCTCTCTGGGTGGGGGTGGGCTCTTCACTGCCTGTGTAAAAAAAAGGTATATTTAATGTTAGTGGATGTTTGGGTGGGGATGGTCTCTGCAGTGCTCCAGTAAAAAAAAAAAAAAAAGTTTTATATTAATGTTGATGGGTTTCTGGGGACAGGCTAAATGCCCAGGTTCAATTTTCTAATAAGTTGTATTTTCATGTTGGTGGGTTTTTGGGTGGGGACGGCTGGTGTGCTTGAGGATGGGGGGTAGGGGAGGTTGGGAAGGGCAGGGGATATGCCAGACTATGGGGGGGATTGTTAGGGGGTAGGACAGGGCTGATGCTAGGCTACAGGAAGAGGTGGGGGTTAGGGTAGGGCTCATACCTAGCAACAGGGATGTATGTTGGGGAAGGGAAAGGCTGATGCTGGGCTATGGATAAATTTCATTGCTCTGATTTTATTGCAGGATCCTATCATGTGTTGAGATATTTGCCATTATAGTGGCCTTATGTCTGGTGAAGTTTACAATATGGGATAATGTAATTATATTTTAAAATATTGTTTTTTTCCATTAAGTATGTATGTGGTTTATGTTGATGCAGGTCAGCAGTTGAGCAGGCTACTTAGAAAACCATCATCAAGTGCATTCTAAGGCATTAGTTTGTAGTATCCCAAGAAACACTATTCAAACCTATATACATAGTGCCCACCCTTATTAGCTCTGGGCCCACCCAAAATGTCAGGCCTGGCTACGCCACTGCCCTGGAGTAGCCTAGTGGTTGGTGCAGTGCACTGTACAGAAGGGGACCCAGGCCCATATCCCACTCTAACTGTTAAACTTCTGGTGGAAAGTGTGAGCCCTACAATGTACCCATTGTACCCACATATAGGTGATACCTGCAGACCTAAAAGCTATTGTAGTGGTGCACAGGTTGGTACAGTAGGTTTGAGGCTCACTATCAAACATATAAACGGCAAGTGACCAACTCACCTGCAAATGCGCAGTAGAGTCGGAACGCTGAGAGTGTAGAAGTCCAAGCCCCACCTCCACCAGCAGTACAGCCCAATAGGGAGGAGGGCTTGGACATGGGCGTGGAAATCGGAGGAGGAGGGAGCAGGGAGGGAAGGAGGGGGCGGAACTGAGGGAAACAGACGCTGGGGGGAGGGCAGGGGAGAGAGCAGGGTGGTGGGGGGGGGGGGGCAAAAAACTAGCCGTTGTTACGGGCTTAACGGCTAGTACAATATAAGGGGGTAATGGTGAGATGTGTACCTGGGATCTTTATGTGAAGTCCCAGTGCAGTGCCCCCCCTAGGGTGTCCCATTGCTCTGCTGGAATGTCTGTGTGGCCAGTCTACTAATAATACTGAGCCCCCATATGTCCCAATGGCTTGTTTTTGTGCATTTTCCCTTGGATTTCTTTTTTTTTTTTTTTTTTTTCAAAATGGTCACAAAATAAAAATACACTGAGCAAAAACATGGTCTAGGAAATGGCCATTTTCGAAACAAAATAGACATTTTTCAGGTTTGAAAATGGCTATGTTTGCCTCTTGATTTTTGGACATTTTCAGTAAAATGTCCAAAGTTGGAATAAGATATCATATTGGAAATGCCCTTTCACACCTCTTACTTATCTGTGGTACTTATTCTTCAAGTGTTTTCTTCGAGATTTTCAATAAAGAATCTCTTGGAATTAAAAGAAATAATAATAAATAATGTAGAGAAATGGGACTGATTACTGAAATTATGGAGCTTGTTGCAGCCAAGGTTTTTCTGGCCAGAGCTCTGAGGGTCCCTTTTCACATTTAGTTTTGGGTTTTAAAAGGGGGGGGGGGGGTACGCTGATTCTTTTTTCTCCAGTGGGTACAATTGTTTTTGAATTAGCTTTTATGAAACAGGCATAAAATAGGTGCCTCTTTGAACATTTCACATAGGTGCCAGGTTATAAATTTAGACCCAAATTGCATTTTTTAATTTATTAGGAACTACTACTACTACTATTTAGCATTTCTATAGCACTACAAGGCGTACGCAGCACTGCACAAACATAGAAGAAAGACAGTCCCTGCTCAAAGAGCTTACATCTAAGATGCTATTGTTTAATAATCTATTTAAGAAAGACAAATGTTGAGAGACAATTTTCAAATGCATTTCCATTAGTTAACTGGTGTTTACCTATAAAGAAACTTTGAAATTTAACCCCCCCCCCCCTCCCCATTGTGAGCAGGGAAAGGTGGGATACGTCTGCTGAACTGCACATGAAGATCTCATTTTGAATCTCCGCTTTCTTTTCTCTTCTCAGCCTAAGCACTTGGAATGCTTAATGTTTGATGTTTGAAAGGACTTGATATACCACCCTTCAGAAAACAATCAGAGCGATGGACAAATACAAAATGGGGGAAAAGGAAAGAACTAGAAAAAGACAAAAAAAAAAAAACAACAACCCAGGGATAGCCAAGAGGAAATGACTGGGGGGCGAGGAAAGCAAAATATAGTAGTGACAGGACACTACAGGACGGGGAGCCAAGCTGGGTCAATCATGATGTGGCAAAGAGAAAAGCCTGGGAAAAAAGATGTCTTCACGGCTTATTGAGGATATGTCTCACCTAGGATGTAAACCGCACTGAACCCTGGAAAGGGGATATTAGTGGTATATAAGAATTGATTTGATTTGTTCTAAAACAGGGATAGGACTGCTCAGAATGGAGCTCAGGTGGAAGGACTTTCCAGAGAGACGGAGCAACTGTAAAGAAAGCTGAGTGATGGGGTAGATTGTAGGTGAGACAGTGGACTGGGGGTAAGGAAAGTCGAGAGGCAAAGGCAGAGCACAGAGTTCTAGAGGATGTGTAAGGAGTAATAAGTGCGGACAGGTAAGAAGGGATCCCAGTGTGGGGAACTTTGTGAGCCAGGATGAAGACCTTAAACTGAATACGATAGGGGACAAGGAGCCAGTGATGATGAGCGATAAGGGGGGGGGGGGGAGAGACATGATATGACCAATGGGTGTGAGAGAGTAACCGAATGGTGGTATTCTGAATTATTCGTAAACATTAAGGAGAAACTTAGGGAGACCCAGGTAAACCATATTACAACAATCGAGGCAGGTGGAGACCAAGGAACAAAGTAGGGTTGTACAGGAATTAGTATCTAGGGTACGACATAAAGAACAGATAAGGCGGAGAGAGTAGAAACAGGCCCACACTGTTGAAGAAACCTGTAAGTCGAAAGACAGTTCAGAGTCAAAGGTGACCCTCAAGTATTTGAGGGAAGGAACCTGCTGAATGGACAAATTCTGGAAAAGGGGGTGGCAGAGGAGGTGAAAGGACAACCGGTGATCCAGAGTGCAACGTCAATATGTCATATCCTCATTAATAGTGACATCTGTGCCTTATGACATATTGATGTTTTCTATTTGATGTATCAGGTCCTCAATACATATAATGTCTATTCCTTACAACCTATTGATATCTTCCATTCAATAAATAGCAAATGATCTGGGACCTTAATTGTGGAAACTGCAGCTCACAGTTCTCATGATCACATATCTCTGGAGCAAAGTAAGTCTCAAGCTAGATTAGTCTCAACACGGCTTATTGAGAATATGACATATTGACTATTGGAGGTTCCTTCCTCTTCTTCTTCTTTTTCAGTGACAGCAATTGGTGAACAAAAAAATTTTTGGACTCATATTTAGAACCGACTGCATTCATACTATCTTAAGCATGCGCTGTTATCCCATATTGTTAGATTTATGCTTACGTATGGGTAACCCTATTGGGTAGCTGAAGGTTCAGAAATATTTTAATGATAATTTTTTAATAAAGGTGTCTCATTTAGAGGAATTCTACATGTCAAAAAATCATGTTTTAGATTGTGATTTTTGATCATTGTATTTATGCAATAGCCCTGTTTTATTAAGTGATGCATATTTATTGGGGATATCCTGAAAACCTGACTGGCCCTGAGTGTGCCCTGAGGATTAAGTTGAGAACAACTGCTATAGATCTACTATACATACACAGCACTGCAGGGGCGTAGCCACGGGCGGGCCTGGACGGGCCCAGCGTTGCCTGCCTGCCTTTTAAAATAATTCGTCTCCCCAGGCTCCGCTGTATTTACTTCTTCGCCCGTTGCAAAGTGCTGCCGTTTGCACAGGCAGCTCTGCTCCCCTTTTCCGTGACGGGTGAAGAAGTAAATGCAGCGGAGCCTGGGGAGATGAATTATTTTAAAAGGCAGGCAGGCAACGCTGCTGAACGCTGCTTCCCGCCACGCTGCTGACTAGCGCAGGGATGAGACTTCTCAAGCCTTGGGGGCCTGCAGAAGATTCTTCAGCTGGCAGGGTCCAGAGATCCCCGCCAGCCCAGGTATTTATCTTTACGGGAGGGGGATGGACAGAGAGGAAATATGTGGGTCATGCCCACCCAGTCCACCTCCAGGCCCACCCAAAAATTGAGGTCTGGCTACGCTACTGGTTCCTTGACAGTGAATAAGCATAGGTAGAACCGTTTTCTACAGTATTTGGTTTCTCAAAGAGTGGAAGTGTGCTTTCCTATCCCATTAGTATGGGTACTGAATTTTATTCTACTTACCCAGCAGCAAGGGTGATCAGTGGGCATGCTTTATCAGTTGTTGGCTAGTCTGATGTTCCTTTCACATCTGCATGGTACTGCGGATCTGACCGCTGCATTTCTTGTGCGTAAGCTATTATGTGATTATGTACATTCCCCTCCATCTTGTTTAGAGGGTCCGCCGTCCAACTGGGCATCATCTGCTGCGACAACTATGGGGAGTGTTGTGCAGTATATGCTGTTCTCCTTTTGAGGTTTGCTTGTTTCAGTTGGCCTTCTCAGTGGCCTTCTTTGTGGCCCTGCAGGTAGGAGAGTTAGTGGCTCCTAGGAAGATTTGTAAAATGACTGCCACAAATAGTGACTTATCAAATAGTGACTGCCACAAATAGTGACTTATCTAGGTGACTTACTATATCCAAGATCGAACATCTCAATGCTACACTTATCAAATAGTGACTTATCTAGATGACTTATTATATCCAAGATTGAACCCCTCAATGCTACACTTTTACCAGTAGGGGTCAATCATGTAACTGCAATTTTTTTCTTCTTCATTCAGATAGAGCATGAGTAAATTGCTTCCATATTACCTCTGAACATAATATATATCTTTGTGCTGGACCTGAACCAAAATACTGCTAAGTGATTTCTGATTATCTTATTCTAACTTCTCAACTTTTTGGCTATAGGTTTAGCTACCTGATATTCTCTTTAATTTAATACTTATTGCTTAATTAATTTGTCCTGTGAATCTGTATTGTGGAGCACTTCTCTGTCTTCTAACCCTGCTCCCCCTCCCAAAAAGACAAAAACAACAACAACAAAAATAATACCCTCTTTCCTTTCCTGCCTATCTCTGATAGAGGATAGGCTTTTCTAACTTTACTAAAGGAAAGTTATATTCTAGTGGAATTTGAAAGTTAAATCAACTGAAAATTCTTTGATCAGACTGTAGCATTCTGGTCATACCACCTAGAGAACTTTTTGACACAGCACTTAGCTGACTCACTGTGAGGTAATCACTGCACAGCAGGAGGCGGGTTGGGCTCTGAATAGGGAGACACAGATCACATTGTTTGTAGCATTCCATGTGCTGGGCCTGAACCGAAATACTGCTAAGTGATTTATGATTATCTTATTCTAACTTCTCAACTTTTTGGCTATAGGTTTAGCTACCTGATATTCTCTTTAATTTAATGCTCATTGTTTAATTAATTTGTCCTGTGAATCTGTATTGTCCTGTGAATCTGCACTTCTCTGTCTTCTAACCCTGCCCTCCTCCCAAAAAGACAAAAACAACAACAAAAAAAAATAATACCCTCTTTCCTTTCCTGCCTAGCTCTGATAGAGGATAGGCTTCTCTAGTTTTACTAAATGAAAGTTATATTCTAGTGGAATTTGAAAGTTAAATCAACTGAAAATTCTTTGGTCAGACTGTAGCATTCTGGTCTATCTAGAGAACATTTTTGATACAGCACTCGGCTGACTCACTGGACTTATAGGGTTTTCCAGTCATATATAGACAAGCCCAAAACTCATTAACTTAACTCCTCAGTCACACACAGGCAATCTTACAGACTGTTAACCCCATCATAGTACACCTGTTCATACCCATTTCAACCAATCAGGATGACTTTTATTCTCTGTAATAATTGTGGTGCTTTAGTTTCAAGGCCAATCATCTGGAGACTTAAGGCTTGTCCTATCTGTCTTCAGCTTGCTAGTTTAAAACAGGAGCTCAATAAAGTAAAGTAGGAATTGGATGTACTTAAAGCAGCTTCTAGGACTGCACAGAATCAAACCAAATTCTCACCACTGCCTCAAAGGATAAAACCACCTAAGAATAGATGGTTCACGGTAGGCTCAGGCAGACTTTGTTATGTGACACAGAAGCATCCGCCCTCACAAGTGTTGCCCTACAGAATTCTTTTGCTCCATTACAGCACTGTGATGTTCCTGAAAATAGAACTGAGGCAGAAGAAAAAACAATGAAGGTGAAACAAAAAGATATGAAGGTACCCAAAGAGAAAAGACACCCCCAAATCACTAATGTTGAAACTCATACCAGGAAACTGTTGCTACTAGGGGATTCCATTATAAGAGGCATTAACTTTGAAACACAGTTCAAGGGGCCATGCAAAGTGAAATGCCTTCCAGGCTCTTCAGCTACCAGGAGTACCAAGCAAATAATCTCTATAATCAGAGAAGAAACTAAGGAGTCAAACACTGATGTTGTTATCCACCTGGGAACAAATGACTTGTCCAGTAATACCCCACTGAAATGACAGGGACCTGGGGAAAGGAAGAAGCGATATGGATCACCTTAAAAAGAGATGATAGAACCTCTGTCCACGTGGGTGTTGTCTACAGACCTCTGACACAGTTGGAGGTACTAGATAAAGATCTGATCACAGATATTCAAAAGTTGGGAAAGAAGAGAGAGGTGTTGTTGCTGGGAGATTTCAATATGATGGATGTAGATTGGAAGGTTCCATCTGCGGAATCGGAAAGAAGTAGAGAGATCGTGGATGCTTTTCAAAGTGCTCTGCTCAGACAAATGGTGACGGAACCCACGAGGGAGGTAGAGACACTGACTCTGGTGCTCACAAATGGGGATAGTGTGTCAAATGTCCGAGAGGGTGCCCACCTGGGCAGCAGTAACCATCAAACAGTTTGGTTTGATATGACAGCTGAAGTGGAGGGTGGCCACTCAAAACTCAAAGTCCTGGATTTCAAGCATGCTGACTTTAGTAAAATGGGGGAATACCTGAGCTGTGGGCTGTGAGGACGAACGAGAAATGGAAGGACAGTGGTCCAGGCTGAAAGAAGCCATAAATATGGCCACAAACCTTATGTAAGGAGAGTAAATAAAAGCAAGAGAAAAAGGAAACCGATATGTTCTCCAAGCAAGTGGCTGAGAAAATAAGGCAAAAGAGTTGGCGTTCCTGAAATACAGAAAAACTCAAGAAGAGGAACACGGAAAGGAATACCGGATGAAACTGAAAGAAGCCAAGAGAGAGATACGTCTGGCGAAAGCGCAAGCGGAAGAACAAATGGCTAGAAATGTAAGGAGGGGTGACAAAAATTCTTCAGGTATATTAGTGAAAGGAAAATGACTAAAAGGGAATTGTGACACTGAAAGATGCTGCAAACCGCTGTGTAGATAATGATGAAGAAAAAGCAAATTTGCTAAATAGATACTTTTGTTCTGTTTTCACAGAAGAAAATCCTGGAGAAGGACCATGATTGACTGGCAAAAGTACATATGAGAATGGAGTGGATATAGCACCATTCATGGAACAGAGTGTGTATGAACAACTTGAAAATGTAAAGGTGGACAAAAGCCATGGGACCGGACGGGATCCACCCTAGGGGAGCTCAGAGAGGTTCCGGCAGGTCCTCTTAAGATTTGTTTAATACATCCTTGGAGATGGGAGAGGTTCCATGGGATTGGTGTCACTTCGGTGGCCGTGACCACCTCAGACTTACCTCATTCTGGGGGCCAGTGGCCTGTGCTGGCTTCTCTCTGTGTTTGTGTTAGTCTTGTCTCTGTCTGGTGTGCTGGCTGCTTCCAGCATGAACCTGATTGCTTCACTAGACCTCACCTGTGTGGGCTATGCCTCTCTAGGGAGCCAGCATCTAAGATGGCTGCCACTGGCTCTATGCCAGCTTCCAAGATGGCTCCTGCTGTCTTTCCTGTGGGCTCACTTCCTATGTGTGTCAAGCCTCTATTGGGGTCAAGGTACTTCCTGCTTCTGTCCTGCTGCTGGTGACATCAAATATTGAAAGGTATTAATCCGCAAACGAATCTTTTCCGGAGATGGGAAAGGCGGTTAGAACGAGAGGACATGAAATGAGATTGAAGGGGGGCAGACTCAGAAAGATGTCAGGAAGTATTTTTTCACAGAGAGGGTGGTGGACGCTTGGAATGCCCTCCTGCGGGAGGTGGTGGAGATGAAAACGGTAACGGAATTGAAACATGCGTGGGATATGCATAAAGAAATCCTGTGCAGAAGGAATGGATCCTCAGAAGCTTAGCTGAAATTGGGTGGCGGAGCAGGTGGGGGGAAGAGGGGTTGGTGGTGGGAGGCTAGGATAGGGGAGGGCAGACTTATATGGTCTGTACCAGAGCTGGTGATGGGAGGCGGGACTGGTGGTTGGGAGGTGGGAAATACTGCTGGGCAGACTTATACGATCTGTGCCCTGAAAAAAACAGGTACAAATTCAAGGTAAGGTACAAATTCAAGGTAAGGTATACACATATGAGTTTATCTTGGGCAGACTGGATGGACCATGCAGGTCTTTTTCTGCCGTCATCTACTATGTTACTATGTTACTATCAGTGAGAGCCTTCATAAGGAAGTGCTGTGCTGGCATTCTGGGCCTTTGCATTAGTGTTATGCTCTTAGGCCAGGTCAGGTTAGTAAGTGTCTGCTGCACTACTGCTGAGCCTGTCTCTGGGTTCCAACCCAGCTTCACTCTGTGTCTGTTGTCTTCCTGTGGGGGGTTCCTCCCTGCCACTGTGTGTCTGTGGACTGCGGGTCCTTCCTTGCTTACCCTGTGTTTGGGATGAAGCCTCTTCCTGGCTTACCCTGTGTTGGGGTGAAGCCTCTGTTCCGGCTTACCCTGTGTTTGGGGGTGAAGCTGCTGTCCGTTGTTTTCTCTGCTCTGCTGCCTGCCCAAGACCTTGGCCTTGTATTCCTGGTTTGCTCTCTTTACCCTAAGTCCTGCCTTGCCTAGCCTGTGTGCCTACCCTGCTTATATATCCTGAGTGTATATCCTGAATCCTGTATCTGTCTAGCTAGTGTGTATTTCCTGGGTGGTTATTCCTGTATCCTGTCTCCACCTAGCTAGAGGGTTTACCTTGTGGGTATTCACGGATCCCGTTCTGCCTAGTGTGTATGCTGCCCAGTCCTTGCTCCTGCTAGGCTTCTGTACACCTTGTGTTTCTTGGTCTGTCTTCTGGGTCTTGCTAGTGGCTGTACAGCAGCACACTGTCTGTGTTTAGTTCCTAGTCTGGTCTCCCTCGTGTTTTCCCAGACCCAGGGTGGGTCCTCTGGATCTTCAGTTCCTGCCTTATCCTGCAAGTCCTGCCGGCCACCTGCACTTCGGAGCTCAACTCCGGAGGAACGGTGGCTAAGTGCAGGTGAAGCTGTTCCTGTTTCATCTGTTCTAGTTGCCTGCCTTGTACTACTCCAGTCCAGAGTTCCAGTGCTGCTCTTCTGTGTTTCCAGTCTCGAGGTGGTCTTGCCTGCCGCTCCTCGGCAGTGGCCCAAGGGCTCACGAACTCCAGTCCTGCCTCGAGGACCTGACAGAATGCCAAGGCCCTCGAGAATGCGACAATTGGAGAACAGCAGATGTGGTCCCTCTTCACAAAAGTGGTGATAGGGAAGAAGCTGGAAACTACAGGCCAGTAAGCCTCACTTTGGTTACTGGAAAAGTAATGGAAGCGATGCTGAAGGAAAGGCTAGTGAATTTCCTGGAAGCCAATAAGTTACAAGATCTGAGACAAATGGTTTTACCAAAGGTAAATCATGCCAAACGAATCTCATTGAATTCTTTGACTGGGTGACCGGAGAATTGACTCATGAACGTAATCTACTTAGATTTCAGCAAAGCTTTTGACACTGTTCCCCACAGGAGGCTCTTGAATAAACTTGACAGTCTGAAGATAAAACCCGACATGGTGAACTGGATTAGGACTGGTTGACAGACAGACGGACAGAGGGTGGTGGTTTAATGGAATTCGTTCGAATGAGGGAAAGGTGAGTGGTGGAGTGCTTCAGGGATTGGTGCTGGGGCCGATTCTGTTCAATATATTTGTGAGTGACATTGCCGAAGGGTTAGAAGGTAAAGTTTGCCTTTTTGCGGATGATACTAAGATTTGTAACAGAGTGGACACCCAGGAGGGAGTGGAAAAACATGAAAAAGGATCTGCAGAAGCTAGACGAATGGTCTAAGTTTTGGCAATTAAAATTCAATGCGAAGAAATGCAAGTGATGCACTTAGGGAGTAGAAATCCACGGGAGACGTATGTGTTAGGCGGTGAGAGTCTGATATGAACAGACGGGGGAGAGGGATCTTGGGGTGATAGTATCTGAGGATCTGAAGGTGACGAAACAGTGTGACAAGGCGGTGACCATAGCTAGAAGGTTGCTAGGCTGTATAGAGAGAGATGTGACCAGCAGAAGAAAGGAGGGTTTATGCCCCTGTATAAGTCGTTGGTGAGGCTCCACCTGGCGTATTGTGTTCAGTTTAGGAGGCCGTATCTTGCTAAAGATGTAAAAAGAATTTGAAGCGGTTGCAAAGAAAAGACTACAAAAATGGTATGGGATTTGCGTTACAAGACATATGAGGAGAGACTTGCTGACCTGAACATGTATACCCTGGGAGGAACGGAGAAACAGGGGTGATATGATACAGATGTTCAAATATTTGAAAGGTATTATCCGCAAACGAACCATTTCTGTAGATGGGAAGGCGGTTAGAACTAGGGGACATGAAATGAGATTGAAGGGGGCAGACTCAAGAAAAATGTCAGGAAGTATTTTTTCACAGAGAGAGTGGTGGATACTTGGAATGCCCTCCTGCGGGAGGTGGTAGAGATGAAACGGTAACAGAATTCAAAAATGCGTGGATATAAACATAAAGGAATCCTGTTCAGAATGAATGGATCCTCAGAAGCTTAGCGGAGATTGGGTGGCAGAGCCGGGTGGTGGGAGGCGGGGCTAGTGCTGGCAGACTTCTACGGTCTGTGCCCTGAAAATGGCAGATACAATCAAAGTCAGGTATACACATAAAGTAGCACATATGAGTTTATCTTGTTGGGCAGACTGGATGGACTATACAGGTCTTTCTCTGTCATCATATACTATGTTACTATGTAAAAAGACTGCCACCAATATACTTTGTTTTTACTGGAGCCTTATAGATGCTTTACAGAAAGCTTTGTATTTAGCCAGCCTTTTTGAAAGTAGCTTGCAAATTTTGAAATCCAAACATAAAACATCCCTTTTTCTACCTAGACAGCCTATGCAAAAATCAGGCTTCCCATATTCCACACTTCCATTTAGTGAGCACAAAGTAGAATCCATAAAATTAATAGATAGATAAATGGAAAGTTACAACTTAAAAAAAGGAAGTACAAAAGATAACAATAAAATGTTTTATAAACAATACAAAAAATAGCAACAACCGCTTTTTTAAATCTTCAGCATATTGCAGAATATAAACTTATCAATAAAAAGTGAAAAGAACAGACCAGCCCTGTAGCTTAGCTGTTCCATTGCACATTATGTGCTTCAGAAACAGCTGTTGACGTTCAGAGGTAATATGGAAGCAATTTACTCAGGCTCTATCTGGATGAAGAAGAAAAAAATTGCAGTCACATGATTGACCCCTACTGGTAAAGTGTAGCATTGAGGGGTTCAATCTTGGATATAATAAGTCACCTAGATAGTCGTCTAAGAAGGGTAATGAAAGGGGAAGGAAAATGAGAATAAACAGAATAATAAAGAATACAATGAAAGTGTATAAAATGTAATCTTCCCTTTATATTAGAGGGATAATGCTTAAAAAAGAAAAATAGTTTTCACTGTTTCTCCTCTAAAATGTTCTTTTACTCTATGTACTACAATGAAGACTAAGAGACTAAGACTCACTGTCAAAGCACTTGGACTAACAAAGTTCCATAGGTTTACTATGAAACTTTGTAAGTCTAAATGCTTTGAAAATATGCCTCTAAGCTTTCCTCTAGAGCTGTTGAACACTATCACATACTGTCATATATCATATATAATTACATGAACAGATCAAGCAAAAAAATACAAAACATTGGGAAGTGGATGGGAACAATATTCAACAGGACTTTATCCAGGTAGGAGTTAGGAGCAGCTGCTATCTGGATATGTCCTGCTGACTAGGCCGTTCCCAGATCTTCGGTGGTGGTTACCTGGATACCACTGCCTAGGCAGACTGCCTCAGCACTATTCAGGCAGCGCCAGGGTGGTCTGGGGACAGAGCCTGGGTGGAGCTGCGAGTTACCCAGTTATCTACCTGGTTAGTACACTGAGGGCCCTGTTTACTAAGATGCGCTAGAGTCTAATATTTGCACCCAGGATGAACTTCAGCTGTGAAGAGCTGGTATGCATAAGATGCCAGTTAAAACATTGGAGTGACTGAAGAACACAAGGACCATATCATGTATTATGTATGGTTTATTCTGTTAATCTCTGAAAAAAATGCTATACTGGATGACAGTATAGAGGTTTCCATAAATAAAATGGTTGGTGGGGGGGGTGGGGGGTGGATGATCAACATGTTTATATGAGAGATGTTGAGTTTTTGAACCTTTCCCACCATAGTGTATTAAAAGAGCAAGAGGGTGCCTATTTGTAGCCTATTTTTATAAAGGCCCCCAGATGCCAATGTGTCTTTATAAAATTCCAGCACAAATGTTGCATAAATCATAACTTGAAATGAAGCATTGGACATTTACGCCTGCTTCAAATCAGGCATGCATGTCTGTATGTAAAGTATATGTATAACAGTGGCGTAGCCAGACTTGCCAATTTTTGGGTGGGCCTGAACCCAAGCCCCCCCCCCCCCCCAGCAAAATTTATTCACACTCAGATGCATTTGTCATACAGGGTAAAGTTCTGCTTTTCAGTGCGTCCAATTTCAGACAATTTATTTAATAGCCTAACACCCTTTTCAATGAGCTTTCAGAGGCCAAAACCTCCTGCCTCAGGTCAGTATAATGCTGTTACGGTATCCTCTCCTGACCTAAGGAAGGAAGTATTGGTCTCTGAAACTTTATTAAACACCATATTACTTATCCTAAATTAAATATAAAATTATTTTCTTTACCTTTGTTGTATGGCCATTTACTTTTTCTCATGTGTTGCTCCCAGTCTCTAGATTCTGCTTCCTTCGTTTTCGCGTAACTCTTCTGTCAGGGTTTTCCTGGCCCTTGTCATTTTTCTCTCCTTTTTCTTTGCTTTCTTCAATTTTTTCTGCCTCTCTCTGTGTCCAGATTTAATTCATTTCTAATATCCTCTTTAATTTTCCTTCATCTACTTATGGCTTTTCATCTTTTCTCACCCTTGTTTCCCCCCATGCCCCTTCTTTTATTCTCCAGTCTTTCACTACACTCCTTTTTCCATCCAGCAGCTCTCTTCTTTCTTCCAATCCTTCCAGTGTCCTCCCCTCTCTCTCCCATCCTTCCAGTAGTCTCCCCTCTTTCTTCTGCATCCTTTTCATCGTGTCACCCTTTCTCCCTACCCTTCCAATCCATCATCTTCCCTCTTTCTCTCCCATCCTTCCACCCATCTACCCTCTCTCCTGATCCTTCCATCTAATGTCTCTCTCCCTCCTTCTAACCAGTGTCTATCTCTCTACCCTTTTCTGTTCAGTGTCCCTTCTCTCTCCACATCCTTCCAGTCTCTCCTCTTTTTCTCTGCATCCTTTCATCCATCTCCCCTCTTTCTCTGCCATCCTCCCATCTGTTTTCCCTCTTTCTCTCCGCATCCTTCCATTTTCCCTCTTTCTCTGCCATCTCCCATCTGTTTTCCCTCTTTCTCTCCCCATCCTTCCGTTTTCCCTCTTTCTCTGCCATCCTCCCATCTGTTTTCCCTCTTTCTCTCCCCATCCTTCCCTCTTTTCTTTCTTCCCATCCTTCCATTTTCCCTCTTTTCTCCCCATCCTTCCATTTTCCCTCTTTCTCTGCCATCTTCCCATCTGTTTCCCTCTTTCTCTCCCCATCCTTTCATTTTCCCTCTTTCTCCCCATCCTGCCATCCATTTTCCCTCTCCCGATTCAGGCCCACCAGCCCCAGCTCCCATTGCCGGCCACTGCTGCTTTTCCTGATGAGCAGCAGGGCCGGCGCTACAAAAAGAAGGCCAATGCTAAGACCCGACGAGATAAAGTTTTTTAAAAAACGTGGCACCGCAGGCAGCTTCGAAGCATTGGCTGTGGCTCTGCAGGCTCCTCCCGTCTCTTACGTCACTGCCCCTGTTTCGCTCCAGGGGCAGTGACGTAAGAGACGGGAGGAGCCTGCAGAGCCAGCAGCCAATGCTTCGAGGCTGCCTGCGTTGCCACATTTTTTTTTAAACATTTTTTTCTCGTCGAGTCTTAGCATTGGCGCTCAGCTCAGTCAGCTGAGCGCTTCTTCTTTTTGTAGCGCCGGCTCTGCTGCTCCTCAGGAAAAGAAGCAGTGGCCGGCAATGGGAGCTGGGGCTGGTGCTGGCGCTGGGTGGGCCTGGGCTGAAATTGGGTGGGCCTGGGCCCACCCAGGCCCACCCGTAGCTACGCCCCTGATGTATAAATCATGTTTCTGTCCTTATTATGCCCCCAATTCCATTCCATGCAAGCATTAAACTTGTAAGCAATTATGCGTAGTCTTCTATACATGTACTTGTACATCTGGGGTAATTCAGAATTTTATGTACTGATATACTGGCATATACATGTGAAAATGCCTTTATGAAATTACCCTCTATATTGAACTTTCAAGGAGTCACAACTGTAGATCATAAAATAAAGTAACTTAAAGACGTTTGCTTGGAGAAATAATAGTTCTTATCCTCTCCCAGAGTAATTTTACGAAAGTTTTGAATCCTTATCTTGATTTCTATCAACACATATACATGGGGAAGACAATTTTCAAGGGCCTGAAATCGCTCTTATTTTAGTATTAAATCTGTCTACCAAATCTTGCAAGATGGGCTAGATTAAGGTCTCCTTTTAATAAGCCACAATGGTGATTCCCACGTGGCAAATGAAGCCAGTAGGAACTGAATGGGCTTCATCGCATTTGCTGTGCCATGAATCTTTTTACCACATGTTAGTTAAAAGGAGCCCCTAACCGTGTTAAGGAGCCATTCTGATGGAATTCAGGAGGTTAGGCATAGATAAAATTTTAAAATCATTGTATATACTTTCTCATAAAGACAATGCTCACATGTAAAGCAGCAACAAAATCTATGACAACTTTTTGTACCTGCAGGAATTGCGGAAGTGAATTACAATGAAAAGTAGCTGTGTATTTCCCCTTTTTAAAATTGCTTTGCAGATATGTGGTACAAAAGAAATTGCAAACCTTCAAACTAATACGAAACTCAAACCAGATGTGAAGGTGAATTAGATGCACTAAAACAACTAAAATTGCCTTCACCATCTGTAAAAATCTAGCAAACATTTATAAGTGCAAATAAGACCCCAGTAATGGCCAGTATTGTTCTTATTCGAAAAACTGTGGCTTCACTATATAATCATCAAAAAAAGCCACAAATTTACACATAACACATTTTTATAACTGAACTGTGCACACTTATTTTTGCAATAAAAATATTTTCAAAAGTGTTTTTACCATTTATACAAACACACACACACACACACACACACACACACACACATAACCATGCAAACACCAAACCCCTTGGGAGATTGACCACTTGCCACCTCTCCTATCTATCTATCTATCAGGGAGAGGTGACAAGTGGTCTGTCTCCCAAGGGGTGTGGTGTTTGCATGGGGGTGGAGGGGGGAAGGAGAAAGGGAAGCTGGAATAGGAGCAGAATTTCATTAGCAATGTAAGGATGTACAGCTGGCTGCACAAGGAAGCAAAGGAAGCCCTAGTAACAGGGCCAGTCCAACTGGTAAGTGAGGTAAGCATGGCAGGAGGGCGCCGACTCTGGGGGGCGCCGGCGGCGCCATGTTTACCCTTGCCGCTTACCTCCGCTCCCGGACCCTGACAGCAGCCCTGTCTTCGGTTTCCTGCTCCGGTACGCACGCCACCCCTGGGGGATTTAAATCTTGTGTTTAAATTTACCTCCTACATTGCAGCAGCTACGCAGCATCAGTGAAAGCGCTGCTGCCCGACGTCTCTAGCTTTCCCTTCACTCCATTCATTCCCTCAGTGTCCCGCCTTCTTCTGACGTCATTTCCTTGCGAGGGACACTGAGAGGGACTGAACGAGTGAAGGGAAGGCTGGGAGACGTCGCAGCAGCGATTTCACTGACGCTGCGCAACTGCTGCGACATCGGAGGTAATTTAAACACAAGATTTAAACAGAGAAGAGGGTGGGCAGGTGGGCATGGGAGCAGGAGGGCAGGGGAGAGAGGAGCATTGATAGATGACATGGATGGAGGGCAGGGCCCAGGGAGAGAGGAGAAATGCTGACATGGAGGGGAGGGGAGGGAGGAGAATTGCTGGATATGGATGGATGGAGGGGGGCAGGGGAGAGGAGAAGCATCAATGCACATGGATGGAGGGCAGAGCCCAGGGAGAGAGGAGAAAATTGCTGGAATGGAGGGGAACGGAGGAGAATTGCTGGATATGGATGGATGGAGGGGGGCAGGGAGGAGAGAGAAGCATCGATGCACATGGAGGGGAGGGCAGAGCCCAGGGATGAGAGGAGAAATTGCTGGACATGGAGGGGAACGGAGGAGAATTGCTGGTTATGGAAGGAGGGAAGGGGAGAGAGGAGCATCAATGGACAAGGATAGACATGGATGGGAGAGCAGGGCCCAGGGAGAGAGGAGAAATTGCTGGACATGGAATGGAGAGCAGGGGAGCAGAAGAATTGCTGGATATGGATGGATGGAGGGTGGCAGCCAGGGAGAGGAGAATTGCTGGATATGGATGGATAGATGGATGGAGGGCAGGGGAGTTGCTGGACATGGGTGGATGGAGGGGAGGGCAGGAGAGAATTGTTGGACATGGATGGAGGGGAGGGAAGGGAAGATAGGAAGGAGATGCACATGGATGAGGGGAGAGAGAAGAAATCTGGACATGGATGGAGGGGAGGGAACAGAGGAAGGAGATGAGATGAGGGAAAAGGAAGAGAGGAGAAAAACGTGCATGGATGGAGAAATAAGCAGAAGCTAGATCCACTGGACAGTCAAGTCTGCAGAGGGCCCAGCTTTTATTTATGGATATAGAGCAAGAAATGAAGAAGAAAGGAAGACAGTAAAGAAATAAATGGAAAGGAAGCCCTGGAAACGGAGTTAAGAGGACAGATAGCAGCAGAATCTGATACTGGGCCAGCATGATCAGAAAAACAAAGTCACCAGACAACAAAGGTAGAAAAAAAATCATTATTTTCATTTTAGTGTTTGGAATATGTCCACTTTGAGATTTACATCTGCTACATCTGCTGTCTTATTTTGCAATGTATAGCAATGTGTTTCTTTCTGTTTTTCTGGTATTGTGCTGCATGCAGAGTCAAACTTCTTAGGATTTCAGGTTAATTTTTGAAGAATTTGAAGAGGGGCTATCTCTGTTCTGCATGTGTGACTGCAAGGCCAGTGTCTGAATAGGGATCTGTTTGTTAGATTCAGAGATTTTGCTAACAGATTGTTTTTCAGAGTTGGCAAGACTGTCTGTTCTCATAATTCATGGTCTGTATGCTAATTTGGTTTGTGTCATTTTGAGTATAATGGAGCTGTAACAGCTTACAGAAATTATTTATAATGAAAACAAAAAAACACGTTATTTTTCTTCTATACTGGTGTAATATTTTCAATGATGCCATGGCTAGTAAAAGGGCTGTGACTACTGTAGGGCGGAGCATAGTTATCCCGCCCTGGATGGGTAGGGGCGCCGACTAATAGGCTGCAGGAGGGTGCCAGAAACCCTAGGACCAGCCCGCCTGGTAAACACGAAGCTGACTTAATGGGGAAGAAAGAGAAAGGTGACAGCTCACTCCTAGTTGGGGAGTTGCTGCCCAGATCAACTCCAGCTTAACCTAGTGGGTGCTGTGTCAGATACAGATATATGTAACTGCTGTAGGGGTGAACTTGGGAAAATGGATTCATTTTACATCATTCTTCATATATATGTTAGACAGTTTTTAGATATTTTTTTTCTTCATTTCAGAAATAAATACATGTATTAATCTGCAAACTAACCTTTTCTGGAGATGCAAAGGCAGTAGAACGATGAGGACATGAAATGAGATTGAAGGGGGCAGACTCAAGAAAAATGTCAGGAAGTATTTTTTCACGGAGAGAGTAGTGGATGCTTGGAATGCCCTCCCGTGGGAGGTGGTGGAAATGAAAACGGTAACGGAATTCAAACATGCGTGGATAACATAAAGGAATCCTGCTCAGAAGGAATGGATCCTAAAGAGCTTAGACGAGATTGGGTGGCAAAGCCGGTGGCGGGAGACGGAGAGATGGTGCTGGGCAGACTTATACGGTCTGTGCCAGAACCGGTGGTGGGAGGTGGGGCTGGTGGTTGGGAGGCGGGGATAGTGCTGGGCAGACTTATACGGTCTGTGCCCTGAAAAGGACAGGTACAAATCAAGGTAAGGTATACACAAAAAGTAGCACATGTGAGCTTATCTTGTTGGGCAGACTGGATGGACCTTACAGGGTCTTTTTCTGCTGTCATCTACTATGTTACTATGTTACTAATTAACAATAGTGAAAATATGTTTAATGCACATAAGCAAACTTTATGACATTAATTCTGAGATTTTATGTGCACAAAATGGGTAGTTTTATAAGAAAATGCCTATGCCAAAGTAACAAAAAATCACCTATTTTATACTTATTGTTAAAGGCATCATAGGTATCTATGTAGCTTATAAATTAGCACCCAGAATTAGCCTCAATAGCAAGCCAGTGGTCATGTACAAATTTATATCTGCTGCAAGGAAGGTGTAAATGTGCACATGTACTCTGCGTTTGTATGGACTTATTTTATAAAGTATGTGCATACATTGAACTCTGTACCTGCTATAACAAAAGCACATTCCCAGTAATGCTACACATGTCATTCTACAACTGGGCGCCTCCATTTGGGTGCCCCGGGGATGCATGGTGGGAGCTTATTCTATAACAGCAGAGTCCATTATGGACTATTAGTGTAACCCAATATCAACATGCCAAACATTACATGCAAGCAGAGTACACCAGGCATAACTAAGGAAATGTGGCAGGGATGCATGTAATTTACAGTATTCTGTAAATTACATGTGTTAAGTGGGAGCTCCACCTATGTCATACCAATTTTCTGCTCATGTGCATGTCCACTTGCATTCATGCGCTTATGTAAGTTAGATGTGCCATATAGAAAAGCACGTATGTGCCCTGCTGGAAACATTTGTGGGTAATTGTACATTTGTGCACACGTAAGGGCTAATATTTATACATTTCCATGTGTAAGGGGCATATAAATATGGCTGCCTATTTATAGCAAGACCTTCTGGTGAGGGCTGAAGTTTGCAAGATGTTAGCACATACACACAGCCATAAAATTATTGCATAGGAAAGAGGCTTTACTGTGGAAAAAGCTTGAAATATTTTACATCCAAAATCAATTTAGTGCAGGTTCATTAAGTACATAACATTTTCTGAAACAAAATCAGAATCAAATGTTTATGTCCATAGTACTAATTTAGGAAATGTCCACGAGTATACACACCTAAAAGACCATTAAAGACCGTTTAATTCCACAGCAATTACAATCCAATAAAGAATAATAGTACCCATGTGTTAATGCAGAGGAACACAAGTAGTTTGCCTCTATGGTAAAACAGAGCATTGACAGTGTGCGCCCTAAATGCCACTGACAGGCTTTACCCTTGAACCACAGATAGTATTTCTGGAGGAAAAGAAATGGATTCTGTTCTGTTGCATAAAGTGGCTGTCTCTGTTGCCCTCTTTCCACTCCAAAGCATCTGACAGCAAAAAAAAAAATCCTCCTTTTTGTTTTCAACTTTAAAATAACAAAGAAACCCTAAAAAATTAGCATATTTCTTCACACTAACCAACTGAAACATTATTAATGGTGTAGTCATATCTTTCAGGTCACAGACAATTTTCATATTCATGTGTCTTAAATAGGAGCTCTCACCATGAATATAGTTGCTAACATAGTTTCCTTATAAGGAAAAAAAATTAGGTGTTCAAATGTATTTACAACTTTTCACTTTTTCCACTTCTAGAACAATCCTATCTAATGTACTTTACCAGAAGATTAAGAAAGCTCCTGAGCTTCCATCCCCTCTCTAACCTTATAGTTTAGGAGCTCTGGCATGTTAATAGGTATGCATCCATGAATTTCTTCGGCAGCTTTGAATGACTAGAGGAACTTAAGGTATTCTCATTAACTAGTGAAAGGCAATCAAAGGCATGTGCATCGGTGTTAGTCACTTCTGCCTACAAGTGGACCTTGCACAGAGTATTGCCCTTAGAGTTCTGCTTCACAATCTCCCATCTTGCTAACCTTATATGAGGTGTAAGAGTAGGTCTACTTGTCCCTTTCTTTTCAAAGGAGCAGTGATGCTGCAAAATGAACAGCTGCCTAATGCAAGCATACTATCACTATTTTCTCTGTGAGTCAGTCAAATAAAATCAACCAAAAAAAGATTTACAGACTGCTAAAGACAAAGCTTAGTTATTATTTTCAACTTAGTCCTTTTCAGTGTCCTCAGTAATTAATTTTTCTAAAATATGTACTGTTTTTGCATAGTTTCTTATTAAAGAAAAAAAAATAACCTGATGCACCACTTGTGAGTTTGACATAAGCATGCTTATTTTTCTACAAACAGCAATTATTAAGCCAACACCTAAAACTATAAACTCTAAGTTAAAGACAAGAAATGAATGCAAATAAAAATGAGACAATTTTGCTAATAAGCATGATAGCAAAACAAAAATCGAATTAATATTATTTTATTAAAAGCACTTACCTGTGAGAAGATTCAGTGCAAGGTATTACTTGTTGCTTATGTTTGTTTTTGATTCATATTCATATTTGATTTCCCTTGTTGTTTCAATTTCTATTTTTTCTTACAGAGCAAAATAGAAAAAGATAAAATTTAGGAACGAAGGAAAAAATATTGCTATTTATAGTGATAATTTAAAAATTCCTCTTGCAGGTCCTGATTCCAGTGGGACTCCTGGAGCAGTGAAGTACACAACTGCCTTGGGTTGAATATGCAGCTCAGAATTGGACTGCCTCCAGTGCTCCAGTGAAGGCCCCCTTGCTGACCAATCCAGAGACTGGAAATGAAAAGCAGGCTTGCATTACTTGGTTACATATGGCTCTCATTTATGGATGATGTCACAGTTTGAAAATTGTCTTTCTACCCACAGGCTTTCTCCTCCTTCAGCTAGGATTTACATGAACTCTTGAAAAACTACTGTTCCTCTTCTGATGCATTTTCCTTTCTGTCTCTGCCTGCCTTTGCAGCAGAAAGGGACAAATCTCTGGAGTGGAAGGCTTTGCCTCATTCACCAACTATGCACTGCCAGTTACCCTTAACCAATTTTTCCAAGTTTGACTTTCAAATGATTTTTTTCCACCAAATGTATGAAAGTGAAAACATAAAATAGAATTAGGGAACAAATAATGAACATGTGAAATAGATGCTGTTCTAAACAAGTAGAGTGTGAGGCCCGCGAAAGAGACGGTGATAGAGAATGGGAGGGGGGAGGGACTAGGAAAGGGGGGGGGGGAGGGAAAGGAATGAAAAATGAAAAGTTACTGGAGATAACCTAGGCTGATTGAAAGAAAACGAGCTTTCCTCTGTTATGCACTACGCACTATGTTTTGTGATGCAACTGTTGAAGTAGCAGTGTTAAACATGTAAGCAGGCAAGAAAACAAGTCAAAAGGCAATGTTTTTCTGTGATTTTGCCAATAAAAATTATTGAAACATAAAATAGAATTGCCTGTTTATTTTTATAGACTTCCATAAGATTTAATTTAATCAGGCATCCAAGTTGGGGTTTTTTCCCCAGAAACTCACTTTTATATCTAGTGGGATGTTCTAACTAGAAAGTAATCAGTTAAATTTGAAGTGAATCACACAAAATTTCAAAATGAAACTAAATAGTAAAAGTAGAGCTGTCATAAGACAGACTCTAGAGACAGTCTGCTGGGCTGTTCTAGTTTTATAGCTTCATTTCAATACATTGCAGCTCCTTGTGATTCTGGGCAAGTCACTTAACCCTCCATTTCCCCAGGTTCAAAATATGTATCTATCTAATATGTAGACCGCTTTGATGGTAACCCCAGAAAGATCCCATCCCTTTCCACTGTAATATTTGTCATCCTATTTTTTTTCTATTTGAAATGAAAAACACAGGCATTGCTATGGGGGTGGAAGGTACATCCCTAAAAAGTGGCTTGTCATCCCAACCAGAACCAGTCAGTGCCTCTAACTTGTTCTGGCTGGGGCTCCAGGTATGGGTGCCTTTGCCTCTCCCATGGCCACAGTAATGAAATATGCTTTGTTTGAACCATGGAGCTCTGTATCTAGTCCTTTGAGTTCCAACCTTAGTTGTTTCAACCACAGAGGCCTGAATAGTTCAAACTGAGCTCCATAGGCACAGAACTCCATGGTTCAAACAGAGGATGTTTCAATTGCACAGTTGTAGAAGGCAGGAGGCAACCATAGTCGAAGCTAGAACCATAGTTCCAGCAAGACCAGGTAAGATGTACTGGGCAATGAAGAGATCTTAAATTTGAGTGGAGGCGGAGGCGGAGACAGAGACAAGGCAAAAGCAGGAAACTGAAAACGATGGGGGAGAATAAAAAAAGTAGGGTCAGGAATTGGGGGAGCAGAGCAGAAGAAAAATAGGACACAGGGACTGGTGGAACAGAGCAGAAAAAGGATGGGACTCCAGAACTGAGTAAGGCAGAAGGATGGAACTTGGGGAAGAACAGGAACTTTGTCTCTGAAAAGGGGTAGAAGAGAGGCTATGAAAGTGGTAAGAGTGGAATAATAATAAGTTTGGTATCCATCCCATTCTTCTATCTCAGAAGAATGGGATGGATGCCAGAGAAGAAATCAGGGGAAAACTCTGGGCTGATGAAGGCATGAGAAGCAGACTGAGTGAAGAGGGTGGGAATGGAGACCTAAGCCGTAGGTGAAGGATAGAGAGGTATAGGAGACTGGGAAGAAGAAGGAAAGGGGGCAATGTATGAGAGGGGGCCAGGGCTGGAGCACAGTAAGAGAGGGGGGCCAGGGACTGGAGCTAGGGGTATAAATGCAGCAGCTGCTCACAGTGTAATGCAACAAAAGTTGTCAAGCAACACTCTTTCCATTTAACAACCCTCCTTCCTTCCTTCTTTTCCTTGGTTCTCCATCCTTCTCGTTCTTTCATGCTGAATGGGTCACTATGGGATTACTCACACTCAATCCCACCCCCAACACAAATCCCTACAGGCCAGCAGCAGGAGACATATTTAATCACAAAAAATATCAAAATACTACATTTTCCTTACACTAGAATGATGCAAAAAATTAGTGTATTACGTTGGAATTATAATGTGGAGGAAAAAGAGCCTCACAGAGCTCCTGGACAATATATCTGTCTATTGGAGCTAAAACGGATCTCAAACTGATCCTCTGTTCATCATTGGCTCTGAAAAAACCTCAGAGCCAATGATGAACAGAGGATCAGTTTTAAGATCCGTTTTAGCTCCAATAGACAGATATATTGTCCAGGAGCTCCGTGAGGCTCTTTTTCCTCCACATTATAATTCCAACGTAATACACTGATTTTTTGCATCATTCTAGTGTAAGGAAAATGTAGTATTTTGATATTTTTTTGCAAGTAAATTTTTCCATACCTTGTAGACTATTTTTTAGTGGACATATTTAATCAGACATCACCTGCTGCTTCAGGACCAAATCTCACAATAAAATTAATAACTGTGAGCTTTGGCACTAAAAATAAAATAGAATGCTCACTGCATTTCAGCACTAATACATGTATGTGTAGCTGAAAGAGATGACTGTAAATAGGGCACCACAAGCAAAGGTGCCCTAGGGCACATTACATAAATACATAAGTATTGCCATACTGGGAAAAACCAAAGGTCCATCAAGCCCAGCAACCTGTTTCCAACAGTGGCCAGTCCAGGTCACAAATACCTGGCAAGATCCCAAAAAAGTACAAACATGTTATACTGCTTATCCCAGAAATAGTGGATTTTCCCAAGTCCATTTAATAATGGTCTTTGGACTTTTTCTTTAGGAAGCCGTCCAGACCTTTTTTAAACTCCACTAAGCTAACCGCCCCTATCACATTCTCTGGCAACGAATTCCAGAGTTTAATTACACGTTGAGTGAAGAAAGATTTTCTCCAATTCATTTTAAATTTACTACATTGTAGCTTCATCGCATGCCCCCTAGTCCTAGTATTTTTGGAAAACTTCACATCTACCCGTTCAACTCCACTCATTATTTTATAGACCTCTATCATATCTCCCCTCTGCCGCCTTTTCTCCAAGCTGAAGAGCCCTAGCCGCTTTACCCTTTCCTCATAGGGAAGTCATCCCATCCCCTTTATCATTTTCGTTGCCCTTCTCTGTACCTTTTCTAATTCCACTATATCCTTTTTGAGATGCGGCGACCAGAATTGAACACAATATTTGAGGTGCGGTCGCACCATGGAGCGATACAAAGGCATTATAACATCCACATTTTTGTTTTCCATTCCTTTCCTAATAATACTTAACATTCTATTTGCTTTCTTAGCCGCAGCAGCACACTGAGCCGAAGGTTTCAACGTATCACCAATGAAGACACCTATCCCTTTCTTGGTCCGTGACTCGTAACGTGGAACCTTGCATGACGTAGCTATAATTCGGGTTCCTCTTTCCCACATGCATCACTTTGCACTTGCTCACATTAAACGTCATCTGCCATTTAGACGCCCAGTCTCCCAGTAACATGAGGTCCTCTTGTAATTTTTCACAATCCTCCTACAATTTAATGACTTTGAATTACCTTATATATCTACATAACATAAGAACATAAGAGTAGACATACGGGTCTAACCAATGGTCCATCTAGCCCAGTATCCTGTTTTCCAAATAGTGGCCAAGCCAGGTCACAGAAACCCAAATTGTGGCAACACTCCATACTACAAATCCCAGGGCAAGCAGTTGCTTCCCATGTCTGTCTCAATAGCAGACTATGGACTTTTCCTCCAGGGACTCAGGACCCCACAACCAAAAGGAATAGTGAGGACCCTGCTGTATGGCAACCCAACAGCTACAGGAGGAAGAGGCCAAAGACAATACCGTGGAGGGATTATATTCCCTTTGTTTAATATCTCTATTGCAAGTGCAAGTCCAATCTGTACCTGAACGGTGGCTTCATTCTAACAAATCAGATTTATCATAAACTGCTCATTTACAGTTATCATTTTCTTACAAGAAATTATTTATAGCAGTATCACTTAATCTATGAAATGTACTTCCTTATGACCTTAGGCATGAGATTAAGTATGTGGGGTTTCGCATGTTGTTAAAAGCATACTGGCCAGTATTCAAAATGGGCTCCTTCCTGCTTAAATCAAACTCATTGAACCGGCTGCTGATATTCAGTGGCACTTAACCAGGCAGTGCCACTGAATATTGGCTCTGATTGGCCACTTGAAAAGTGGGCAGGAGAAGGACGTTCCAGAGGATGAGTCAGGGAGGAGTCAGGAGCTATGAGGGTGCTGGTAATATTCAGTGACAGCTAAGTGACCATAAAGGACCACATAAAAAGCAGTCTTAACTTTGGGTGTTAGCTATGCGGGTGCTGGCACTGAAAGTTGGCTGACACCCGCATAACTGTCAGTGGTGTCCTGCCTTTCATAGTAGGTGAAAGCAAATAAAACGTACAGTCCATCCAGTCTGCCTAACAAGATAAACTTATAGCATACAGTACGAGATAATATTACATATGCATACTTGATCTTGATTTGTCCTTGCCATTTTCAGGGCACAGACAGTAGAAGTCTGATCACACTCGCTTTATTTCTCAACTAGCCGTTAAGCCCATTAAAACGGGCGAGTATTGGTATGTTCTATTTTTATGTCTAACTCCCTCCCTCCCTCCCAGCTCCAAGGCCCCCCTCCCTCCCCCCTCCCCTTCCCCTCCCAGCTGCAAGGCCCCTGCCCTCCCTCCTTCCCTGCCAGCTCCAAGGCCCTCTGTCCCTCCCTCCCAGCTCCAAGACCCCCCCTCCTCCCAGCTCCAAGGCCCCCTTCCCCCCCCCCTCCTCCCAGCTCCAAGGCCCCATTCCCTCCACCCTCCCCTCCCAGTTCCAAGGCCCCATTCCCTCCCCCTCCCTCCCAGCTCCAAGGCCCCACTCCGTCCATCCCTCCCAGCTCCAAGGCCCCCCTCCTTCTGAGACCTCCCATGTTCAGCATTTCTCCTGCCCTCCCCTCCCTCCCCCCAAGGTCGCCACCGCCACCCCTCCTCCTCCCCCCCGAGGTCGCCGCTACCGCCCCCCTCCACCCGGGCCAGGCCCTCTCCTCTCCATTAAATGTACAGCGCTTCACCTCCGAAACTGCAGCAGGCAGATCGCCTCCCGTCGGCCTTCCTTCCCTGCCTGTGTCCCGCCCTCGTGTGATGTAATGTCGGCAAGGGCGGGACACAGGCAGGGAAGGAAGGCCGACGGGAGCTGATCTGCCTGCTGCGGTTTCGGCGCTGTAAGCTAAATGGAGAAGAGAGGGCCCAGCCCGGGTGGAGGGGGGCCGGTGGCAACCCGGGGGGGAGTGGTGGCGGCGACCTCGGGGGGGGGGAGCGGTAGTGACCTCGGCGGTTCTCGCCCTCCCTCCTTTCGTGTGGTGCACTCCTTAGCACAGTTTCTCTCTCTGTTCTGTCAACACGTCTTGACGCGGGGGCAGGATAGAGAGGGAAGTTTCTACTGCGCATTTGCAGGAGCCGGAGGTGAGTCGGTCACTTGCCGTTGATATGGTGGATTACAGGAGTTGCCATCTAAGCACTGCTAAGTTTGTTTGGTTCCATTCTCTTTCTATACAGGATTCCTTTTTGTTTATCCCACGCATTTTTTTTAATTCCATTATCATTTTCATCTCTACCACCTCTTGCAGGAGGGAATTCCAGGTGTTACAAGAAATTATTTATTTTGGGGGAAAATAGCTCTAGAGCAACTCGCCACTGTTTATAATTTAAGAGCAGGTGCTGTATGCATAAGTTTTAGATATTAATTTCTCCACCAATCACCAAAGGTGATAATTGCAATAAATTAAATAAATTAAATATATATAGCTTCAATATACTCAGAACACAAAGAGACCGTATGTTTAGCTTCAAAAGGTTGATTTAATATACAATTGCACATGAGAGGTAGTTTTAAGAGATCTTTACAGGTAATCTGTGCTTAAGTAAGGCAATGGTAGCAGGTCTAGATCAAAAGTTATGTTACTTACAAGTCCTTGTTACACAGTATGAACAGCATTAGGTAAGCATATGTTTGCAGGACAGGAAACAGGGCTTCTGCAGTAAGTGGATCATCTGAGTTGCTTGCAGCTGAAGAGAGTCTGAGTCTTGCTTGCAGCTGAAGAGAATCTGAGTTGCTTGAAGAGAGTCTGACTCTTGGGAAACAGCTTGTCCTTTTATATCTTGCAAGCTGCAGGAGGATATGCCATGTGGATCTTTGTCCTGATTTCCTGGTTTCCACACGACCCTTGGGCATTTGCAAAGCATTGTGGTATCTTGGTCTCATGTCTGCCCACGACCCCTGAGTCTTGGTCTCATGTCTTATGAACATCACGAGACTTACAGTCTGATTTTGCTGGCAATGGTCTTTTGATGTCCTGCTCAGTCTCTGGGGCAGCTACACATTACAAGTCCTTCCTTTCTGCACATATCTGAAAGCTGATGGGAGGGGCAGGTATACCTTTGACAAGCAAATGTCCTGTTTATGGTTTCCCCTCTGAATTCTTTGTTTCAATGGGGTATTCAGGTTCCCACCTTAGTCATGCCTTTGTTAGGTGGGAGGGCACGAGGAAGCTCTTTTGTGTTTGTTAAGTGTTGTAATTAACTATCCCTGCTCTCAGAAGTTCCCAGAAAAAGGAATGGAGAGAGAGGGGCTTGAAATGAACTATTCTCTCTGCTGCAGTGTCAAATATATATAAAAGCTGCACAAATATATTGGTGTATATATAATCCAGCAAAATATAATAAACTGATACCATTACACAGGTATATACCTCAATTCATGTCCTCTAGTTCTACTGCCTTCCTATCTCTGGAAAAAGGTGTGTGTGTATATTAATACCTTCAAATATGTGAATGTCTATATCATATCACCCTTATCTCTCCTTTCCTCTAGGTATGGCAGTTCAAGTCAATCAAGTCTCTTCTCATACGTCTTGTGGCACAACCCCATACCATTTTCCTTGCTTTCTCTGACACCAAATCTTTTTACATACAAGTGGGTCCTTACCAATGCCTTGTACAGGGGCATCAACACCTCCTTTCTTCTGCTGATTATATCTCTCTCTATGGAGCCTAGCATCCTTCTGGCCATGGCCACCACCTTGTCACATTGTTTTGCAACCTTGAGATCCTCAGACACCATCACCCCAAGGTGAGCTGTGCTTATCAATCTCTCGCCTCCCATCTCATACATCTCTCCTTTGGATGTTCGTTCACCCCAAAAGATCACTCTGCACTTTTTCACATTAATTGTAACTGCTAGACCTTAGATCATTCTTCTAACTTTTGGAGATCTCTTCTCATAGTTTCTGCTCCTCCAGGGTATCCACTCTGTTCGTGATCTTTGTGTCATCTGGAAAAAGGCTAACTTATCCTTCTAACCCTTCAGCAATGTCTCTCACAAATATATTAAACAGAATTTGCTCCAGTACCAATCCCTGAGGCACTCCACTACTTACCTTCCTTTCCTCTAAGCGAATTCCATTTACCACCACCCTCTGTGGTCTGTCAATCAAGCAGGTTTCCAATCCAGTTCACAATTTTGGGTCCTAAGTCAGTCCTCTCAGCATATTAATTAGTCTTCTTTGAGGAACCTTTATCAACGGCTTTGCTGAAATCTAAGTAGATTACATTTAGCCCGTGTTCTTTATCCAGTTCTTTGGTCACACAGTCAAAGAAAACAATTGGATTTGTTTGGCAGGATTCATTTGGTAAAATCATGTTGTCTCAGATCCTGCAACTCATTGGATTCTACAGACTTAACTATCTTTTCTTTCAATATCAGCTCCATTATTTTTCCTACCACCAATGAGACTGACCAGCCTGTAGTTTTCACTTCTTTCCCTGTCACTGCTTTTGTGAAAAGGGACCAACATCTACTTGTCTCCAGTCCCATGGAACCTCTCCCATCTCTAAAGATCTATTAAATAAATCTTTATGAGGACCTGCCAGGATTTCTCTGAGCTTCCTCAGTATTGTGGGATGTATCCCATCCGGCCCCATATCTTTGTCCACTTTCAGATTTTCAAGTTGTTTATAAATGCTTTCTTCTGCAAATGGTGCATTATTCACTCCATTCCTATATATATCCTTGGCAGCCAACCGCGGTCCTTCTCCAGGATTTTCCTCCGTGAACATTGAAGAGAAATATTGTTTAACATGTCCACTTTATCCTCGTCACCCTCTATATAGCTGTTCTCAGCATCTTTCAGTCTTATAATTGCATTCTAGCCTTTTTCCTTTCCCCAATATCTGAAAAAGGTCTGTCACCTCTCTTTATATCTTTAGTCATTTTTTCTTCCCCCTGTGCTTTTCCTAGCCGTATTTCCCTCTTTGCTTAATCTGATAATCTTTTTCCATAGTCCTCTTGTTGTGTTCTTCTGTATTTCTTTAACACAGCCTCTTTTGCCCTTATTTTTTCAGCTATTTGTTTGGAGAACCATATTGACTTCCTGTTTCTCTTGTTTTGCTACTTTCCTAGGTAAAAAATGTATTTGCCATATTATAGCAGCTCTCAGCTTGGACCACTGTCTTTACACTTTCCCTATGTCTACCCATGCCGTCAGCTCCTTTTTTAGTTACTCCTCCATTTTAACCAAAATCAGTATGTCTGAAAACCAGTACTTTGAATTTTGTGCATCTGCACTCCACTTTAGCTCTTATATCAATTCATATCATGTGATGATCACTATTGCCTAGCTGGGCATCCACATGGATATTGGAAACACTTTCTCCATTTTAGATCACTTGATCCAGTGTGGGTTCTGTCACCATTGTCTGAGTACAGCACTTGGCAGGCATCCTGAGCCCTTACGCCAAGCCCCCTCCCTACCCATCTTCAAATCCTTGCTCAAAGCCCACCTCTTCAATGTTGCTTTCGGCACCTAACCTTTATACCTTTCAGGAAATCTAGACTGCCCCTATTTGACTGACTGTACATTTGTGCTTTAGATTGTAAGCTCCTTTGAGCAGGGACTGTCCTTCTATGTTAAATTGTACAGCGCTGCGTAACCCTAGTAGCGCTTTAGAAATGTCAAGTAGTAGTAGTAGTAGTAGTAGCATCCACTATCTCTCTCCTTCTTTCTGATTCTGTCAATGGGATGTTCCAATCCACATTAGGCAAGTTGGTGGGGACGGCTGGATACTATTAAAATGATGATAGTCCCTAAACTCACTTACACATTGAGCATGATCCCTTTTCTCTTTCCTTGCACCTTTTATAGGCGTCTAGAAAAGATGCTCACCAACTTTTTATGGAATCTTCAATTGCCCAGAATCTCTCTGAGCAAACTTAAGTTCCCAAAAAGGCATGGAGGTGTGAAATTTCCTGATCTCCTACTTTATCATAAAGTCTTCATTATGCGGCAGGGCATGGAATGGATCTCCCCTTTACATGTTGCTTCCCCGCCCAGATGGTTAACCTTTGAACAGGCTCTTATTGACCCATTAAAACATTCCCATATCATTGGCATGCGCCTCCCCAAGCGCGTTGTGTCTAATCCGTTCATTCACACTACCTATAAATTAATGGTTTCCTTAGATAAATTAATGGATATCCCTTGGTCTGCTACCCTACTCACCCCTATATGGCATAATCCTAACTTTAAAATTGGCAATAAACAAGTTCCGTGGTCTCAGTGGCAGCGCATAGGTATTTGGGCCTTAAAAGATATGATCCACAAGAGTAGGCAGACATGGAAAACCTTCTCAGAGATGAAGTCAGAATTTGCACTGTCTGACACCCAATTTTACCAATGGCTTCAGATTAGTTCCATGATAAAAAAGAACTCCAAAGTCAGGTTACACGCCCGGTTCCTGGCCCAAACTCCAGAGCTTATTGATTTTAATCTGAAGCTTCAGCACATTGGTCACGCTGCTTCCCACATTTACAAGTACTTTCTTAGCCACTCCCGCACTAAATGTACTGGTTTACGTAGATGCTGGGAGGAGGACATACAAAAACCTATGTCTGAAAAGCAGTGGGAGCAGCTTTGGAAGTCCCTCTTCCAGTGCTCTAACTCTTCTGATACTATAAAGTCTATGTATTTCTTTATGCATAGATCTCTTTGGAAGCCTTATACGTTGCATGTTATCAATTCCTCTAACTCTAGTATATGCTGGTCTTGCCAGTCTCAAGTGGGTACTATAAAGCATCTTACCTTTGAATGTGTGTGCCTTCATCAGTATTGGCTGGAAATCTGGTCGCAGCTGGTAGACCTTCCTGGCTCACTCACTTATCAATTTGTGATTCTCAGGGATCAGTATTACAAGAGTCTGCTGACTCCTAGTGAAGAGGCTCTTGTTAGCACCCTGGTTTCTTTAGCATTGAAGGTAATCTTCTCCCATTGGAAGTGTTGTGAATTGAGGGGTCCCGAGCCCCCCAAGAAGGCTGGAGTGACCTTAAATCTGACTCCATCTCTAAATAGCACTAGTACTGGGATAATCAAGGAGTGAAGTTCTAAAAGGAATTGCCACCAAGAGAGATGTTAGGTCTAAGGAAAAGATACCAGCCTTATGACAAACTGGATTTATGTCACAAGTTATACAATGCAGTGAAAGACAGCCTGATACAGCAAAAGCATTTATACTTACAGCCTCTGATCATAAAGTGAAGTCCACAAATCATCATTTGGAATGAGGAGTTTATTTGCCAAGGTACAAGTCAAATAAGTGATTGACAACAGGCACGTACAATCAATTAATTATAGGAATATAATAATCCAGCTGCAAACAGGTGTTAATTAGTTCCTAATCTTTTATAATTTCTCTTACCAATTAGAGGTTTTACAAGGGAAAGCAATTAGGTAATTTGTCAATTCTGCTGGGCACAATGGTTTCCCTTGGAGAGAGAGAGTGGCAACCCTTCTCTCTCTAACTTAAACCAGGAAATACCCTGATTTTTATAGGTGCCCTCAGGATATGGATAATATGACAGTAGATATACCTGATTGGATCTATGCTAATGTCATGGTTGTCACTGATTGGCTCATGCTAATGAGTAGCTTCTATCTTGCTAACATGGTTTTGTCTTTAGCTCGCTTGACCACAAATCTTAAGCAAGACCCTGCATCCAGCTACACCTTTCCTTTCTCACACCATGGCTCACCACAATCCTGCTCACAGGAAAGTCTCATTTCTCAACTTGTTTTTTTCTAACTTACATTAGAGAAAATTCCACTCTGCAACAGATACGGCTTCCATTTTGTGCTGAAATCCTCCATTTTGTTTCCATATCTAATGACCTAACTTTTCCTAATTTAGCTTATTTAGGCCTCAATCCGGGCTACAAACTAGGCCATACTTTTCCAGTAAGCTCCCAGTTATGTCAGCCATCAGATTTCTGACTCAGCCAAGGTCTGTAATGGCCTGAGCTCTATGACTGGGCCCTCCACCATTCCAGTGAGGGGGTCTCTGGCTGTACCATAATTATACAGAAGTCTTTACATCAGGCTACCTACCAGGAATGGTGGAACTTAGTGCTCCAAATTTACAAATTCGAATCACACCTTGCAAAGAAATCTTCTCGTTTTGCTTCATATAGGGAAAAATGGCTACCACTTGTTGCTTATTTTGATACGGTACAAAGATAAGTACAAAATTTGATGTGTTTTTTTGGCATGTGCATGCTTTATACTTTGATTTGTATTCTCCAGCCCCCCCTCCACTTTCTCTCTTCTTTTCCTCTTTCCTCCCTCTCTCTTGTATTCACTTAATTTGATTCTGAATGTAGATTCCTGCTTCTTACATGTGAGCTCCGGTATTGCCTTACTTTGTAAAATGTTACTTGTTGTTATGTTGTGAGCTCTTGATGGTATTTGTATCAAAAATCAATAAAAGAAATTAAACTTGCACATTAGGCAAGTTGAAATCTCCCAGCAACAGCACCTCTTCTTTCTTTCCAGGCTTATCTTCAATCAGATCCTGGTCCAGCTTCTCCATTTGTGCTGGAGGTCTATAGATGACACCTGTGAGATACAGGTTCCATCTTCTTTTTCCAGGTCAATCCACATTGTCACTTCCTTTTCCCAGGTTTCCTGCATTTCAGCCACTTTGATATTGTTTTTCACATACAGTGCCACTCCTCCACCTCTTCGGCCCTCCCAATCCTTCCTAAAAAGATTATAATCCAAGACATTCTGAGAGAAGAGGACATTTCTCTGGGTAAGTGAACATTATTTTGCTCTGTGCTTTGGTGATTTAAAGATTGGTGATTAAAAGAGAAATTGTAGGTTTAGTGATTAAGATAGTTTGAATTTAGAAAACCAAATTTTATTAACTAGTTTAATTTTATTTAGTGTAAAATCCTTTTTCCCATAGTTTTGAACTTGAACTTTCTGCCAGATGAAGAAACTTAACTGTCATAGCCTACAGCATTAAAAAGGATAGTAGCAGAGCAGGGCTCAAACTTTTAGGGGTTGATAGACTGCAGAGTTAGACTGGCTAATTCCTGCAGTAGGCGCTAAGCCCGGATATTCAATGCTAGGCTGTTTCTGGTGACCTGCATTGAATATCTGGTTTATTTTTGGCCAGTTTAAAGATAACTGAATAACCTGCTTATTTTCGAAGGAAAAGGCCGGCCATCTACCGACACAAATCGGGAGATGGCTGGCCTTCTCCTAAGGCCAGCCAAATTGGTATAATCGAAAGCCGATTTTGGTCGGCTTCAACTGCTTTCCGTCGCAGGGCCGGCAAAAGTTAAAGGGGGGCGTGTCGGAAGTGTACCAAAGGCGGGACGGGGGCGTGGTTAAGAGATGGCCGGCCTCGGCCGATAATGGAAAAAAGAAGGCCGGCTCTGACGAGCATATGGCTGACTTTACTTGGTCCTTTTTTGTTCACGACCAAACCTCAAAAATGTGCCCTAAATGACCAGATGACCACCAAAGGGAATCGGGGATGACCTCCCTTTACTCCCCCAGTGGTCACCAACCCCCTCCCACCCCCCCAAAAAAAATTAAAAACATTTTTTTCCAGCCTCTATGCCAGCCTCAAATGTCATACCCAGCTCCATCACAGCACTATGCAGGTCCCTGGAGCAGTTTTAGTGGGTACTGCAGTGCACTTCAGGCAGGCGGACCCAGGCCCATCCCCCCCACCTGTTACACTTGTGGTGGTAAATGGGAGCCCTCCAAAACCCACCACAAACCCACTGTACCCACATCTAGGTGCCCCCTTCACCCCTAAGGGCTATGGTAGTGGTGCCCAGTTGTGGGGAGTGGGTTTCGGCACACAAGGTAAGAGAGCTATGTACCCGGGATCAATTTGTGAAGTCCACTGCAGTGCCCCCTAGGGTGCCCGGTTGGTGTCCTGGCATGTGAGGGGGACCAGTGCACTACAAATGCTGGCTCCTCCCACGACCAAATGCCTTGGATTTGGCCAGGTTTGAGATGGCCACCATTAGTTTCCATTATTGGCGAAAAACAATGGCAGCCATCTCTAATGCTGGCGATCTGTAAGGCAGGCCAAATGTTGAGATTTGGCCGGTCCCGACCATATTATCAAAACAAAAGATGGCCGGCCATCTTGTTTCGATAATATGGTCGGGTACGCCGCTTGACGGGTCTGGCGTTAGAGATGGCCGCCCTTATAGATGGCCGGCCCCGTTTGATTATGCCCCTCCACGCCAATATTCAGCGCAAGCTAGTTATCTTTAAATTGGCTAAAGATATCCCGGCTATCTGCTAGGTGCTAACCATTAATATTCAGTGAGAGATAGCCAGTTATTCCTACTACTACTTATCATTTCTATAGTGCTCCTAGACGTACGCAGCGCTGTACACTTGAACATGAAGAGACAGTCCCTGCTCGACAGAGCTTACAATCTAATTAGGACAAACAGGACAAACAAGAGATAGCCCCCACTGAATATCGCTAGGTAGCCAGCTATGTACCATTTAACAGGGTCAGATGCCGTTCCCGGCTAGTTAAATGGTTTTAAATATCAGGGGAGGGAGGGCTCTGTCTTTAAAGAAAAAGTTATTTCCTGTTCTTTGCCAGGAGGAGAGCTACTTCCCTGAATTTAGTGTTAATTAAGGTACTGTGAGGAAGGTAGAATAGCTGCAAAGGTTACTAAGGCAATCTGATTTCTGTGTTAACTTTCAACGGGTCTGTTTAAAGCAGTCCCCTTGGAATAGAAACTATATAGAGAGAAATGGACCCAGGCAACCTTCATTCTGAAAAGTTCCAAGGACATTTCTCTGGGTATGTGAACATTATTTTGCTCTGTGCTTTGGTGATTTAAAGATTGGAAGTAGTATACCTTACCAACTTTTGTCAAATCAAATTTGCATATTTTTGAAGATAATTCTCTTCTATCAAGCTTATTTTCGAAAGTGATCGCCGGCCATTTCCCGACATAAATCGGGAGATGGCCAGTGATTTCTTAAAAGCGGCGAAATCAGTATAATCGAAAGCGGCATTTTTGACAGTATCGCCGCTTTCCCGTCGCTTCGCCGGTGAAAGTTCAAGGGGGCGTGTCGGTAGCTTAGCGAAGGCGGGACATGGGCGGGCATGGCTTTCGCCGATAATGGAACAAAAAAAAAGCGGCGTTAAGCAGTATTTCGACGGGTTTACTTGGTCCTTTTAGTTTCACGACCAAGCCTCAAAAAGGTGCCCCAACTGACCAGATGACCACCGGAAGGAATCGGGGATGACCTCCCCGTACTCCCCCAGTGGTCACCAACCCCCACCTACCCTCAAAAACACAATTATAAACATATTTTGGCAACCTCTATGCCAGTCTCAAATGCCGTACCCACCTCCATGACAACACAATGTGTTCTATCCTCTGACAGCCTTTCCTTGGTTGTGATGTGGAACTCGGGTGAGTGTGACACCTTTTCTGTTAGGTGCACTGCAGAGTCACATCAGAAATGCATTGTGGTGGGTGTAGGGTAGTGGGCTCTACTCCCATGGTGCTTTTCCCCCTGCTAACTGGGTCAGAGTGTGCCCTGTTTTGTTTCCGGTTGTCCATGAGGTAGTGGCCATTTTTGTAAGCCAGTTTTAGATCCCTTTCATGTGTTACCCACGTTAAAGAACTTAGTTATTACCTTGAATGTTGCTGAAAGAGGGCATTGTACACCATTCTGCCAGCTCTGACCTACTGCTAATCTCAGTACCAGGCAGGGGCGTAGCTACGGGTGGGCCTGGGTGGGCACAGGCCCACCCAATCTCGGCTCAGGCCCACCCACAGTCTTTGTCTGTCCCTCCAATCAGTGTGGCGCCAGTAGGCTGCACTTTCAATTCAGGCACATGGATGGATACAGCTGGAAGCAAACAGCAATCCTCCACTCTTACGTGCCTAATTTTTATTGTCTGCAGCCCTGTGGTGCCTCAAATGGGGAAGTCGGAACTTTAGTGTCCAAAGACAAAACACTGGTGAAAGGGATTTTGCATCTGCAGTGATTTTCTGGTTCCAGGCAAACTCGCACTGTTACAGATGCGTCCCTGGCCCTGCAGTCCTCCCTGAAAGTGTAAAATTTCTAACCCTCAAATCTCTGAGGAACTTACTTCACACAGGTTGGTGACAAAGTCTTCCAAAACTTTGTGGCTCATCATTAAAGCTGTTAAGGGACTATTAAAGTGGTAATGAAGCCATTAGCAGCTTGCAAGATAAACCAGCCCTTTGGCCGCTTTTTTTGTGATGTAGTTGAAATAAGCCATAAATATCCTGTTTTCAAAGTCTTCTTCCCATGTCTAAAAACAGTAATGGGGGATCTAATAACAAAAACTTGAAAAGTTCCTAACGTGCCTTTAAGAAAATACAATTGCAACCTGAATTAGAACAATGCAAATCCCAGAGCACCAAAATCTTTATTTTAGTGCAAGAATCTAATTCCTCAGGGGTTCTTTATCTTATTTTAGTTTCTCCTATTTATCTGCATTGTCGTTTGGAAACGCTGGGACAGGATGCCACCTAATATTGAACATCGAATATCATAGCAAAATCTTCACAGAAACATATAACTTTCATTTTTCATTAGACAATTAGATTTTTGTTTCTTAAATGTTTTCTTTTTAAATATATAAAAACTGCAGTTTCCCTGTCTGTCCATTTGTAAAAGAGAAATAAAAGTTAATAAGTAGTTTGTAGAAGAACACAGATGATACCGTTTACTTGGATTGAGTAAAGTCTGCGTTTAGCTCTGGAAAAGAACTTTTTGTGTTTTTTATACATTGAAAATGTCATATTGAGGCTTAAAGACACTGTGGTTTTGTTGTTGTTTTTCTGGACTTGTTTTGTGCACGCCTTCAAGATAAATTCTGATGTCAGAAAACGCTTAAATATTTTTAATGGACCCCACCCTTGCGAATTTTGTTTTAATTTCTGAATTTTCCCGCCTCAGTCTCATGTGACACCTGCCCTGCCCCCCTCCCCATGCCTCTGCGGCACACACAACAGAATCTGCCAAGGCTCTTCTTCCAGGCCGGGTCTCCTCTGCAGTACTGTGCCTGTGCCAGCACTGAGCTCCTTTAGGACCCGAACTCCCTCAACTGGAGAAGTTGGATTGGTCCCTCAGTGATCACCCTTCAGCCCCAGGCCTCAGTCAACACTGCACCATAGCTATAACAGGCACACACTGGAAGGAGACAACACAGTAAGTTCTCAGCACCACTTGCACACTCACTGGCTGCATACTGTGAATATCTATAGCTTCTTTTGAGAAACTCAGAGCCCAGGTATACAAATGTTTTATATGCTTCTGGGTGGGGGTGGGCTCTTCACTGCCTGTGTAAAAAAAAGGTATATTTAATGTTAGTGGATGTTTGGGTGGGGATGGTCTCTGCAGTGCTCCAGTAAAAAAAAAAAAAAAAGTTTTATATTAATGTTGATGGGTTTCTGGGGACAGGCTAAATGCCCAGGTTCAATTTTCTAATAAGTTGTATTTTTCATGTTGGTGGGTTTTTGGGTGGGGACGGCTGGTGTGCTTGAGGATGGGGGGTAGGGGAGGTTGGGAAGGGCAGGGGATATGCCAGACTATGGGGGGGATTGTTAGGGGGTAGGACAGGGCTGATGATAGGCTACAGGAAGAGGTGGGGGTTAGGGTACGGCTCATACCTAGCAACAGGGATGTATGTTGGGGAAGGGAAAGGCTGATGCTGGGCTATGGATAAATTTCATTGCTCTGATTTTATTGCAGGATCCTATCATGTGTTGAGATATTTGCCATTATAGTGGCCTTATGTCCGGTGAAGTTTACAATATGGGATAATGTAATTATATTTTAAAATATTGTTTTTTTCCATTAAGTATGTATGTGGTTTATGTTGATGCAGGTCAGCAGTTGAGCAGGCTACTTAGAAAACCATCATCAAGTGCATTCTAAGGCATTAGTTTGTAGTATCCCAAGAAACACTATTCAAACCTATATACATAGTGCCCACCCTTATTAGCTCTGGGCCCACCCAAAATGTCAGGCCTGGCTACGCCACTGGTACCAGGGAGATTCTTTGCCAGTGGGGCACAACCTCTGATCTGCAGTTAATTGTGAGTAAACCTGCTTAATCAAATAAAGGACTTTTTCAAAGAGATTAGTCTTCCGGTGTCAACTGGTGTGCCAAGGTTATACAGCTGCAACAAGTCCTAGAGGCCTGCGTGTATGCAGGTCCCTGGAGCACTGTTAGTCGGTACCGCAGTGCACTTAAGGCAGGTGCACCCATGCCTATCCCCCCTACCTGTAACACTTGTGCTGGTAATGGGAGTCCTCCAAAACCCACTGTACCCACATGTAGTTGCCCCCTTCACCCCTAAGAGCTACGGTAGTGTTGTGCATTTGTGGGTAGTGGGGGGTTTTTTTTGGGGGGGGGGGCTCAGCACCCAAAGTAAGGGAGCTATGCATGTGGGAGCGTTTTCTGAAGTCCAGCGCACTGACCCCTAGGGTGCCCAGTTGGTGTCCTGGCATGTGAGGGGGACCAGTGCACTACAAATGCTGGCTCCTCCCATGACCAAATGCCATGGATGTCACCGGGTTGGAGATCGCCAGCATTTTTTTCCATTATCACTGAAAAAACAAACCGGCTATCTCAACCCCGGCGAACTCTGGCATTTGGCCGGGCTAAACCATATTATCAAAAAAAAGATGGCCGGCCATCTTTTTCGATAATACGGTTCCGGCCAGCTGTAGCGCCGCTGCCAAAATAGATCATCGGCGATCTATTTCGCCGGTGATGCTCGGTTATACCCCTCCACATCACCCAGTTAAGGCAGCCAATCAAAATTGAGGATCTGCTCAAGCCACACCCAGTCCCTGTCCTCCCTGCCCCCTTTGATGGCGTCACCAAATGTAACATCATAGCCCCACCCATGCCCATGTCTTTTGCATAACCCTGCCTCTAGCCCCATCTTATTTGCATAACCCTGTCTGAAACTACACCCCTTTTAGTGACATATCAGGAAGTAATATCATAACTCTGCCTAGGGCACACCCCTTTTTCAAGATGGCAGTGACCACTGGATACCTCAATGTCACTTCCTGTTTCACACTACTCATTCTCATCTTGGATGAGTCACATGGTGTAAATGACATCAATAACCCTCTTGAACACTGCCCCCTATAGTCCTGGAGGAGCATGTGCAGTTTGTTTTATCCCTGTCCTTAAAACATTTATTTTTTTTAGAAATCCGTTCACTTCCCTCGCTTGTTTTTTCAGCCCTCTGTTTTTTTTAACATGTGGCAACAGGAAGACATCAATTATGGCTAATATGTTCATTCCACAGACACAAGGGCATCGCATTCCTTTCAGAAAAAATCAGCAGACATGAAGTTGTTTTAAGGTAACTTTCACAAAACCCATAGGGGTCTGGTTTTCAAATCATGCTGGCTTTTTAAACTCCTTTTCTAAAACAGTCCAGAGTTAGCAGAAAAAGGGCTTGTTGGTTTAACAAAACATTGAACAATCATGCCTAAAAATCTGTTTGATTTTAGGATAGCAAGCCATAACTTGTGTTTATTTATGGTGCATGTCGATAACGCCAGACCCCCTCCCTCTCCTCCTCCTCCTCTTCTTACTCCTTTGGGAGTTAACCCTGCTGATGTGCTGTATTATCTGTATTATCCTCACCCTCACCCTCACCCTCACCCCCTCCCTATCCCCCCTCCTTTTTGCTGCTAGATAATCCAAAACTAGCTCTTTTAGATTGCAAAAATGTATTTTCTCATCTTACTAATGTGACCTGTTAGTGTTGAATTTTAAAACAAACCTACTGGTTTTACAGTCATTTCCCCTCTCCTCTCTCCATGCAGCTCTTGAACACAGAGACCAGCAATCATGCTTGTTTTAAACTGTATCAGTCTGTTCTTGTCTATGTGAGGTAGAGAATGACACGGGATCAGGTAAATGTGGTAAACCGTGGTAAAACTTCAGGAATGTGAGAAAATTTCAAAGTTTTACCGTGGGTGCAAACAGAGGTTATTTCCCCACCCTGCAGGAGCAGTAATAACCCCTGCACCCGCAGTAAAACGGATGCTTACCTGTTTCCTGTTCGTTCTGCTCAAGTCATTGCTACTTGCTCGCTCTGCCTTCTCCAGGCTGCAATACTATTAGCATGCAGGACAGGCACGCACACAACGTGCGCCCACCACATCACAGTGTGACATCACTAGTACTACTAAGAGAGGATCCCTGATTGGCCTCTCTTGAGTCTTCCAATTTATTGTCAATTCTCATTGGCGCAGGAGTAACACAACAGGGTGAGCAGCTCAGCAACTGAAAGGACTGCATCTCCTTTGTCGGCGGCACTCAGCTCTTGCAGGTAGGAAGACAACTGAGAAAGACAGAGGGAAACCTTGAGGGGCATAGAAGAACGGGGTGCACAAGTTTTCCTGAGGGCGTCCTCGCAGGACGTCCTCGCGAAGGAGCGGGGAAACTTGTATTATCGAAACAAGATGGATGTCCATCTTTCGTTTCAATAATACGGTCGGGGATGCCCAAATCTCCACATTTAGGTCGACTTTAGAGATGGCCGTCCCCGGTTTTCGGCGATATTGGAAACCAAGGATGCGCATCTCAGAAACAACCAAATTCAAGCCATTTGGTCGTGGGAGGAGCCAGCATTTGTATTGCACTGGTCCCCCTGACATGCCAGGACACCAACCGGGCACCCTAAGGGGCATTGCAGTGGACTTCAGAAATTGTTCCCAGGTGCATAGCTCCCATACCTTGGGTGCTGAGCCCCCCCCCCCCCCAAACCCCTCAAACCCCACTACCCACAACTGTACAACACTACCATAGCCCTAAGGGGTGAAGGGGGGCACCTACATGTGGGTAGAGTGATTTTCTGGTGGGTTTTGAAGGGCTCACATTTACCACCACAAATGTAACAGTTGGGGAGGGGATGGGCCTGGGTCCGCCTGCCTGAAGTGCACTGCAGTACCCACTAAAACTGCACCAGGGACCTGCATACTGCTGTCATGGAGCTGGGTATGACATTTAAGGCTGGCAAAGAGGCTGGCAAAAAATATTTGTAAAGTTTTTTTAGGGTGGGAGGGGGTTAGTGACCACTGGGGGAGAAAGGGGAGGTCATCCCCGATTCCCTCCGGTGGTCATCTGGTTAGTTCAGGCACCTTTTTGAGGCTTGGTCACAAGAAAAAATGGACCAAGTAAAGTCGGCCAAGTGTTCGTCAGGGACACCCTTCTTTTTTCCATTATTGGCTGAGGACGCCCATGTGTTAAGCATGCCCCAGTCCCGCCTTCGCTACGCTTCCAACATGCCCCCGTGAACTTTGGTCGTCCCCGCAACGGAAAGCAGTTGGGGATGCCCAAAATTGGCTTTTGATTATGCCGTTTTGGGCGACCCTGGGAGGATGCCCATCTTCCAATTTGTGTTGAAAGATGGGCGTCCTTCTCTTTCTAAAATAAGCCTGCTTGTGTCATGAGTCATTTGTTTCCCTCCTTGAAGACCCAGGCCAGCCTGCCTCCTCTTCCTCCTACTTTTCCGATCCTCAGGCTCATCAAAGCAAGCCACTGAAGCCACTGAAGGAAGAAATTAGAATCTTGAGTGGGTCGTTGGTTGATGTTCATTGAGAAGGCTTCTGGAGGCTGGAGGTAGCGTGACATCTGTGGCAGTTTTCACAGGGCGGCCCTTTCTTAAGACCTGTTGACTTAAGCTGTTGACTTCTGAGAAACATGCATGTGTGCGCTATTGTTCTGATTTAGGAATCGCTTATTTTCAGAATGGCACACAGAGAAAACCTACCTACAATGAGATTTTATACCATTACCAACTAAAATTTTTATCTGTTCGGCATTGTTGCAATGCATGCATAACTCCATCCTATGACTGGATGAGAGAAAAGAATTAAATGTGCTGTGAGTTGTAGAATGATTAGAAAAATCAGTGGTCATTATTGCTTGCTATGTGAATGAATATTCAATTCCATCACTGTTTCATTATTGCTTGCTAGATCACTCCAGCATTATTTCATTTTAAGGGTATTTGTTTTAATTTGTTTATGCAGTCCTTACATGCACATGGTTTTGCTTTTTAAACCCAAACGTAAATCTTAAGGTTGGTTAAGCAGTTAGATATAAAGAAACTGAGTTGTTTCTGACATTACTTGTTTTGGACTGCTTTGGGTCCCTTCCACTTATATCTGCTGTCTAGAATTTTGGAAGATGGAAATGTAAAAATAATTAAGTTTTGGATGTACTCTGAGGGAGTCTCTGTAGAAGTTGGTTTGTTTATTAAGTTTTGAAGTGTGTGTGCGCATATGGAATATGGATGCCTGTTGTGCACTGTGCATGATACATAATGGCTATGATTCTGTGCGTTCTTACTACCAGCACATCTTCGGAGAGGGCATTTTCTGTTGCAGGAAGAACAGTGGAAGAAATGAGTCCTTGACTGAATCCCAATATTGTGGATGACTTACTATTCGTCCATGGATTAAAAAAACAGAACACTAGTTCATGAGTATAGGGACTGGGAGTGCTTCATAGTTGCTGAATGCAAGCCAAGGGTGTTTCTTGTAGTGGGGCAGGGAGGGAGTGTAGGGGAGGGGATAATTTGTGAAAGGAGAGGAGGGAGGGAAGATGGGGGGATGTATCTTCTATTTTTGCTTTTTTAATGATAGTTCAGAATATTGTTTGTTCATTTTTATACTGTCTGAAATAAAAGATTTAAATATAAAATCAACTGTTTGAGGCTTCTGTGGATAGGGACAGACTTTGCAGGGATGGGGACAGAGTTCATGGGGTCAGGACGGGGATAGGGCAGGGATGAGGACAGAGTTTGCAGGGACAGAGCAGGGATGGGGACAGACTTTGTCCCCATGTCATTCTCTAGTGTGAGGTCAAAACAGGCTGGCACATGACCCCTCCCTATCCCCTATCACTCCCCCTTTCTGTGGCCAGGCTAAAAGAGAGAAAGAAAGCTGGTTTTAGAGATCAGAGCCTCACACAGCAGTGTGTGCAAAGCCAGCCTGCTTTTTGCTTCACCAACTTCTCACAGAATCTCCCTATCCCATCTTTTAGCAGGGCAATTCAGAAAAAAGCCGAGCTGTGTGATTATAATTTTTTAAAGATACAGCAAAAACCCCAGAGCCATACATTTTACACTGTTTTTAGGTTTTGAAGAAGTCTATCTTAGTAGAACTATCAATACGAGCATGTAAGCCCTGCTCACACAATGATGTGCTGTATTGTAAAGAGAGTAGTTCACATGAAAGCCCAGCTATCCAGCTGCCTCCTCTCCTCTCCCCTTATAAGGTCCCCCCACCCCTGCACTGAGGACTTTTTAAAATAAAACACCCTCTTTTTACAATGCTGCACTATGTATGTTGCTGCACTATGTATAAGTCATGTATAAAAAAAACCTAAGCAGAATTTACTTCAATCTGCGGGAGGTAGGGAGTTTGCAGTTTCACTGAGACTACTGAAGAGTTTGATGCACACTTGCTCCATCCCTTCTCATGCATCATATCCAGACCCTCCAACGGTGGTACAAGTCAGCATGAAACTCAATCATCTGCTGGCAACCTATGTATGAATAATTGTCAAACTTGTACCCATTTATACATTTTATGAATTCACTGCCAGTAACATTTAATGATGTTCTGTTGTTTCCAGTCTATAAAATAAATCTGGTCATGGTCGATGATTTTATTGAGTCTGCTTGTAAAAATGATGAGAGTGAAAAAGCTTTTACCAAATATACGCACTACAGAAATGTAAGTGTTATCTATATCATCCAGAACATTTCTTGTCAAAGCAGAACAAGCTACACTATCACCTTAAATACAAAACAGTAGCAATATTCCCCAAGTAAATCATTTCTTGTAACACGTAAGAATCAAAAAAACTCTGCAATGCCATTCTGACTCAGATGGCTAACTAGTGCTCACTGGGTAGGTTGTGTAGGTGGGTATTTTTTTTTGTTACATTTGTACCCCGTGCTTTCCCACTCATGGCAGGCTCAATGTGGCTTACATGGGGCAATGGAGGGTTAAGTGACTTGCCCAGAGTCACAAGGAGCTGCCTGTTCCTAAAGTGAGAATTGAACTCAGTTCCTCAAGACCAAACTCCACCACCCTAACTACTAGGCCACTCTTCCACTCAGCTTTACCACTAAAGCTGAAAGTCTCCATGGCACATGCGTGCCAAGTAACTAATCACTGGGTAAAACATCTAAAAATGATTCTGCAGTGTATGGGTCCTCCTTCGACAAATGATAAATCTGTACAGTGTTCACTGTTTATATATGTAATCAAACGGGACATTTCGCTGGTTGATTTATATTACATTGTCAAACAACTACCTACCCACATATGGAGCACACAACCCAAACATTACCTCCACCACAACAACCTCATAGATGATCATGTGTATGGTACGAGGCAAAGCATTCACAAAGCAGACTTCTGCATGCAGATTACCAGCATTGATCAAGGACTAATGATCTGCACATTACTGATCAGGTGACAGATCAAAAGCCAGCAAAATATAACCTCTGCACAACTTCGTACAGTTGAGCATCAATCTTTCATATGTTTACCGGTCGTTTGTACCAGCTGCATGTATTTATTTATTTTTATTTGTTACATTTGTATCCCACATTTTCCCACCTATTTACAGGCTCAGTGTGGCTTACGTGGTACCGTAAAGGCGTTCGCCAACTCGGGTAGAGAAACAAATACAAAGTGATGTTGAGGTCGAATAAGGTTCATGTGTTACAGACACATTGGGGAATGGTAGAGAGGAAGAGTTATTAGTGTCCATTATGAGCTTTGATTTCGTTGTGTTGCAGGGTTCAGGCACTTAAGTTGGGTCAGTAGGGTATGCCTTTTTGAACAGGTTGGTTTTTAGTGATTTCCTGAAGTTTAGGTGGTCGTACGTTGTTTTCTGGCTTTTGGTAGTATGTTCCACAGTAGTGTGCTTATATAGGAGAAGTTGGATGCATAAGTTGATTTGTATTTCAGTCCTTTGCAGCTTGGGTAGTGGAGATTTAAGTATGTTCATGTTGATCCGATTGTGTTTCTGGTTGGTAGGTCTATGAGGTCTGTCATATATCCCGGGGCTTCGCCGTAGATAATTTTATGAACCAGGGTGCAGATTTTGAAAGCAATACGTTCTTTGATTGGGAGCCAGTGCAGTTTTTCACGGAGGGGTTTGGCACTTTCGAATCGCGTTTTTCCAAATATAAGCCTGGCTGCTGTGTTTTGAGCGGTCTGAAGTTTCTTTATGAATTGTTCTTTGCATCCCGCATAGATTCCATTGTAGTAGTTTGCATGGCTTAGTACCATTGATTCTATCAAATTGCGGAATGTTTCCCTCGGGAAGAATGGTTTCATGCATTTGAGTTTCCACATTGAGTGGAACATTTTCTTAGTTGTAGAGTTCACTTGGCTCTCAAGTGTAAGGTTATGGTCGATTGAAACGCTGAGGATTTTCAGGCTGTCTGAGATAGGGAGGGTGTAATCTGGGGTGTTTATATTTGTGGGCTTGTTTGTATTGTGTTGGGATGAGAGGATGAGACAGTGTGTTTTTTCTGTATTGAGTTTTAGTTGAAATGCATTTGCCCATGAGTCCATGATGTTCAAGCTGAGCTTGATTTCGTTGGTGATTTCTGTCAGATCATGTTTGTAAGGAATGTATATTGTGACATCGTCTGCATAGATGAATGGGTTGAGGCCTTGGTTGAATAAGGACTTGGCTAGTGGGGTCATCATTAGGTTGAAAAGGATCGGTGATAGTGGTGATCCTTGAGGTACTCCACAGTCTGCTTTTCACGGTGATGATATGTTTGAATTTGATTTCACTTGGTATGTTCTAGTGGTTAGGAAACCCTTGATCCAACTAAGTATGTTTCCGCCAATCAGAGCGGCAAAGTTGATATAGTAATGTTAAAGGTTTTTTTTACCATAGGAACTGCTGAATGTGTCATTGTCCACAAACCCCAGGATGATGAGTTTGGGCAACTGTCTCAGAAAGAGGTTTTCCTGGTTGGTAACTCAAATCCAGTGGATATGCTCAACACCTTAAGCTCCATGTAATCCATGGCATACTTGACATTGGCTTTCAACAGTGCTTCAGCATGACCCAACCTTACCCCCAGTGACACTTTTACTCTCTTTAAGAACAACTAGGCCAACAGAAGACATCTTTACTTCATGTCAACTTTGTCTTAGCATTACATGGAGTGGAGGAGTAGCCTAGTGGTTAGTGCAGTGGACTTTGATCCTGGGGAACTGAGTTCAATTCCCACTGCAGCTCTGTGTGACTCTGGGCAAGTCACTTAACCCTCCATCACTCCTGGTACAAATAAGTACCTGAATTTATGTAAAACTGCTTTGAATGTAGTTGCAAAAACCTCAGAAAGGCAGTATATCAAGTCCCATTTCCCATTGATCAGAAGTTTTTCTTGGAAAAACAGATCACCGTGTAAATGGACCCAATAATTCCACCTTCTGGCTAGTGGCTGTAAAGTGTACTCTTTCATTTGAAAGCGGCATTGTGACCACCAGGGTCTGTCAACTCTTGGCTCCTGGCTGAGGCTCTATAAAACAGACCACTCATAAACTGCATTTTGAGGATTCCTTCACTGTAATTGAGAAGCAGTTCTATGAGGGCTCTTTAAGAGTAGCAGTTGCTCTGAATGATATCTGTCTCTGATTGTGCCATCCAGCTGGCTGAAGAGGGAGAGTATCGGATAATTTACTAGTGCCACTTTGGCCATCCCTGCGATGGCTTCTTTCATGCAGCGCTGCCGAGAGACTGGGCCGGGACTGCCACCACCGTCCCCACCCCCCGAGGCTGCTCCTCCCCCCCTCCACCCGCGGAAGTTACGTCAGGGAGGGAAGGAGGCTCGAAGGGAGGTGACCTGCTGCCCTGCTGCCTGCAGCGCTTTCACATGGAGGTGAGAGGCGCTGTGATTTCAATGCAGGGGGCCTAGCCCGGCCCAGTGGCAGATGGTCGATGACGGAGGGCGGGTGAGACTGCGGTGCCGGGCCCCCCTTGGAGCCCCGGGCCCGGGGAATTTTGTCCCCCCCCTGCCCTCCCCTCTCAGCGGCCCTGCTTTCATGATCTTACAGGTCAGGTACAATAGTGTATTGTTCAAATCCAAATAATCTTCCCTGTGACCAGCTATGTAGAAGTCAAGTGGTACAGTTTCCAATAAGACTGATAAAGCATAAATGTGTTTTTCAATTTGTGTTTGTAGTTTGTTTCGATTTTTGGTTTGTGTGGGTGACAATTGAAAGATGTCCAATTCTGATTTGTAACATATTCTTCCGGGCCATTATACACAAAAGCCATGATTTTTTTCTCAAAATATATCTTCCGGTTTTCTTCTTAGCCTTGCACTTAGGCTTCTGAGATGCTACACAGGTGGGTTCCTTTTTTTTAAGGGGTTTGAGCAGTACTTCAAAAAGCATCTGCTCACCTTTCTTTCTTTTAAGGGCTTTTTGCACGACCGCTGGTTCCAAGCTGGTCCATTCTGCATTGTTATTATGTTATTCAGAACAGCCATGGTGACGTAACCCATCACATCTTTGCCTACATTTTTGGCTATGCTTTTCATGTGTGGCTTAACAATATCAATGCTCCTTCTCAGCAACAGTAGCGCTTTTTTAATGAGACTACGAAACACGCTGCCAATCCCCGATCCATACATAACAGATGGTCTGTAAAAACCTGAGAGCCTTTGACTGGCCTGGGCCACATAATAATCTCTATAGGCTGCCAGGTCACAGTAAGTTTTAACCACCACAATGTTAAAATATGATCGCTTTCCGGGGTCGCAATTGCAGCTTAAGATCACCTTTCCACAACAGAATAACAAACCGCTATACTGAGCTAAATCAACTGATACAATAACTGCACCCTATATATGTTTAATATCAACCATATAAACAGTTATGCTTGAAACATTTTATTATGCAAATCTCTTATACAAAAAATATGCTTAATCAGCTTTTATGACTTAATCTACACATCCATACTTGCTCACCATACAAACCAAACCATTCCAATACATATTCTAAGCAGGAACTCACTAATACAAATCAATTCTAACTACCCGTTCAATCCAATAATGTGCAAATACTTTCACAGTCCATGATCACCATCCATTTTCATCATGTCTTCAAAATTAGTTTTGTACAGTTTCCAACTCAGTGGCATTCCACCAAACAGCGGTTAATCATATGGTGTGTTCCTTCAAAAATCGCACACTTTGCCGCGCTGTATGACGGTGATCTTTACTGCGCCACTCCTTAAGGATTGTTGAATATTTAAACGAGTAGCATATCCCAATACTTGAGTTCTCAGCTACTTGCTTCATTCCACATTCCCTCAAACACAACACCCCAGACTACACAGTCTGTGTTTCGCTGTAACAGTGTCATCAGGAGTCGGGTCCTACTAAAATCAACAAGTATGGTGATGCTTAATAATATACAAATCTACTACATACCATATCTATTATAAATCATTAACTGTAATACTCACAATTAGTAGTTATAAACTACTCATGGATGCAGGACGGTAAAGTGTTCCACCTTCCACCAACTCACGCGCCCAGCGAAAAAAACGCCGGCACATACGCAGTGGAGCCTGGTCTATCCCTCCTATTAATGCTGCTCAAACTCCGCCCTTTTCACACATACAGCCATTCCACCTCTTTGTTTAGACCAGATGGCTCAACAGTATTCCACATAAATATGGTTCTCTGCTCTCGCCGTAGCAACTGCTGTGCAATGTCCCCCCCTCGGCTCCTGCTCAGTACCCTAATTAACACCACAAAACGTAAATCCTCCAATGTATGTCCTACCTTGCCCCAATGTGCAACTAATGGTGTCCCTTGCTTACCTAGCCAAATATTGCTTAAATGTTGGGCAATCCTATTCTTGATCTTTCTAATAGTATGCCCCACATACCACAGTTCACATGGACAACAAATACCATATACACACTGCCTAGTGTTGCAATCAGTATGTGTATGCAATTTTAATATATGTCCTTCTGAATGGGGATTAACCACTTATGTAACTTGTAGCACAAACTTACAATATACACCCCCCCACACACAGGCAGTATGCCCTGGGGTCAAATCATCTGTTAACTCTCCCTCTATTGTTTTATAATGGGACATAAGCTCTCCCATATTGCGTCCACGTGTATATGTGAACCTAGGAATATGCTGAAACTCCTGATGTACTGTGACCATCGGCCATAATTTCTTAATAATGTTTTCTACTGCCATGCACTTATTCGTGTAGGATAAGATGCAAGTGAGCCTACGGGGTTGCTGCTGTTTATTAAGTAGAAGAGTGTGGTAGCCGTGTTAGTCCACTCTTAAGGTTATCAATAGAAATCAAACAAAATAAAACATGGAAAAGAAAATAAGATGATACCTTTTTTATTGGACATAACTTAATACATTTCTTGATTAGCTTTCGAAGGTTGCCCTTCTTCGTCAGATCGGAAGTAAGCAAATGTGCTAGCTGACAGTGTATATAAGTGAAAACATTCAAGCATTACTATGACAGTCTGACAGGGTAGGAGGATGGGGGTGGGTCGGAGGTATGCATAGGGACATCAAAGCATATCATTGATATTCTAACAGGATGGGTGTGGATAGGTGAGGGGTGGGGTGATCAACAGAGACATACAGCTTTATGGTTTATAATAGGCTAGGAACCCCAGATCCTTGTTAAGTCCTTTCTGTTGGGTGTTAAAATATTCAATCATTCTGACTTCAAAGGTCTTACGTTCTTGTATGGTTTTAAAGTTACCTTTCAGTATTCTTACTGTGAAATCACTGGTACAGTGTCCTGGTGCTGTTTATTAGAACTTGCCAGCCACTCCCGCTGAGCATTAAATGCCCGCTTGGCCACCTTATGTACCACCTTACACGGGTACCCCCTTTGTCTAAAACATTGCATCATATGTTCAGCCTGTTCTTGATATGTGCTACGCGCAGAGCACAACCTGCAAATGCGCAGAAACTGGCCTATAGGTATGCTATTTTTTAACCATTTCAGGTGATGACTGCGATAATGCAGTAACGCATTGCGATCTGTGACTTTACGAAACGACTGCGTAACAAAAGTTCCCTGACTCAACTCAATATTAACATCTAAAAAATTAACCGATGTACCCCCTATTTGATTTTCAAACTTGATATTAATATCCTGTAGATTCAAATATGTCAGAAACTGATCTAATTGACGCCTGTCACCCCGCCAAATCAACAGCACATCATCTATATCTATATTAGATTGTAAGCTCTTTGAGCAGGGACTGTCTTTCTTCTATGTTTGTGCAGCGCTGCGTATGCCTTGTAGCGCTATAGAAATGCTAAATAGTAGTAGTAGTAGTATATACCTTAGCCAGCCTACAACTTTTTCAAAGTACGAGGAGCCATAAATCCAACGCTCCTCAAATTGGGCCATATAAAGGCATGCCACCGTGGGGGCAACTGTTGCCCCCATGGCGACACCCTTTATTTGCAAGTAGCATTTCTCCCCAAACTTTAAAAAATTATGTGAAATAACCATTTGGGCCATCCGATTTAGCAACACTATTTTCTGATGTGACAACTGTAATGTATTTAATAATTGTTCTATCATCAACATAGCCTCTCTCTGTGGTATATTTGTATACAACGATACCACATCAAGAGTCACAAGTGTAACTTCCTGACTCAACTGACTTTCATAACTCTTCAATAACTCAAGTAAGTGACTTGAATCTCTAACATAGGACCTGATATTCTTAAGACAAGGATGCAAATGAATGTCTAAAAACTGTGAAAGGGGTTCAAACAATGCCCCCTTGCTTGAAACAATCGGGCGTCTGGGGGGGGGGGGTTGTGTAGACTTTTGTGTATTTTTGGTGCAAAGTACACTATAGGAGTCATCAGGAACTGATTGTACAAAAGCTTATATTCCCGAATTGTTATTATACCTTGTTTGTTAGCATCTGACAGCAATTCTGATATTGTATAGTCGGATCCTGCCCCAACTCCAAATAGCACTTATCGTCTATCAGCTGCCTATTCGCCTCCTGCTGGTAAGACTTTTGCGATTACCAGCAGGAGGCGAATAGGCAAGTTCTAATAAACAGCAGCAACCCCGTAGGCTCACTTGCATCTTACCCTACACGAATAAGTGCATGGCAGTAGAAAGCATTATTAAGACATTATGGCCGATGGTCACAGTACATCAGGAGTTTCAGCATATTCCTAGGTTCACATATACACGTGGACACAATATGGGAGAGCTTATGTCCCATTATAAAACAATAGAGGGAGAGTTAACAGATGATTTGACCCCAGGGCATACTGCCTGTGTGGGGGGGTGTATATTGTAAGTATGTGCTACAAGTTACATAAGTGGTTACTCCCTATTCAGAAGGATGTATATTTAAATTGCGTACACATACTGATTGCAACACTAGGCAGTGTGTATAAGGTATTCATTGTCCATGTGAACTGTGGTATGTGGGGCATATTATTAGAAAGATCAAGAATAGGATTGCCCAACATTTAAGCAATATTCGGCTAGGTAAGCAAGAGACACCATTAGTTGCACATTGGGGCAAGGCAGGACATACATTGGAGGATTTACGTTTTGTGGTGTTAATTAGGGTACTGAGCAGGAGCCGAGGGGGGAACATTGCACAGCAGTTGCTACGGCGAGAGCAGAGAACCATATTTATGTGGAATACTGTTGAGCCATCTGGTCTAAACAAAGAGGTGGAATGGCTGTATGTGTGAAAAGGGCGGAGTTTGAGCAGCATTAATAGGAGGGATAGACCAGGCTCCACTGCGTATGTGCCGGTGTTTTTTTCGCTGGGCGCGTGAGTTGGTGGAAGGTGGAACACTTTACCGTCCTGCATCCATGAGTAGTTTATAACTACTAATTGTGAGTATTACAGTTAATGATTTATAATAGATATGGTATGTAGTAGATTTGTATATTATTAAGCATCACCATACTTGTTGATTTTAGTAGGACCCGACTCCTGATGACACTGTTACAGCGAAACACAGACTGTGTAGTCTGGGGTGTTGTGTTTGAGGGAATGTGGAATGAAGCAAGTAGCTGAGAACTCAAGTATTGGGATATGCTACTCGTTTAAATATTCAGCAATCCTTAAGGAGTGGCGCAGTAAAGATCACCGTCATACAGCGCGGCAAAGTGTGCGATTTTTGAAGGAACACACCATATGATTAACCGCTGTTTGGTGGAATGCCACTGAGTTGGAAACTGTACAAAACTAATTTTGAAGACATGATGAAAATGGATGGTGATCATGGACTGTGAAAGTATTTGCACATTATTGGATTGAACGGGTAGTTAGAATTGATTTGTATTAGTGAGTTCCTGCTTAGAATATATATTGGAATGGTTTGGTTTGTATGGTGAGCAAGTATGGATGTGTAGATTAAGTCATAAAAGCTGATTAAGCATATTTTTGTATAAGAGATTTGCATAATAAAATGTTTGAAGCATAACTGCTTATATGGTTGATTTTCCATAACAGAATGAGATGTGTCTGTTCTGGTCCATCTTTATTTCAAAGGTAATAATATCGATGTGGTGCTTGTTCATGGGGACATAATGGGGTTTATTATATGTGATGGTGATGAACTCGTTGCTATTCCCTTTAACTGGAAAACAGCACAGCAGTGGTACAAAATGGTCTGCTACAGTGAGTTCTCTTTGTATTTCTCACTATGGTTCTATGTCTTTAGGGCTACTTATTATGATGTAAAGCTGGTCTTTTGTAACATTGTCCCACATGTGTGGGTATTATATTTCCACCAAACTCACTTCTCATGGGCCTTGTAGATTGTAGTGTCACTCTTGGGCGCGGTGCAGTCCACGTCACCAGGTCTGTACACTCTTACACTTCCCTTTGAAGAAATCAGGAAAAATTCACAAATCCAGATCTAACTCCAATCTGGGATTTCCAACTCTCCAGCTCAGGCATTCACAAAGCAACCAGATTCCAAAACATAAAGGGAAAGAGGACTTATATACCACCTTTCTGTGGCTTTTCCAACTTCATTCAAAGTGGTTTACATATTATATACCTGGAACAATGGAGGGTTAAGTGATTTGTCCAGAGTCACAAGAGCTGCAGTGGGAATCAAACCCAGTTCCCCAGGATCAGAGTTCACTGCACTAACCACTAGGCTACTCCTCTACAGCTTTTATGCAGCAAAACTAATCAGATTCCATAATCAGAGTTTAATCTCAAAACACAGCACAAGTCTTCATAACATGTGGCTCAGGACTCAAAAGGAAAAACAGACTCAAAATGGTTCCCACCAGGGGCGTATCTGCGTGGGGCCATAGGGACCAGGGCCCCCCGCAGATTTCGCCATGGCCCCCTCCCGCCGCCAGCCCGCCCCCGCTGCCGTTTCTTACTTTTGTGCCGAGGTCCGTTTCCTCCTGCGCCTTTAAAAATACTTATTCAACTGGCGGGGGACCCAAACCCGAGGTGACGTCTTTCAAGTTCTTCATCCGCCGTGGCCGATGTGCTGGAGTTGAGCGGCTCAATCCAATTCGGAGTCTGATGTCATGCGACGTTCGGATGTCGTGCGACATCAGACTCCGAACTGGATTCCGCCGCTCAACTCCAGCACGTTGGCCACGGCGGACGAAGAACTTGAAAGATGTCACCTCGGGTTGGCTGGCGGGGGTTTGGGTTCCCCGCCAGCTGAAGAAATATTTTTAAAGGCGCAGGAGAAAGCGGACCTCGGCGCAAAAGTAAGAAACGGCAGCGGGGGAGGGCTGGCAGCGGGAGGGGGGTGGAAAGAGTCGTTGGTGGCAGTGGTGGGGGGGTCCGGTAATGGTGGCAGGGGGGGGGGTCAGTGGCGGTAGGGGGGGGCTAAAATGTGCCCCCTCCCTCTGGCTCTGGCCCCCTCTACCGCCGGAGGCCAGATATGCCTCTGGTTCCCACAGCAAGTTTATAATTAAGTACTTCACTCACTGCTTCACTCAGCTTTGCTAAAAGGATTTATGCAAAAACAGCGCAGGTAGGGTTTAACTTTTCTTCCAGAACCAAACTTGCAGTTTGAGTCCATAACAGTTCATAAGTTTCTCACAGGTTTGAATGTTTCCAGGACATAGCCTAGAACTGAAGCCACAACACACTTTTTCTCACTCTGTGCTTTCAACTTGGAATAGCTTCCAAGGCACTTGCTTTCATACTTTTAAACAGTTTTTATTTTTCTCTTATTTCATCTTGCTAACTCTCCTGGCTCAGTGTGGCTTGTACAACAGCCCCAAACAGGGCCGGTCCAACCCGGTAAGCGGGGTAAGCACTGCAGGGGGGCACCTGCCTTCAAGGGCGCCTCCCTCCCGTGGCCCGCCCAGCTGTTCGACAGCGGGTCCTCTTCTCTGGCCTGCCCATGCCCAGTGCCTTCCCGCTTCCCGTAAGTTATGCTGCATGCGGCGCTGCTCTTGTCTCCTTCCAGCCTTCCACTCTTGACGTCACGACGACGCCTCCTCCCCCTGCAGCACCTTCATGCACGCCAGTGCGCGCCTTCTGGTTGCGGCCCTGCTTGAAGCGTCTCGTCTTTGACTCTGAGTCCTCCGGCCGGCACACTGTGTGTGGGGGTCTCAGTTCTAGAATGGCAGGAGTGAGTTGCATTCATTGACAAGCTCATTTGGAAGGAGGGGGCTCTCAGTACTTGAATAGCAGACAATGCTGCAGGACATAAGTAAGTTGTATTGGCAGAGCTTGCACATGTGCGTGTGTGTATGTGAAGAGGGGTTCTCAGTACTGGAATAACAGGGGGGCACTACAGAGGAGGATTAAGGTGCATTGGCAGAACTATGTGTACAAAGGATCTTTGTATTGGAATAGTGAGGTGCATTATAAGAGCTGGTGGGTGCGGGGAGGAGGGTCTGGCCCTCAGTACTGGAATAATACAGAATGCTGCAGGGCAGGAGTAAGGTGCATTACAGAGCTGTGCATATGTATGTGTGTGTGTATGTGTGTGTGTGGGGGTCTCTACTGAAATAGGAGGCACTGAAGGGAAGAAGAAAGGTGCTTTGGTAGACCTGGGATTCTCAGAACTTAAAAGGCAGAGGGTGCTGCATGGGCATGGCAGGATTTGGGTGTATTGCAGGGCTGCATTAAGGGGAATTTGGATTACATCTGAGCACAGAGCACTGGACATATTCTGCCTTGTTTTTAATGGTCTTTCAATCTGTGATCTTAGACACAGAGGATGAGTAAAATAGACACAAACCACAGGAAATGATGAATGAGCAGACAATCAGCATAGGAGCTCCAGAGCGACTGGCTACAGTGTCAAATGCTTAGAAGGGAGTAGCCAGGGATGAAGAGAGAAAGAAGATGCTAGGCGGGGGGGGGGGGGGGGGGGGCCATCTGATAGTCTGCAGGGAGGCACCACAGACCCTAGGACCGGCCCTGGCCCCAAACATACTGTGCTGCACTTCTCTGACCCCCCTCCTGGCCAGTCTTCCTGTGCACTCCCAGCCAGAGTTTACTTGCTGCACTACAGCACTGCATGTTTGTCCAAAACCCAGAGAAAATAAAACCTGCTTGTCCAGCCATTGGAGCCGCTTATTAACTCTTTGCATTTCCCTGTCTCTATAAGGTGGAGTTACTCTCCTTTGTCTTTGGTATAAACTCTCCCTCCCCAAACTGTACTGAGGCCCCCAGCCTCTTCTGCAGACACAAAAATCCCACCACTGCCAAAATATGTGATAATGTGGTCAAGTGTGTGGCTTGGATCTGGCACAAATTCAGTCAGACACACAGGGTTTGCAAGAAAAAGGAAAAATATTTTATTATTTGACATACTATGTGCTCCCTGTTACTTCACAGGCTTTCATCCAGCACAACACAACACACATTCTAAATCAAAACAATTACTTCCTGGATGTAACTCAAGGTGTCTCCTACCTTGCCAGTCTTCCTACACAACCCTGATACTAATGAAGCCTGAGCCACACAACTTCCCTGGTTGTGTACGATAGCTCAGCTTGCAGTGGTGTCCTCTTGCCTCCTGGAGCTCCCTCCTGGAAACCTGTGTATCAGGGCATCTCTGATCTATTCAGCCTCAGGGCTTTTAGCTCCAGCCTGAACTGTGCCCCATCCTTCTGACTCAGCATCAGCCTCAGCCTTGGCAGACTAGCGCCACTTGTTGCAAGGTGGCTGAACTGTATCATCAGTGAGGGCACTCAGTTTATTTATTAGTCATCTATGTGGAACTGTGTCAAAGGCTTTGCACATGTCTGTTGCCTTTGTATACATTTGTTTTTTTATATAATTATTTTCAGAGAGGCCACGTGATGTTGTGAGCTGCTCCGGTTCTGTGGTTCTGTGGTTCTGTGTTTTCAGGCTTCTCTGGAATCCACCAATAAATCATTTTAATCTGTATCCCAGGACCATCGATTTAACACCACCTGGCCACTAATAGCTTCTGGCACCCTATGGATAAGTATGTAACTCAATGCAGCTCCGCAATGGCACAAAAGCAGCAGTGCAAAGAGAGAAGCTTGCATCAACAGAGCACTAGCAAAATAGTAGAATTGTCCCCAGCCCTGCAGATGGCCTGTTCTACAGTGATGATTACGGAACTTACTGAGGCGGTAGTGCGTGCACTAGACCCGCAGTTTCAACAGCTTTTGGAGCAAATTGCCAATCTTTCTCAACTCACCTCTGATATATCTCAGCGAACTGGAGAACTTGAATGTCACATGTCCGACATTAAAGATACAGCGGAGACACAGGCAGGAGAGTTGAAACGCAAGGCAGAATGTCTTGCAACTCAGCAACAAAAACTTGATGATCTGGAAAACAGGTTGCAGAGAGACAACATATGATTTGTTGGGTTCCCTGAGTCTGTCCCTGACTGGTCTTTCCACCAGGTGACATTTCCTTAGGTGGGCACAACATTGCTAATTAGATTGGAGCAGGTCCATCGTGCTGGGCCTGTTTGTGTAGGAGATATCAGGTTGTGCATCATAGTGGCTAAGTTCCATTCATACAGTCAAAAAGCAGATTTTTCTCAGAGCGTACAAGGGCTGTCGCAAGGCCTTACTCTATGACAACCAGTGCTTTTTTTGTGCCGGTACGCAACGGTACGGCGTACCGGCACCTTTTTCTCCTCCTCCCCTCCCCTCCCATTACTTTCAGCGATTCTCCGCCTCTCTCCTGCCCTCCCATTGACGTGCAGCGATTTTTCCGTCCCTCCCCTGCCCTCACCTCTCTCATATCCAGCGATTCTTCGTCCCTCAGCGTCCTCCTTCACTGCCTGCCAGCCAGTCGGACTCAGAAGCGAACGGTGCAGGCAGCGATTGGCTGGCAGCGTCGTAGCTTCCCTCTGCATGTCCCGCCTACAACTTCCTGTTTACGCATAGGCGGGACTTGCAGAGGGAAGCTACGACGCTGCCAGCCAATCGCTGCCTGCACCGTTCCCTTCTGAGTCCGACGCTGGCTGGCAGGCAGTGAAGGAGGACGCTGAGGGACGAAGAATCGTTGGATATGGGAGAGGTGAGGGCAGGGGAGGGACGGAAAAATCGCTGCACGTCGATGGGAGGGCAGGAAAGAGGCGGAGAATCACTGGAAGTAATGGGAGGGGAAGGCAGGGGAGAGAGAATTGCTGGAAATCAATGGGATGGGAGGGAAGGGCAGGAGAGAGAGAATTGCTGGAAATCAATGGGATGGGAGGGAAGGGCAGGGGAGAGAGAATTGCTGGACATGAGAAGGAAAGGGGAGAGAGAATTGCTGGACATGGGAAGGGCAGGGGAGAGAGAATTGCTGGACATGGGAAGGGCAGGGGAGAGAGAATTGCTGGAAATCAATGGGATGGGAGGGAAGGGCAGGAGAGAGAGAATTGCTGGAAATCAATGGGATGGGAGGGAAGGGCAGGGGAGAGAGAATTGCTGGACATGAGAAGGGAAGGGGAGAGAGAATTGCTGGACATGGGAATGGCAGGGGAGAGAGAATTGCTGGACATGGGAAGGGCAGGGGAGAGAGAATTGCTAGACATGGGATGGGCTGGGAGGGAAGGGCAAGGGAGAGAGAATTGCTGGACATGGGAAGAGCAGGGGAGAGAGAATTGCTGGACATGGGATGGGAGGGAAGGGCAGGGGAAAGAGAATTGCTGGAAATCAATGGGATGGGAGGGAAGGGCAGGGGAGAGAGAATTGCTGGACATGGGATGGGAGGGAAGGGCAAGGGAGAGAGAATTGCTGGACATGGGAAGGGCAGGGGAGAGAGAATTGCTGGACATGGGAGGGAAGGGCAAGAGAGAGAATTGCTGGACATGGGAGGGAAGGGCAGGGGAGAGAGAATTGCTGGACATGGGATGGGAGGGAAGGGCAAGGGAGAGAGAATTGCTGGACATGGGATGGGAGGGAAGGGCAGGGGAGAGAGAATTGCTGGACATGGGATGGGAGGGAAGGGCAGGGGAGAGAGAATTGCTGGACATTGATGGGAGGGCAGGGAAGATAGAATTTCTGGACATGGAGGGGAGAGAGGAGAATCGCTGGATGGGGAGGGGAGGACAGGGAAGAGAGAATTTCTGGACATGGAGGGGAGAGAGGAGAATCGCTGGACGGGGAGGGGAGGACAGGGAAGAGAGAATTGCTGGACATGGAGGGGAGAGAGAAGAATCGCTGGACAGGGAGGGGAGGACAGGGAAGAAAGAATTGCTGGACATGGATGAGAGGGGAGAGAGGAGAAATGATAGAAATGGATGGAGAGGAGAGCAGGAGATAGACGAGAATTGCTGGACATGGATGGATGGAGGAGTTGGCTAGGAGAGAGGAGAAATGCTGACTTGGATGGAGGAGAGGGGAGAGAGAATTATTGCTTTATATGGATACAGAGGAGGGAAGAGAGATGAGAAATGCTGGACATGGATGGAGGGAAAGAGAGAGGAGAAGTGCTGGACATGAATGGAGGGGAGGAAAGAAAAAAGAAGATGCGCATGGATGGAGATGAGGGAAAGGGAAGAGAGGAGAAAAACTGCACATGGATGGAGAAAATAGGCAAAAGCTGGATCCATGTTATACCTCCTCCAGTCAATTCCATGGAGGAGGACCCAGCTTTTACTTATGGATGCAGGGCAACAAAAGAAGAAGAAAGGAGGAAAGTAAAGAAATAAATGGAAAGGAAGCCCTGGAAACGGAGAACAGATAGAGAGCAGCAGAATCAGAGACTGGGACCAATATGGATAGAAAATCAAAGTCACCAGACAACAAAGGTAGAAAAAAATCATTTTATTTTCATTTTAGTATTTGGAATTTGTCTTATTTTGCACTGGGTATACTGGAGCTGTAACAGCTTACAGAAATTATTTATAATGAAAAAAAATCACATTATTTTTTCTCCTATACTAGTATAATATTTTCAATGATGTCTGTTTATATGCGCTATGGCTGGTATAAGGGGTGTGGCTAATATGGGTGTGGCTATAATAGGGGCAGTGCCATGTGTGGTGACCCCGCCCACAATGAGTACCGGCACCTTTTTTTCTACAAAAAAAGCACTGATGACAACACTCCTAGTAAACTGTTTCAAGACAACTCTGTGGATCTTACAAAGAAGCATCAAGCCTTTGGCTCGGTATGCTCAAAACTCTTTCCACATAATTATCACTCTGCATTTCAGTATCCGGTCACACTTAGAGTCTTAGAGACGGCCAGTGGGTGATATATTCTTCTCCAGATGATGTAGCCACATGGCTTCATGAACTTGTGTAAGCTTTATCATATTTTTTTATTTTTTTCTCTTCAGATGTGTTTAATTTCTACCAACCCAAGATATTACATTGCCTAATTTGTCTATGTGAGTCTTTAAGGATGGTCTCATAGACTGTGGTGGACCACATGAAGCTATACGTAATACATTTTTATTACAACTTTCCACATTAATTCATGTCCCTTTAGAAGTGTATATTCTGCATCCATTTATCTAATCTGAAGTAAGGGGGGGGACCTAAACTAGCATTGCAAACGTGATGCCTTGACTCTCTTCACAGCATGGAGGGTACCACGCAGGGCCTGCAAAATGTGGGGAGGATAGGGGGATGGTGTGGAAAGTTATTCTTACATTGTTTGGTGTTTTTTTGGAGTTGGTCTATTGGGGTTTGGGGGGATGGAATATTTCTTCATTTTACAAGAAAGGTGGTATGTCTCTGTCAAGAAGTTCTGAAGGTCCCTCTTTTGGCTGTATGGGATTATCTGGTTTTCTTAAGTGCTAGACATGTGGAGTATAAACTGGGCTATTCTCTCCATGTTCTGGGTGAGGCTGGGGTGCTGGAAATGAAAGTAGACTTTATTGGTCTTGAATACATGTTCCACAATGATATCTTTCTATGCACATAGGCTCCACTTGGATTGTATCATGGAATTAGGAGTGGAGTAGTGGCCTAGGGTTTAGGGTGGTGGACTTTGGTACTGAGGAACTGAGTTTGATTCCCGGCACAGGCAGCTCCTTGTGACTCTGGGCAAGTCACTTAACCCTCCATTACCTGCTGCATTGAGCCTGCCATGAGTGGGAAATAGCGTGGGGTACAAATGTAACAAAAAAAAAAAAAAATGTTTCTGATGTGTCCTCTCCTGTCAAACAGACTAAGATTCTAACTTGTTTGAAATTGTGCAAGGCGGATATTGCTTGTCTCCAAGAGAACCACTTGATGGACCAGGAACACTGGAAATTGAGTGTTAGGTGGGGGAGACCTTGTACTCTTCCACCAACTGTAGGTGTGGTGGTGTTGATCCGTAAAGGTTTGCATTGCTAGGCCTCCTTGGTTACAAAAGACACATGTAGTAGATTCCTTTTGTTAAAAATTACAACACAGGAGCATACATTTAATCTCCTTGAGGTCTATGCTCCTAATATTTATGAACATGCCTTTTTTCAAAAATTGGTTAAAGTGGCCCTGACAGATGTGATTGTTCCTCTTTTCATGGTTGTTGATTTCAAGCTAATCCTCAGATGGATCGTTCTTCCCCTCAGCATATGTGGGACTGGGACCAACAAAGGGCACCACCTATCTTTGTACTTCTTTAGACTTAGTGGACCTCTGGAGATTACCACGCCCCATAGACAGGGACTACACTCATATGTTTTGGGCCAATTGCACCATGTCTAAGATGGACTATATCTTAATCTCCTGAATGCTGTTTTCCAGGGTGGAATCAGCAGATATTGGCCTTATTTCAGTCTCTGACCACTCTATGATATGGTTGGATGTTGACCTTAATCTGTCCAGTGCTATTTGCAATAGCTGACTATTCTCTGCATATCTATTTCAGGACAAATATTTCCATGACTCTCTGTTGAACAAATGGAAGGAATACGCTACGTTCAACACCCAATATGTCTCGAACCCACAGTTATATTGGAATGCTCTGAAAACAGTAATACATTGTGGCCTGAGCCAGGCAAATTTCACTGGGCATTATTCATTTAGAAAATCAGTATGCTAAGGCTAAGCATGCTCGTCTAGTGCAGCCTTCATTGGCCACTAAAGACGTCCTTGTTACGTTTCTGCTAGCAGGCTGGAGAGAGGTGGGAACCTCTCTGCTAGAGTAGCTGGGAGGGACTTACCTGCTATTGGTCAGCCAAGTTGTAGCTGACGTCTGCAGCTCAGACGTCAGTATCCAGGCTACTACTACTACTACTTAACATTTCTATAGCGCTACTAGGGTTATGCAGTGCTGTACAGATTAATAAAAGGACAGTCCCTGCTCCAAGGAGCTTACAATCTAATGGGAGAAATGTCAAATAGGGGCAGTCTAGATTTCCTGCATAGAGGTATGGTGGTTAGGTACCGAAGGCGACATTGAAGAGGTGGGCTTTGAGCAAGGCTTTGAAGATGGGCAGGGAGGGGCCTGGCGTATGGGCTCAGGGAGTTTATTCCAGGCATGGGGTGAGGCGAGGCAGAAAGGGCGGAGCCTAGAGTTGGCGGTGGTGGAGAAGGGTACTGAAAGGAGGGATTTGTCTTGAGAATGGAGGTTACGGGTAGGAATGTAAGGGGAGATGAGGGTAGAGAAGGAGGGAGGGGCTGTAGATCGAGTGCATTTGTAGGTTAAAAGGAGAAGCTTAAACTTTATGCGGTATCTGATCGGAAGCCAGTGAAGTGATTTGAGGAGAGGGGTGATATGAGTGTACCGGTTCAGGTGGAAGATAAGATGTGCAGCAGAGTTTTGAACGGACTGAAGGGGGGATAGATGGCAAAGTGGAAGGCCAGTGAGGAGTAGGTTGCAGTAGTCAAGGCGAGAGGTAATGAGAGAGTGGATGAGAGTTCGGGTGGTGTGCTCAGAGAGGAAAGGGCGAATTTTGCTGATGTTATAGAGGAAGAAGCGACGGGTCTTGGCTATCTGCTGGATATGCGCAGAGAAGGAGAGGGAGGAGTTGAAGATTACCCCAAAGTTGCGGGCAGATGAGACGGGGAGGATGAGGGTGTTATCAACAGAGATAGAGAGTGAAGGGAGAGGAGAAGTGGGTTTGGGAGGGAAGACAATAAGCTCGGTCTTGGCCATGTTCAGTTTCAAGTGGCGGTTGGACATCCAGGTCGCAATGTCGGCTAAGCAGGCCGATATTTTAGCCTGGGTTTCTGCAGTGGTGTCTGGTGTAGAGAGATAAAGCTGGGTGTCATCAGCATAGAGATGATATTGGAACCCATGAGAGGAGATTAGGGAACCCAGGGAGGAGGTGTAGATTGAGAAAAGAAGGGGTCCAAGGACAGATCCCTGAGGAACTCCAACAGAGAGCGGGATGGGGGTGGAGGAAGATCCATGAGAATGTACTCTCAAGGTACGGTAGCAGAGATAAGAGGAGAACCAGGAGAGGACAGAGCCCTGGAACCCAAGTGAGGACAGTGTGGCGAGAAGTAAGTTGTGATTGACCGTGTCACAAGCGGCGGATAGGTCGAGGAGGATAAGGATGGAGTAGTGACCTTTGGATTTGGCAAGGAACAGGTCATTGCAGACTTTAGATAGTGCCGTTTCCGTCGAGTGTAGGGGGCGAAAGCTGGATTGAAGCGGATCGAGGATGGCATGAGAGGAGAGAAAATCAAGGCAACGGCTGTGAACGGCGCATTCAAGTATCTTGGAGAGGAAGGGTAGGAGAAAAATGGGGCGGTAGTTGTAGGGACAGGTAGGGTCAAGTGATGGTTTTTTGAGGAGTGGTGTGACTACCGCATGCTTGAAAGTGTCAGGGACAATAGCAGTAGAGAGAGAGAGGTTGAGGATATGACAGATGGGGGGGTGACAGTAGGAGTGATGGTGTTAAGTAAGTTGGTGGGGATGGGGTCTGAGGAACAGGTAGTGCATTTCGAGGAGGAGAGAAGATAGGCGGTTTCCTCTTTGGTGATATCGGGAAAAGAGGAGGAGGCCTAGGTTGGTTGGTTGAGGGAGTGTGTTATAGGGTGAGGAGAAGGAGAAGATGGTTTGGTGGTGAATTCGAGGTTGATTTTCTGCACCTTGTTGTGAAAGTAGTCTGCCAGTGATTGAGGAGAGAGTGAGGGGTGGGTGGGAGCGGACGGCACTTTGAGGAGGGAGTTGAGGGTGGCGAAGAGACGACGGGGGTTAGAGCTAAGCGAGTTAGTCAATTGGGTGTAATAGTCCTGTTTGGCGAGGAATAGGGAGGACTGGAAGGAGGATAGTGTGAATTTATAATGAATAAAATTGGTATGGGTGCGAGATTTCCTCCAGAGGCGTTCAGCCGATCGGGCGCAGGAGCAAAGGTATCGGGTGCAAGGGGTCAGCCAGGGCTGGGGATTAGTATGCCTTGTGGGACGGGAGATGGACGGTGCAAGGGCGTCGAGAGCAGAGGAGAGGGTAGCATTGTAAGTGGAGACGGCCTTGTTGACAGTCTCGGAGGACATGATGGAAGGGAGAAGATCAGAGATACTAGAGGATAAGGTGGGGGGGTCGAGAGCCTGGAGATTCCTAGAAGTAGTAGTTAGTGTTGGGCGGGACTGAGGGGGAGGGTGATGAAGTGTGAAGGTGATCAGGTGATGGTCAGAGAGAGGAAGAGCTGAGGTGCAGAAATTGGAGGGTGAGCAGGTAGAAGAGAGGACGAGGTGAAGACAGTAGCCAGATTGGTGAGTAGGGGTGGTGGAGCTCAGTTGGAGGTTGAAGGAGGAGGTTAGAGTGAGGAACTGAGAAGCGTATGAGTCGGAAGGGTTATCAGTGTGTATGTTAAAATCACCAAGAATGAGGGATGGGGATGAGGGCTCAAGAAAAACGGAGAGCCAGGCATCGAAGTCAGTAAGGAAGGAAGGGAGGAACTTATATGGGGGGCGGTAAATGACTGCAACTGAGTGGCAGTGGGTAGAATAGATGGATGGAGTGGACTTCGAAGGATGAGAAACAGTGAGACTGTGGTAGGAGGAGAGGTTGAAAACTGCAGGAGGGCAAAAGTAGTAGCCCGACGCTGCCACTGCGGGCAACCGGGCGGGGAGAATGGGAGAAAAGATAACCTCCGTGGCATAGGGCCGCGACTGAGGCAGAGTCGTCAGGGGTGAGCCAGGTTTCAGTTAGGCTCTATTTTTACCTGCTACTCTAGGTAAATGGTGCTTTGGCGTTTGAGCTCTGAGCTTGCCTTTGGCCTTGTAGTCTCTGTGATTGTAAAGCTAGTGCTGTGGAGGAGGGGCAGTTCTGCTTTGCCCTTTCTCTCTGTTTTATGTTCCCTTGCTGGGTGTCTGTATTTGTGCTGATTGTAAAGCTTGTGCTGTGGAGGAGGGGCAGTTCTGTTTTACCCTTTCTCTCTGTTTTGTGTTCCCTTGTTGTGTGTCTGTATTTGGGCTGAGTTTTGTTTCCCTTCTCTCTTTGTCTCCCAGGGAGGTGGTTAATTGGTTCTCCTTGCAGCTGAGCAGGGTTGCCAGGTAGAAATTTTTTTTCCAGCCCAATCCGGGCCAGAAACCAGCCCAAAACCCGCCCAAACACAAACCCCGCCCCTGACACCCCCACCCCCGCGTCACCGGCCCCGCCGTCACCGGCCCCGCCTCCCACGTCATCGGGCCCGCCTCCCCGTCATCAGCCCCGCCTCCCACGTCATCGGGCCCGCCTCCCCGTCATCAGCCCCACCTCCCCGTCATCGGCCCCGCCTCCCACGTCATCGGCCCCGCCTCCCACGTCATCGGCCCCGCCCAAAACGTCACTAACCCCGCCCAAAAACATCACTAACCCCGCCCCCCGCGGCCGAAAAAAATCAAAAAGCCGCCCAAAAAGCCGCCCGGAAGCCTAAAAAACGCCCCAAAAAACCGCAACCCGCCGCGGGCAAAAATTTCCCGCGGCGGGGCGCGGAAAACCGCCCAATTGGGCGGTAAAACCGCCCACCTGGCAACACTGCAGCTGAGGTTAGTCCTGGAGTGCCAGAACAGTGTTTTGCTGTGTACTTTTTCTTTGTTTCCCTGTTGTGGCTCCTCCCCTTCCCTGTAGCTTGAGTGTATTAACCCTTTGGTCTCTGGTTCAGAGTGTGTAGGTGTTCTGTAGCCAGTAGCTTTCCTCTGGCTTGTATTTCTTTGTTTTGTTCTGGGTACTGTCTGCCCAGATCTGATTCTCAGTGGGGTCCAGCTTCTCCTGTTACTGCTGCTGTGGCTGGAGTCCCTAAGCCCTGCCAGCTGCCTGCAGGTAGGGGCTCAACTCCTACTGAACGGCGGCTAAGTGCAGGTGAAGACAGTTAGCTGCCCCAGTTTTGTTGTGCCTGCTGTTCCTTGGGGAGTGCCGGTCGCTGCCGGCTGATTCCTATGTTCTCTACCTGTGAGGAAGCCTGCATTTCTCCTCGAAGCTGGTGTCATGGGTGAGTACGCTGAGGGAGGGTTCTTGCTACTGTGGTTCAGTCTACCCTGGGCTCCCCTTGACTTCCTTACTGTTGGGGGAGGAGGAGGGGGTCTGGGCTCAAGGACTCACGAGCGGGGTTGGAGTACAGCTAACAGATAACAGTCCTCTTATCTACTCAGATGGCCCTAAACTCTTTGCTCCATGAATGTGCGAAAAAAATGCTGTTTTTCCATAAATATTATTTTTTTAGATATGGAGATTGACAGGGGAAATTGCTCACACACATTACTAGAACTTGGCAAGGACCCCGTTACGACTCCACTCTTAAGACCAAGCAGGGCCTTCCAGTCCATCTTACGTAAGACATAGCAAAAATCTTTTATAATTATTTCTGTCACATGTACAGCACTTCTAACCCAGGAGAGGACCCTAATCTTATTGACTACTTGGAGGATTCAGGGATGCATAGATTTAATTCAGAGATGATTACACATCTTGCCTCTCCTATTCAAGCCAGCGAATAACAAAAAGCTGTTAAAGCCCTTAAGAACTGTACAGCTTCCGGACTGGATGGCTACACATCTGAATTTTACAAACTCATGATGGCACAGGCATGTGGCCTCTTGCTTTTGTATTATAATACCTCCATCTCAGCAGGTGCACTACCCTTATATGCCAACACGGCGTTTATAATGTTGATACCCAAGCCTGGTAAACTCGATGATCTTCCAGAATCCTATCGTCCTATATTTCTAATGAATGTTGATATCAAAATATTGTCTCAGTTACTGGAAGATTGCCTAGCTACTCATTTTCCTAAAATTGTCTGCCCAGAACAGGTAAGTTTTTCTCTGGGGGACAATCTGTGCTTAACGTCCGCAAAACCTTATTGGCTATGTCCCATAGTATATCCACACAAACCCTAGCAGTTTTAGCTAGCTTAAATGCCGAAGAGGCCTTTGACAAGGTCCATTGGACTTATCTGTTTCAGGTCTTAAATTATATGGGGTTGTATGGCTGGTATTTGCAGGCCCCAAAGACTTTATATATAAATCCCACTGCTAAGATCTTAGTGAATGGTACCCCCACTGCCTCTTTTCCTATCTGTCGGAGTACTAGACAGGGTTGCCCCCTGTCCCTTTTTGCTCTACTTGGAAACATTATTGCATACCATTTGGAGAGATCCAGACATTCATGGAGTGGACTTGGACATTCATGGAGTGCCACTATCAAGGTGCTGGCATTTGCAGATGATATTTTGTTGGTATTAACACAGCCTCAGCGCTCCTTACAATCATTACTACATGCTGTGGAAGAAATTGGCTACTATTTAGACTTTGTTCTTATTTATTTTTGGTACATTTATACCCCACATTTTCCCACTAGAGCGAGCTCAATGTGGCTTATAATATTACAAAAGATTACAAATGCAAGGAGGGTAATGACACAAAAGTCAGAAGGACAGGAAAGAACATAAGGATAGTACACGTTGGATAAATGGGTATAGGCAATGTGAGGAAGGTGGAGACTGAGCATTATTTGGGGGGATAAGCTTTCTCGAATAAAAATGTTTCTAAGGATTTCTTGAATAGCTGGTGGTCGTCAATCACTTTTAGATGCCTTGGCAGGACATTCCAAGTCTTTGGGCTGACGTAGGAGAAAGAAGATGAAAAGAGCAGTTTGTATTTAACAGACTTGCAGCTTGGGTAATGTAGATTAAGGTAGGATCAAGCAGTCTCCAAAGCATTTCTTGATGGTAGATCTATCATATCTAGCATGTAGGCAGGGGCTTCCCCATATATTATCTTGTAAGTCAATGAGCAGATTTTGTAGGTAATATGGTCTACAATGGGGAGCCAGTGCAGATTCAAACGGAGAGGTTGAGCATGATCAAAGCATGTTTTGCCTAAGATTAGCCTTGCAGCTGTGTTTTGAATTTGGTTACTATTCAGATTTTGTTCTTAACAAGCAAAGGTCTGTGGTGATGCCCTTGCAATTATTGTTACCACCCCTCTCGGCTGGACTGTAGTGATGTGCTCCTAGATACCTGTTTTTGTAGTCGTGGTGAATATCCAGGGAACACACACTCACAGCCGAGGGAGTAGAACAAATAAACTAACCTCGTCTTTTACTCTCAAAGAATAAAGGAGGAAAAGAAGCTAAATTTAGGATTTGTTCCTGAAATGGAAGGACCAAACTTTCAGATTTGCAAATTATCTTTTTCTTTATTGAATACAAATGCAAACAAATTTTCATTCAAATAAACTCAAATTCACAATTAGTGTGTGGCTTAATAGAACTGCAATAACATATTCAACATTCAAAGGTAGAACTACATGTATACACTTAACTTTTTCTGTTTCTTTCAACAAAATCACCTAAAAAGGCAGAAAAGAACCTTTTCAGATAAGTATTTAAATTGTCTCTTATCAAAATCAGATATTTGTTGTTATTCTCTTTCCTGGTGTAAAAATTGGTCTATTTGTGTGCACTATTGGTGTTTTTGCAGGGATCTCATGGATTTTTAATATCTGATGTTCTGTTCCTTGGTTTTCCCTTAAGATGTTGTGAAAAAATAATATATTTCTTTTAACACCCTTGGAATGTCACTTAGCTGTAGTTGAATTTATTTAGGTGATGTCTTTCTTGCGTTAGAGCTCAGCCGGAATCCTTCAGAGGATGACTCCCCCAGATTTCTTCTTCCTCAACCTCACTTATAAAGAAAATAATCAGGGAAGCAAAACCCTAAACTCCCTGTGCTTGTTCAGGAACTGACTCCACTCTGGTGACATTTAAGCAATTCTCAATACTGTGGCCACACTCTCTATTTGAAACAAAATAATTTACAGGAGTACTCACTTCACAGCCTATTTCTCACTGTTAATTCCCTATTCTATAAGGTTGAAGAAGACTTTTACACTGCATTCAGGGATCTCACACAGTAACCCATTCCATATTCAAATGGTAATTCAACATTCCATCTCACAGACTTCACATAAAACCACACTATTTCCCTTTATCAGATCTATCTGGAGAATACAGCACACTCATACAAAAGCAGGGCTTAATCTGCCACTTGATCTCAAACCTTGTTCTGCAATCAGAACATTTGCACAGAACCCACCTTCCACACAGACACAGCCTAATAGCAACTTTCTCCAAATAACACATTCACCTTCAATTTCCCCTTTATCACACTTTAAAACCCTACACACCTTTTTCCTGACACCCTTATAGGCTTTCTCATGTAGTACAATTCCCACCACAAAGCAAAGCCTCTCTCACCCTAAAATGGTAAATCACTGTTTATCCCTTGAAATTCAGTGCTAACACTGGATCATTCACACTCATCTCAGCTCACTTTCAGTAACTGGCACACATAAGCCTGTCTCTAAATTACTCTTCCTATCACTTATTTCACTTTAAAGCCATAAAATATATACTTTGCTTCTTACAGTTCACACACCCAGCAAACGTTTTATTCACTCTCACTTCATGTTCACAGCCCTCGTCTTAAGTTCACCAGTCTCCCTAGCAACTCACCCCCCCCCCCCCCCCCAGAGGAACATCTGACATCCCTCAACCAATCAGCTTGTCAGAAAAAGACAGGTTTTTTTCTCTGATCTGTTTTAGAATCTTGGCTGTTTCAACCCCCCCATAGAAGTTAATGCAAAACTTCCTATATAGAGAATTTCAAAGTCAATTTTAACCTAACCTGTACCCAAATTTTATAGTACAATCCCCACCTAATCATGGGTTATTTCTTGTAAAATAAAACCATATTTAAGAAACATCTCACACTTTCTTTACCCAACTCCATTAAAAATTTCCCAAACTAACTTTAAACCTTTTCCTGCCAACACCAGCCACCAAAATCCTGGAACAGCCCCCCCAGAGCCCCAGGAAAAAAACATTTAATATATCTTACCATATATTACATTATCAATCAAACAGAACTGGGTGGGCCCCTTTCCCTTTCTTTTGGGGGATACCAGTATCAAATACTTAGGCATTAGACTACCTAGAGACCTGACAGAACTGTATGCTTTTGGCTCCTAACCACTACTCAATTCCCCTATCCTTGTTCCTTCTCACCCAGTACTTTCCTCACCCTTAATTGTCTTGTCTGTCTGTATTTTTAGATTGTAAGCTCTATCGAGCAGGGACTGTCTCTCTGTGTCAGGTGTCAGCACTGCGTGCGTCTGGTAGTGCTATACAAATGTTAATAATAATAATAATAATATGTCCCCCTTGTTGTCCTCCACAGCTCAGAGGCTTCGTGTGTAGAAGACATATCCTATATCTCTAATGGGAAGAGTTGCTTTGTATAATATGTTTATCCTGCCACAGTGGCTCTACGTCTTTCAGATGTTGCCACTGCGACTCTCCTTGGTCTCTCATAAACACTTGATAAAGTTGGTAAATAGCTTTCTGTGGCAATACAAAAAAAATCTCATTTGTCTTATACCAAAGTTGCTCTTCGCAAATCTACGGATGATCTTGATCTATTAAATATTGTTTGCACATGCCTGTTCGATGCACAATATCAACGATTGGTTCCATACTGGATCTCAATTGTCTTTCACAGAGTAGAGAAGGCTCTTTTTCCCCTTATCACTTTAGTTTTGTCATGCATGCCCCACTAGTGAACTTGAATAGACATCTTTCAGCTGCCTTGATCTCTAAGGCACCTTGCCACACCTGGAAATGGCTCTGCACATTACTCAACATTTCTGCAGTGACTACTCCATTTCTCCCACTTTGGGTAGAGGAGTGTGGTAGCCGTGTTAGTCCACTCTTAAGGTTATCAATAGAAATCAAACAAAATAAAACATGGAAAAGAAAATAAGATGATACCTTTTTTATTGGACATAATACATTTCTTGATTAGCTTTCGAAGGTTGCCCTTCTTTGTCAGATCAGAAATAGCTGACAGTGTATATAAGTGAAAACATTCAAGCATTACTATGACAGTCTGACAGAGTGGGAGGATGGGGGTGGGTAGGAGGTATGCATGGGGACATCAAAGCATATCATTGATATTCTAACAGGATGGATGTGGATAGGTGAGGGTGAGGTGATCAACATAGACATACAGCTTTATGGTTTATAATGGGCTAGGAACCCCAGATCCTTGTTAAGTCCTTTCTGTTGGGTGTTAAAATATTCAATCATTCTGACTTCAAAGGTCTTACGTTCTTGTATGGTTTTAAAGTTACCTTTCAGGATTCTCACTGTGAAGTCACTGGTACAGTGTCCTGGTTCTGTAAAATGTTGACCAACAGGTGTGGGAACCCTACTGGCACCAGTATTGTTCATGTGATATCTATGTAAATTGAATCTTGTCTTAAGCATCTGGCCTGTTTCTCCAATATAGCATCCTTTGTTACATTTTTTACACTGAATGATATATACCACATTGGAAGATGAGCAAGTGAAAGATCCCTTTATGTTGAATATCTTTCCTTTGTGGATGACTTTGGGGTCCTGTGAAATATTTTGGCATAGTTTGCAACTGGATAAATTACAGGGAAGTGTGCCCTTCTGTTCCTTTTCAGTCTGTGATGGAAGTTTACTTCTGATTAGCTTGTGTTTTAAGTTGGGTGGCTGTCGGAAGGCCAGTACTGGTGGGGATGGGAATATCTCTTTCAGTAATTCATCCTCCTGGAGTATAGGTTGTAGATCTCTTATGATTTTCCTCAGTTTTTCCAGCTCTGGATTGTATGTCACTAAAAGGGGGATTCTGTCTGTGGCTTTTTTCTCCTTGTACTGTAGCAGATTCTCCCTGGGTGTTTTGAGGGAGGAGGCAATATTCTTGGAGATTATTTTGGGGTTGTAGCCTTTCTGTTTGAAGGATGCAGTCAGGCTTTTAAGGTGTCTGTCTCTGTCCCCTGGGTCAGAGCAGAAACGGTGGTATCTTGTGGCTTGGCTGTAAATGATGGATCTTTTTGTATGTGAAGGATGGAAGCTGGAGTTGTGGAGGTAGCTGCATCTGTCTGTGGGTTTCTTGTATATAGATGTTTGTATACAGCCATCACTGATTGAGACCGTGGTGTCCAAAAAATTGACTTTTTCTGGGGAGTAGTCAATTTTGAATCTGATTGTAGGATGGTATGTATTGAAGGCAGAATAAAATTGTTTCAGAGTTTCTTCACCCTCCGTCCAAATCATAAAAATGTCATTGATGTACCGGTAGTATTTTAGAGGTTTGGTCTGGTGTGTATTCAGAAATGTCTCTTCCAGCTCAGCCATAAAAAGGTTGGCATATTGGGGTGCTGTCCTGGTGCCCATCGCAGTGCCCATTATTTGTAGATAGATATCATTGTTAAAGCGGAAGTAGTTGTGAGTTAAAATGAATTTGATTAATTTTGTAATAGTTTCTGGTGAGTATTGATGGTCCAGTGTGGATTTTTTTAGGAGTCTTCCACATGCAGCTACATCCATCGTGACCAGAAGGGTGTTAGGTGGTAGTTGCTTGATATTTTTCAATTTATTCAGAAAGTCTGTGGTGTCTTGTATGAAGCTGTTAGTTTTGTGTACGAGAGGTTTCAGAATTCCCTCTATGAATCCAGATATTTCTTCCGTGAGTGTGCCAATACCTGATATGATTGGTCTGCCAGGGTTTCCCGGTTTGTGGATCTTGGGTAGCATGTAGAATGTGCCCACAGCAGGCTGGTTTGGTATGAGTTTCTTCAGGTGAGGTTGCGCTTGTGTAGGAAACATTTTGATAAGGTCTTTCAGCTGTTTTGTGTAATCCTGTGTGGGGTCCTCAGTTAGTTTCCTGTAGTATTTATTGTCTGAGAGCTGTCGGTGCCCCTCTTCAATGTATTTTTGTATGTCCATAATTACCACTGCACCTCCTTTGTCTGCGGGTTTGATGATAATGCGTCCGTTAGTTTGTAGGGTTCTTATGGCTGCTCTTTCTGGTGGGGTAAGATTGTACAGGATTCTCTTTTGTTTGTTGGAAAGTTGGGATTCCACCCTATGTCTGAAACTTTCTATGTAATTATCCAGCTTGTAGTTTTGTCCCTCCTGTGGGGTGAAATAAGTGTTCTTTTGTTTAAGACTGTATTCCGGTCTGTTTGGTGTCCCTTTATTATAGAAATGTGTTTTAAGGCGCATTTTTCTAAAGAATTCTTCTAGGTCTGAGTATAGTTGGATTTCATCTAGTTTCCTGGATGGGCAGAATGAGAGCCCTTTGGAGAGCACAGAGACCTCATGCTGTGATAATTGATGGTTCGAGAGGTTTATTATCCCCATTTGGTTTGCATCTGTAAAGGTGTGATCAGTATTCCCTGGTTTGTTTGGGCTCTGATTTTCACATGCCTCAGATGTGTATCCAAGTGTCTCCAAGGTGTCTGGGGATGTTGGTTCTGCAGAGCTGTAACTATTCAAGGATAAGCAGTTTCTCTCTCTTTGATTTTGAAGAAGAGAATATAGCTTTAATTCCTTTTTGCGGATTGCAATGTATTGTTTTTCTCCTTGGATGTTATGTAGGTCCTCTTTAAGTTGGTTCACAAGGTGTGGATGTAATTCCTCCATGTTCCTCATGATTACATCCCTTTGGGTTTGTATTATTCTTTTTTTCTTGTAGAGTTGATGTATAAGTTCATTTCTTAGTTTCTGACTAGTACGTTTGCAGAGTTTCTCTGCATAGTCAGAATTGTAAGTAGTAGCCAAAGGATGTTTGATCCTCAGTCCTTTGGGAATGATGTCATTCTTCTTGCAGATTGTCAGAAAGTAAAGATGACTGTTCACTTTTGTTTCTTTTTCCCCACTTTGGGGAAATGATCACTTTCCTCCTGGGTTCACTTCCACTTCCTTTCAGCTTTGGACACCTAGGGAGATTGTCTACTTATTTCATGCACTTAATGAACAGGGTGCTCTGACCTCATTGGAAACCTTATGCACTTAATTTGACTTACCAAAAGATTCTTTTGCCTACCTACAAATTCAACACCTCACCGCTTCATAACAGACTTCACATCCCGCCTAAACTACATGCTTCAACAAGGTCTCTTCCCCAAGGAAAATGGCAACATCCTACTCACCCCAATACCAAAAGATACGAAGAAAAAAACAAACGAAATCTCTAACTACCGCCCGGTAGCCTCCATCCCACTGGCAGTCAAACTGATGGAAAGCATGGTAACCAAACAACTCCCTGACTATATGAACAAATTCACAATACTACATGAATCACAATCAGGATTTTGGCCACTCCATAGCACTGAAACAGTACTAATCAAGCAGGAAATAACAACAGGCAGAAGCATACTCCTCCTCCAATTCGACATGTCTAGTGCGTTCGACATGGTAAATCATAAAATACTACTAAGACTACTAGATTACTTCGGGATTGGTGAAAATATACTCAGTTGGATCAAGGGCTTCCTAACCATTAGAACATACCAAGTGAAATCAAATTCAAGCATATTTTCACCATGGAAAGCAGACTGTGGAGTACCTCAATGATCAGCACTATCTCCGATCCTCTTCAACCTAATGATGACCCCACTAGCCAAGTCCTTATCCAACCATGGCCTCAACCCTTTCATCTATACAGACGATGTCACAATATACATTCCTTACAAACATGATCTGACCGAAATATCCAACAAAATCAAGCTCAGCTTGAACATCATGGACTCATGGGTAAATGCATTTCAACTAAAACTCAACACAGAAAAAACACACTGTCTCATCCTCTCATCCCAATACAATACATACAAACCCAATAGCATAAACACCCCAGATTACATGCTTGCTATCTCAGACAGCCTGAAAATTCTCGGCGTTACAATCGACCATAACCTCACCCTAGAGAACCAAGCAAAATCTACAACACAGAAAATGTTCCATTCAATGTGGAAACTCAAACGCGTGAAACCATTCTACCCAAGGGAAACATTTCGCAACCTGATACAATCAATGGTACTTAGCCAGGTAGACTACTGCAACTACTGCAACTACTATGCGGGATGTAAAGAACAAATCATAAAGAAACTTCAGACCGCTCAAAACACGGCAGCCAGGCTCATATTTGGAAAAACGCGATTCGAAAGCGCCAAACCCCTCCGAGAAAAACTTCACTGGCTCCCAATCAAAAAATGTATTGCTTTCAAAATCTGCACCCTGGTTCATAAAATCATCTATGGTGAAGCCCCGGGATACATGACAGACCTTATAGACCTACCAACCAGAAACACAACAAGATCAGCACGGACATACCTAAATCTCCACTACCCAAACTGCAAAGGACTCAAATACAAATCAACTTATGCATCCAGCTTTTCCTACATAAGCACACAACTATGGAATGCATTACCGAAAGCCGTGAAAACAACTTATGACCACCTAAACTTCCGGAAGTCACTAAAACCTAACCTGTTCAAAAAGGCATACCCTACCGACCCAACCTAAATTGCCTGAAATCTGCAACACAATCGAAACCTAAGAGCGTAATGGACACAACACATCTCTTCCTCTCTACGATTCCCTATTGTGTCTGTTATACATGAACCTTATTCTACCACTACATCACTTTGCAATTGTTCATACTGGAACTGGTGATCACCTTTACGGTACTATGTAAGCCATATTGAGCCTGCAAATAGGTGGGAAAATGTGGGATACAAATGTAACAAATAAAATAAATAAACACTACATAAGTTCCTTAACTGGGACTGAATGTACAAAATGCTCTAATGGAAGCTCTAAGCTTGGACTCCTATCATGCAGTACTACTACTACTACTACTACTACTACTACTATTTAGCATTTCTATAGCGCTACAAGGCATACGCAGCACTGCACAAACATAGAAGAAAGACAGTCCCTGCTCAAAGAGCTTACAATCTAATAGACAAAAAATAAATAAAGTAAGCAAATCAAATCAATTAATGTGAACGGGAAGGAAGAGAGGAGGGTAGGTGGAGGCGAGTGGTTACAAGTGGTTACGAGTCAAAAGCAATGTTAAAGAGGTGGGCTTTCAGTCTAGATTTAAAGGTGGCCAAGGATGGGGCAAGACGTAGGGGCTCAGGAAGTTTATTCCAGGCATAGGGTGCAGCGAGACAGAAGGCGCGAAGTCTGGAGTTGGCAGTAGTGGAGAAGGGAACAGATAAGAAGGATTTATCCATGGAGCGGAGTGCACGGGAAGGGGTGTAGGGAAGTACCCTTGTGATTTCATCATGCCTATTTAAAAACCCGTATTGCGGTCATGGACTATAACAAACTTGTAGCACAATAGCCAGTGGACTTGGGAATTCCCCTGACAGGACCTTGGTTGGAGAAATACATCAGTGCTTCCGAGGTGTGGATCCAGAATATGTCACTATCAGGCTTATTTTCGAAAGGACGCCCATCTTTCGACACAAATTGGGAGATGGGCATCCTCTCAAGGTCGCCCAAGTCGGCATAATCGAAAACCGATTTTGGGCATCCCCCAACTGCTTCCAGTTGCGGGGACAACCAAAGTTCTTGGGGGCGTCGGAGGCATAGTGAAGGCGGGACTGGGGCGTGCCTAACAGATGGGCATCCTCGAGCGATAATGGAAAAAGGAAGGGCGTCCCTGACGAGCACTTGGGCGACTTTACTTGGTCCATTTTTTCTTACGACCAAGCCTCAAAAAGGTGCACGAACTGACCAGACGACCACCGGAGGGAATCGGGGATGACCTCCCCTGACTCCCCCAGTGGTGACTAACCCCCTCCCACCCTGAAAAAAACAACTTTAAAAACTTTTTTTGCCAGCCTGAAATGTCATACTCAGGTCCATTGCAGCAGTATGCAGGTCCCTGGGAGGGGATGTATGTGTGTGTCAGCGGAGGCATAGTGAAGGCGTGGATGTCCTTCTTTCAAACATTTTGGACGTCCTGAACTGCACCCCCCCCCCCCCCCACACACACACACACATTTCAAGGGAGTGGAGTGGAGGAATGGCCTAGTGGTTAGAGCACTGGTCTTGCAATCCAGAGGTGGCCGGGTCAAATCCCACTGCTGCTACTTGTGATCCAAATAAATACAGGGGGTGTCAGAGGCATAGCAGGCATGGACATCCTTCTCACAGAAACATCCACATTTTGGACTATTGGAGGCATAGCAAAGGACGTCTTTCACCTATACTCTTAAAAAAAAAAAAAAAAGACATCTCTGACGAGCACTTTCTAAGGTTGTAGATGGCTATTATACACGCAGCTTGTCTGCATGTATGAAGACGTCTTTGGCATGCATACAGCAGCCACGCATGCATGCCTATTCCTTTCCAAATCGCTAAGGGATCAGTAAGGGAAGGGCTTTTTCTGTTCAGTTAGTGCATCAGTTAGTCAACTGCAGTGCCCCCTAGGGTGCCCGGTTGGTGTCCTGGCATGTCAGGGGGACCAGTGCACTACGAATGCTGGCTCCTTCCATGACCAAATGAGTTTGATTTGGTCGTTTTTGAGATGGGCATCCCCAGTTTCCATTATGGCCGAAAACCGGGGACGACCATCTCTAATGTCGACCATCTCAACGTTTATGTCGACCATCTCTAAGGTCGACGTAAACGTTGAGATTTGGGCGTCCACGACCGTATTATCGAAACGAGAGATGGACGCCCATCTTCTTTCGATAATACGGGTTTCCCCACCCTTTCGCGTGGACATCCTGCGAGGACGCCCTCAGGAAAACTTGGGTGCCCCGTTCAATTATGCCCCTCCACGGGGAAACCAATTATAAAATATTTCAGACCACACAGGAATTTCCAGTTCATCTTGTTGTCCAAAATGCTCTTCAAAGGAAGCTTCACTAGGACACATGTCCTGGCACTGCCCAAAAATACGCAGAATTTGGAACCTAATATTTACTCTAATCTTCAGATCATAGAATTACACTTGTTTGGATAACCCACATCTTTTGTTCACATGTTTCCACATTACATCTGTGGTACCGGAAATCTATAAAGGATTTTTTACAAAAGGCTGTTCTTATGGGTAAAAAGACAATATTGTACTACTGGCTATCCAAGGAATCTCATTGGCATTCTTACATTATATCTTTACTCATGGTGGAGTCACTAGACTCTTAAAAAGGTAAAATTTTTTGCTCCATCTGGGAACCTTTTTAGATCTCATTACCACATGTGGCACATAGCTGCCTACTTAATATCTGACTTTTGCCTTGCATATTGGCAGAGACATCTCTATGCTGTGTTTTACTTATCCTGTTTGGGGGGGGGGGGGGGGAGAGAGGAAGCGAATGAGGGAAGACAGGGAAGGGGAAGGGACTGGGAAGTTTTTGAAAACCATGTTGTGTATTTCTATATGCGTGTGATGTATCTGTTTCTACTAATTTGACCAATAAACAAAAGCGAGTTATAAATGTCAAATTAAATTAAATAGTAATAATGCTTGAGTGCTATGTTTGTTTGTTATTTATTGTATTTGCTATTCCTGTATTTTATACTTTGTAAGCAATAATTTTAAACCTTTTTTTAATCATTGGTTGCTTGTGACAGTTTATTAGAATTTGCTATACTGCCATGACTAACTGGCAGCTCTCAGCAGTTTCCAATATTTAAAACACATTTGAGAAAAGGAAAGGAAATGCAGAATTTACAGGAAAGTGGATAGAAAAGAGATACAAAGTGGATGAGAACAGTAGAGAGGAAAGAGGACAAAGAGAAGGAGAGCAACAGCAGTTCACCATAACAATTTAGTCTATGGTAATAGCTTTAGCAAAGAGCCAGGTCTTTAATTTTGATTTGACAATTTTAAAAGAGGTTTCTGCATGGATGTCTAGTGGGATTGAGTTTCATTGAAAAGGAGTACTGAAGAAAAAAGTGTGATGACGAGTGGACTCTAATTGGGCAAATTTGGGGCTGGGCAAGTCTAGACGATGATTATTGAACATAGAAGATGGGTTGGAGATTATGGAATAGTGAGGGAAGAGAGATAATGGGGTACACCAAGCCTATAGGACTTAAATGTGAGGACTAACAATTTAAAGAGTGTGCATTGATGGATAGGTAACTAGTGGTACTTTAGCAGCAACGGAGATGCATGATCATAATGATGAATCAAATTAAAGAGACCTCCAGTATCGGTGTGGGGATATATATCAACAAATCATCCTAGGATGATTTGTTGATCATAATGATGGACATGGCAAAGCAAATGGATGGCTGTATTCTGTGGGGACTGAAGCCTTTTAATAGAAACCTGGGTACAACCTAAGTATATGACATTGCAATTGTCCAACCTTGTAGTAAGCAAAAAGAGAATTAAGGAATGAAAAATTTCGCGACTGGATTGCATGAAGCTTGAAATAAGAAAAAGCCTGTTTTACACACATTTGAGATATGAAGTGTAAATGATAATTGTGAATCGAGAATAACTCTGAGGTATCTGAAAGAATCTATTGGTTGAAGAGTGGATCCAAACAGCTGCAGTGGAATGAATGGAGTACGAAGGCCACCCGTAAACCAACACTTTACAGTTTTGTCTCTATTAAAGACGAGTTTGTGATTAAAAAGCCAATCAGAAAAAAGTTGAAGACAATTCTGGAGTGGTCCTAAGGAAGGGTTAAAGGGGTTTGTAGGGTACAGCATAAGTACATAAGTAATGTCACACTGGGAAAAGACCAAGGGTCCATCAAGCCCAGCATCCTGTCCACGACAGCGGCCAACCCAGGCCAAGGGCACCTGGCAAGCTTCCCAAACGTACAAACATTCTATACATGTTATTCCTGGAATTGTGGATTTTTCCCAAGTCCATTTAGTAGTGGTTTATGGACTTGTCCTTTAGGAAACCGTCTAACCCCTTTTTAAACTCTGCCAAGCTAACCGCCTTCACCACGTTCTCCGGCAACGAATTCCAGAGTTTAATTACGCGTTGGATGAAGAAAAATGTTCTCCAATTTGTTTTAAATTTACTAGACTATAGTTTTTCATCGCATACCCCCTAGTCCTAGTATTTTTGGAAAGCGTGAACAGACACTTCACATCCACCTGTTCCACTCCACTCATTATTTTATATACCTCTATCATGTCTCCCCTCAGCTGTCTCTTCTCCAAGATTTTTGACTGAGGGTTGTTCCTTCATCAATTATTAATGATATTTTACTTTTAGAATTTACAATTTTTTGAAACAAGTTTTTTCTCATTCCACTACTAATGTGATGAACAATGTTGATGCATGCATTTGTAGAGTGAAGTATGTGGCCCATGTCAAGACCATTAAGTTCCTGTACATCTATTTCAGCTTCAAAATTATTAAAGGACTGGTTCTTCTTTACCACTTTACAAGCTGTGCGAAAGATTTTGGCAGTTATCTCTTTCTCATGACGAATAGATTGTATACATACATTCTCTAGCACCTCTTTGTTGGCTTCTTTCATCAATTTCAAAGCAGCTTTATGAGATGAACTTTCCTTGTGGTCAAATACTTTCTTACATAGGGATGTTAGCTGCTGCTGTCGTGTTTCATCAAAATAAGTGATTTAATTATTGACCCACTCTTTTGATATTTTCATTCCCATCTTTTTCTCAACACCAAGCGTTCCAACTTTCTGACATGGCTTACAACCTAGTTTTTTTTATTTTGTATAGAGAGCCAGCCATATTTTTTGGCAAAATTCATTCTTTTGTTCTAAAGTCCAACAAGTAGACCAACAATTGTCATTATTTTGTTGTTCAATAAAAGACGATGATGAAGCAAGTACTTCAGGCTCATTGATTTCGTCTTCATTATCAGCTAATTTCCTTTTACTAGGTATAGGAGATGAAAAGTAACTTGTGATTTTTTCATTATAAACAATTTCTGTAAGCTGTTACAGCTCCAGTACACCCAAATGACACAAACCAGACTAGCACACAGACTGGGAAAATAGCAGAATAGTCTTGTCAAATTTGAAACACAATATGTAATCAAAATCTCAGAACCTAACGAAACTCACATGTCATAAAGGGAAGGGAAGGGCTTTTTCCGTTCAGTTAGTGCATCAGTTAGTCCACTGCAGTGCCCCCTAGGCTGCCCAGTTGGTGTCCTGGCATGTGAGGGGAACCAGTGCACTAGGAATGCTGGCTCCTCTCACGACCAAATTGCTTGGATTTGGTTGTTTCTGAGATGGGTGTCCTCGGTTTCCATTATTGCCGAAAATCGGGGACGACCATCTCTAAGGTCGAACTAAATGTTGAGATTTGGGCGTCCCCGACTGTATTATCAAAACGAAAGATGGACGCCCATCTTGTTTCGATAATACGGGTTTCCCTGCCCCTTCACGAGGACGTCCTCAGGAAAACTTGGGCGTCCCTTTCGATTATGCCCCTCCACAAAATTCAAATGGCAGCAGCAATAACACAAAATACAACATCATCTATCCCTATAGTCCAGAATCAACCCTACATTCCCAGCCCCCCATCCATCTCTGTTGACCAGCATCAGCCCTGCCCCCAATCCTCCCTGTAGCCCAGGCCAGCCCTACCCTACCTCCAAGCCCTACCCATCCTCCATAGTGAGGCATCTCCCCCCCCCCCCCCACTGATATCCCCATCTACACTTATCCAGCATAATTCCAACTTTGTCCCCTTCCCCCATCCCCGTTCAGCCCCTCAACCATTCCCATTCCTTCAGTTGTCAGGCCCATTCTTCTTACCTTGCTTGCACTGCTGCTGTCACAGTAGCTGGGTCAGTCTCTGAAGGCAGTAAGTTGTGCTGGGAAGGCACTGCAGCAGTCTAGGAGCCTGGGGAGGGGGGGGGGGGGTAAAAATCTAGGAGCTTGGGAGGGGCTGCAGCAGCAGCAGTCTTGCCTTTGCTGGAAGCCTGGAACCGTGGGGGTGGGCTGCCTACAGCAATCCTGTCCTCTAAGCCCTGGTGCTAAGCTGCTCTTAGAGGGCTGTGCTGGAGGAGCTTGCTTGCTGCCCTGGCTTGAAACGGCCTCTCTGATGATGTGTTGCAGCCCGCACGGGGGGGGGGGGGGGGGGGGGGGGCAGGGGCGTGAAAGCACAAACAGCCTGCCGGTGCTCAGCTATTCCCTGCCTGTTGCAGGATTTTTTCGACTTCAGAGCCAACGGAGGGAGCAGTGGTGCTGGTGACTTGTTTCACTGACAGGTTCTCTGTCCCACATGTCGCGATTCAACGGCAGTGCATGAGGCAGGCAGGAACAGGACCTGGCTTCACAACATGCACGCACCATCGATCAGGTGACCTCTTCGCTGCTGTCGGGTGCGTGCTGTTGCTGGGCCTGCCTGCCGAAGCTGATAGGATAAGGTCGGTAACTTTGTTTAACTTGATATTTCAACTTCAATTCAGCCGCTGCCACAGCAGAGCCACTCAGCGGGAGACTCGGACTTCCGTGAGAGTGCTGTCAGCCTGAGAACAAGTTTTAAAAGGTGCCAGTACGCCATACCAGTGTGTACCAGCACAAAAAAAGCACTGGTGCTAGGTAATATCTACATGATGATTAAAGTCACCAAGATTACTAACACTGGATATTGAACTAAAAGGACAGCAAGTGATAACAGGAGTTTCATTTCTCAATTGTCAGTGAAGATGGACAGGAAAATAAGGCAAGGAATAGCGGAATTAGTACATGAAGTTTTACTGTCAAAACTTCTTGGTATGGCAGAGTGTATGGGACCTCCTCTACCTGAATAGAGGTGTAAATTATAGCAAGCCCCCCCCCCCACCCCCCCCACACACACACTTGATAGGCGAGATTGGGAAAGGGCTGCATATCCAGGATGAAGGCACTAATAAAGATAACTTTCCACTCCCCCCTTCAGTCATGTTTCAGTAAGACAGAGAAGATGGCAACATGAGGAAACAATATAATCTCTGAGAACAAACGCTTTAATTTTGAGTGACCTAGAATTAAAGAAGACTACTGATATGGTATTAAAGGTCTCATGAGGATTGTGTCTTGCTATGGGAGCATAATATACCTGAGAGGCAGGGCCTTGGGTCCAACAACAATTATGCAGCTGTGGACCTCAGATAACTGGAATCAAGTTAGAAACCAAAAGGCCAGCATTGGAAGAAACAGAGCTCACTACACCAAGAGACAGCAAACAAATGGCCAAGAAATAGATCAGCTAACTCAAGAAAGCCATGATTTAGGTACTCCCAGAAGAGAGTGGAGTTCTTCCTTTGGAGTTTGCTCCAAGGAGCTTGCCCAAGGAGTACGACCTACTCCTTGGGTGTGCACAACTACAATGCGAAACGCCACAAATAGCTTTCTTAAATAGGAGAGCAATTCCGGGTGCTCGTTCTTATGTCAGGGTCACATGATCTTATGTATCAGTGGCTTAAGGCAATAATCTGGGCTGGAGAGGTAAGACTTTGAGCAACAGTGCATGCAATTGCAAAACAGTGGAACAACACAGTCTTGCAAAACAGTTAAACACACAACTCCAAGGAATCAATCAGCATTCAGAGAGCACAAGCTGCACTATGAATGAGCTGGCACTGGCAGGTGTTAGCAATTAAGCCCAGTGGGGGTGAGAATAGGAAAAGGCTGCTCTCTACCATGACCCCACAGTTTCAGGTAATTTGCATTATTTGAGGGGTAGCACTCATCTAATATAATAAAACGCACCGTGAACGTTCTAATGAGGACAACGTTCTGAAGCCATCTGACGTCACTCCCTGAGTCCCTGGCTGTAGGGTTCGTGGCGTTCGTGGTGTGAAGCCATCCAGCCGTCTCTGCCCCGCCCTCGCGTCTAAACAAACAAATCCGGAAGCGAAGCGTCAGGGAAGGAGGCGGCGCTCCCGACGTCTACCCTTCCCTTCGCTGTGTTCCGCCTTCAAAACAAGGCGGAACACAGCGAAGGGAAAGCTAGACGTCGGGAGTGCCACCTCCTTCCCTGACGCTTCGCTGCACGAACCGCCACGGAGGTAAAGTTAAAAAGAATTAAAAAAAAAAAAAAAAGGGATGCATGGATGCGAAGGGGTGGGGGGGCATGGATGCGAAGGGGGGGGCATGGATGCGAAGGGGGGGCATGGATGCGAAGGGGGGGGCATGGATGCGAGGCATGGATGCGAAGGGGGGGGGGCATGGATGCGAAGGGGGGGGGGGGAGAAGAGGGCGGGCCAGGCTGGGACATGGGAGAGAGAGTAGCATTGATGCGAGGGGGGGGGGGTCATGGAAGGGCGAGAGGGGACTTGCTGGAAAAGGATGAATGGAGGCGGCAGGGGACAGAGGAGCATGGATGGGTATGGATTAGGAGGGCAGGGCACAGGGAGAGAGGGGAATTACTGGAAATGGATGAATGGAGGGGGCAGGGGACAGAGGAGCATGGATGGGCATGGATTGGGAGGGCAGGACTCAGGGAGAGAGGGAAATTGCTGGATAGGGAAAAATGGAGGGGCCAGGTGACAGATGAGCATGGATGGGCATGGATTGGAAGGGCAGGACTCGGAGAGGGGAATTGCTGGATAGGGATGAATGGAGGGGACAGATGGGCATGGATGGATATGGATTGCAGAGCAGGCCTCAGGCAGAGAGGGCAAATGCTGGATAGGGAAAAATAGAGGGGCCAGGTGACAGAGGAGCATGGATGGGCATGGATTGGAAGGGCAGGACTCAGGGAGAGGGGAATTGCTGGATAGGGATGAATGGAGGGGACAGATGAGCATGGATGGATATGGATTGCAGAGCAGGACTCAAGGAGAGGGGAATTGCTGGATAGGGATGAATGGAGGGGACAGATGGGCATGGATGGATATGGATTGCAGAGCAGGCCTCAGGCAGAGAGGGGAAATGCTGGATAGGGAAAAATGGAGGGGCCAGGTGACAGAGGAGCATGGATGGGCATGGATTGGAAGGGCAGGACTCAGGGAGAGGGGAATTGCTGCATAGGGATGAATGGAGGGGACAGATGGCCTTGGATGGATATGGATTGCAGGGCAGGCCTCAGGCAGAGAGGGGAAATGCTGGATAGGGATGAATGGAGGGGGCAGGTGACAGACAAACATGGATGGCCATGGATTGGGAGGGCAGGGCTCAGGGACAGAGGGGAATTGCTGGAAAAGGATGAATGGAGGGGGCAGGGGACAGATGGCCATGGATTGGGAGGGCACGGCTCACACTCTCTCTCTCATATACAATGTCTTTCTGACTCTCACTCTCACACACTCTGTCTCACACAGTATCACATTCACTCTCTATGTGCCACACAGTCACTCACACACTCGCTTGGTGTCATACACTCACTCTCACAGAGAATCTGTGTCTCACACACACTCTCTCTCTTGCCCACACACACACACTCTCTCTCACACTGTGTCTCACATACACACACTCTCATTCTCACACACACTCTCTCACAAACACACTCACACCCAGACTCACTCTCTCTCTCACACACTCACATTTTCACTCTGACTCTCAAACAGTCACTCTCACATACTCTCCCAAACATACACACTCCAAGGAAAACCTTGCTAGCGCCCGTTTCATTTGTGTCAGAAACGGGCCTTTTTTACTAGTATTACATAGTGCACATGTTAAATTAGTGTACATACATCAAAATAATGTGCACTGTTATCCGAAGATGACATGGGATAAATTTGTCAATTATTTCCAACCACTTTTGGTTCATGATGACATAAATGATATATCATTAATGTTTCCGATGTCATCGAAAATGACAGCAAATAAACTAATAAACAAAAAAAAGGAGGTAAAAAACCTCACGGTACCGTGAGACGTAAGCAAAAAGAAGTGAGGAGAAACCAAGGAGGATACCAAAAAAACTTTATTGGGTTACTAAAAAATGACCCGACACGTCCGTGTTTCGGCCCTAAGGCCTGCCCCAGGGGTCTTGATCAATGTGCAAGGAAGGTGAATAAAGTGATGACAGCTGTCAACACATTGCACGTACCTTTTGCTGGATGTGAAAGCCCATCCATATGAGATTTATCTTCCCGACCTTCTCTCTCTCCTGTCCTTTCCTGTCATACGATTAGAGTTCTGTTTATTTTCTAGATGTTGTTTAGCACATAAACCACTTGTGTCTAACATGAAGAGTGGTACAGCAAATATAGCATCCAAATGGCAGATGACATTTAATGTGAGCAGTACAAAGTGATGCACATGGGAAAGAGGAACCTGAACTATAGCTACGTGATGCAAGGTTCTACATTAGAAGTCACCGACCAAGAAAGGAATCTAGGTGACATCACTGATGATACTTTGAAACCCTCTGCTCAGTGTGTAGCAGAGGCTAAGAAAGCAAATAAAATGTTAGGTAGTATTAGGAAATGAATGGAAAACAAAAATTAGGAGATTATAATGCCTTTGTACTGCTCCATGGTACGACTGCACCTTGAATATTGTGTGCAATTCTAGTCACCGCATCTCAAAAAAGATATGTAAACCACTTTGAATGTAGTTGCAAAAACCATAGAGAGGCAGTATGTCTTGCAATCCAGAGGTGGCCGGTTCAAATCCCACTGCTGCTACTTGTGATCCAAAATCCAAATAAATAAAGGGGGTGTCAGAGGCATAGCAGGCATGGACGTCCTTCTCACAGAAACAACCAGGCATGGACGTCCTTCTCACAAACATCCACATTTTGGACGTCCTCAACTGCCATCGCAGGTACAGAGGCATAGCGAAGGATGCAGTGGCGTTCCTAGGCTGCCTGACACCCGGGGCGGATCGCCGATGGGCCCCCCCACCCCCCCGGCGAAATTACCCCCCCCTGGTGAAATTACATCCCCCCACCGGAAAAATTACACCCTCCCCCCGGGGGCATTTTTACCTGCTGGGGGGGGGGGGGGGGGGGTGCCACGTGCCTGTTGGCTCCGAGTCTGCTCGTTTCCTGCTGCTCCCTCTGCCCCGGAACAGGAAATAACCTGTTCCGCGCAGAGGGAGCAGCAAGGAGGGAACGAGCGGACTCGGCCAACAGGCATGCGGCACCCCCCCCCCCAGCGGCGTGCACCTGGGGCGGACTGCCCCCACCGCCCCCCCCCCCCTTGGTACGCCACTGGAAGGTCTTCAACCACCATCGCAGGGATGGAGGCATATCGAAGGACATCCTCAACTGCCGTTGCAGAGATGGAGGCATACAAATATCCAGTGCACCTGAATGTAACTCACCTTGAGCTACTACTGAAAAAGGTGTGAGCAAAATCTAAATAAATAAATAGTGAAGGACATCCTCAACTGCCATCACAGGGACAGAGGCATAGCGAAGGACGTCCTTCACCCATACTCTAAAAATAAAAAGATGAAAGTTTTTAAAGTTGTTTTTTTCAGGGTGGGAGGTGGTTAGTGACCACTACATGCCTTTTTCCATTCAGTTAGTCCACTGCACTGCCCCCTAGGGTGCCCGGTTGGTGTCCTGGCATGTCAGGGGGACCAGTGTACTACAAAAGCTTCTTTTTGAGATGGGTGTCCTTGGTTTCCATTATCGCCGAAAACTGGGGACGACCATATCTAAGGTTGACCTAAATGTTGAGATTTGGGCGTCCCCGACTGTATTATCGAAATAAAAGATGGACGCCCATTTTGTTTCGATAATATGGGTTTCCTCACCTCTTAAAACTTGGGCGCCCCATTCGATTATGCCCCTCCATGTGTTTAGTATTTTTATTCTTTATAATAGTTTACACTATTTTGTCTAGCATTGATGCCAGGCTTACTGGTCTCTAATTTCTCGGATCACTTTTTAAAAATCAGCGTCACATTGGCCACCCTCCAATCTTCAGGTACTACAGCAGTTAGTAATATGTTATGACAGGTTACATATTACTAACAGCAGATCAGCAATTTTAGAGTTTTTTGAGTACCCTTGGATGTATGCCATCCAGACCAGGTAATTTACTACTTTTTAATTTGTCAATTTGGCTCAGTACATCTTCCAGGTTCACCAAGATTTCTTTCAGTTCCTCCGCATCATCGCCCTTGAAAACCATTTCTAGTATAGGCAGATCTCTTACATCTTCTTCCATAAAGACAGAAGCAAAGAATTCATTCAGTTTATCCGCTATGGCCTTGTCCTCCCTGAATGCCCCTTTTGCTCCTTCATGACCTAATAGTCCCACGGATTCCCTCGCAGGCTTTCTGCTTCTGATGTACCTAAAAAAGTTGTTACTACTACTACTTAGTATTCCTATAACGCTACTAGACGTACGCAGCGCTGTACACTTGAACATGAAGAGACAGTCCCTGCTCAACAGAGCTTACAATCTAATTAGGACACACAAATAGGTCAAATAAGAGATAAGGAAATTACTAAGGTGGGGATGATAAAATAAGGGTACTGAACAAGTGAGTAAGGGTAAGGAGTGAAAAGCAGCATCAAAAAGGTGGGCATTTAGCCTAGATTTGAAGACGGCCAGAGATGGAGCTTGACGTACCGGCTCAGGAAGTCTATTCCAGACATATGGTGCAGCAAGATAAAAGGAACGGAGTCTGGAGTTAGCGGTGGAGGAGAAGGGTGCAGATAAGAGAGATTTACCCAGTGAATGGAGTTCCCGGGGAGGAGTGTAGGGAGAGATGAGAGTGGAGAAGTACTGAGGAGCTGCAGAGTGAATGCATTTATAAGTCAATAAGAGGAGTTTGAACTGTATACGGAAACGGATAGGGAGCCAGTGAAGTGACTTGAGGAGAGGGCTAATTTGAGCATAGCGACACTAGCGGAATATAAGTCATGCAGTAGAATTTTGAAGAGATTGAAGAGGAGAGAGATGGCTAAGTAGGAGACCTGTGAGAAGCAGGTTGCAATAGTCTAAGTGAGAGGTGATAAGAGTGTGGATAAGGGTTCTGGTAGTGTGCTCAGAAAGAAAAGGGCGAATTTTGGTGATATTATAGAGAAAGAAATGACAGGTTTTAGCAGTCTGTTGAATATGTGCAGAGAAGGAGAGAGAGGAGTCGAAGATGACTGTAGGGCTATTTCCCTATGAGCCTCACTCTGCTGGTCTCTGCCTGTGTATACAACTATGTCAAGATGGAGTCTGTGAACGAAGACCCTGCACTTCAGTGACCAAGCAGATTCAACTTTCTGTTTGTGGCAGAGCTCTGCTTGTGGTAAATAACTGGCAGGTCTGGAAAAAACTCAAGGATATGCAGTGGGCTACCTGACCCTTGCACCTCCCTGATGAGCTACAGGGGGTAAGGCCATGGTGCCAGCGAGTCTGATGAGAGACAGGAATGCATACCACAATGTAACAACTGGAAGATCAAAAAGGTTTTTCTTGCTCAGGGAAGGAGCTGGACAAGATCCTGATTGGTTGCGGTCTGGTCACCTGGGAATCAGGGGCCAGAGAGCGGGAACCAGAAAAAGGACAGAAAAAAAAAGGACAGGGACAGAAGAAGAAAGAAAAGAAGAAAGGGAGAATTTGTCTGGTTCTACGGGAAGAAGGGTAGCTGAAAAGAAGACCAGCGAGACCTGAAGTGGTCCACAACCTTGTGAACTGACCATCTGAAGAAAGTACCTGCAGAGAGCCTGTGCTATTTCCTAAGACGGGGACTCGCTGTGGAAAACAGCTGGAGTCTAAAGGGAAAAACCTGTGTCCACTTCATCTGAGAGACCACCTAGAGTCGGCTCGGTGAGGATTACAGAGGTTTATTTCCTATAGTCGGGGATTAGCTAGTGGGTTCTTACCTCAGCAAAGGCGGGTTAGTCAGAACTTTGTGATCAGGAAGATGTGCTGCTAACTGTATTACTTCATGACCTAGTCAGTATTACTAATCAGGATTGTGTAATAACCTAGTAACCAGTGATATCAGTGTTTTAGTTAGACAATACATTCTACAGTTGCTTATCACCATAAGGGAGCTACATTTGTACAGCTCAGCTGTAGTGTAGGGTGTATTATTCTATTTTCTTACCTATATAATAAATTAATATATTTCACAGCAGTGACTTTACTTTTATTCCAGTTCTCTCTAACAGAGAAAAGTTCTGGTGTAGGCCCAGAACAGCCAGGTTCCTTTATAATATATAACCCCTGGACAGAGCTAGGAAGTTGGTTTAGCCAGACTCCTGTAAACGGAACCTGGGAATTACTCATTGGGTAGCTTTGCCCAGAAGAGTTATTCACCTATAAATGCTTACATGACCCCCAAGGTTACGAGGTGATGAGACAGGGAGGATGAGAGTGTTATCCACAGAAATAGAGAATGGAGGAAGAGGAGAGGTTGGTTTAGGGAGAAAGGTAAGAAGCTCAGTCTTGGTCATGTTTAGTTTCAGATGGCGCTGAGACATCTAGGCAACAATGTCAGACAGGCAGGCTGATATTTTGGCCTGGATTCCTGCTGGGATTTCTGGTGTGGAGAGGTAGTTCTGGGAGTCATCAGCATAAAGATGATACTGAAAACCATGGGATGAGATCAGAGTACCAAGGGAAGAAGTATAGATGGAGAAAAGAAGAAGACCCAGGACAGATCCCTGAGGTACGCCAACTGACAGTGGGATAGAAGTAGAGGAGGATCCACTGGGAGAGATAAGAAGAAAACCAGGAAAGAACAGAGCCCTGAAATCCAAGTGAGGACAGCGTATCAAGGAGTAGGCTGTGATTAACAGTGTCAAAAGCAGCAGAGAGATCGAGAAGGATGAGGATAGAATAGAAACCTTTGGATCTGGCTAGGAACAGATCATTGGAGACTTTAGCAAGTGCTGTTTCAGTTGAATGAAGAGGGCGAAAACCAGATTGAAGTGGATCAAGAATAGCTTGAGATGAAAGAAAGTCAAGACAATGGCGGTGAACAGCACGTATCAAGTATCTTGGATAGGAAAGTGAGGCGGGAGATAGGTCGATAGTTGGAAGGACAGGTAGGGTCCAATGAAAATTTTTTAAGGAGTGGTGTGACTACGGCATATTTAAAAGGCATCAGGAACAGTCACAGTGGAAAGTGAAAGATTGAGTATATGACAGATAAAAGGGATGACAGTAGGAGAGATAGTATTAAGTAGATGGGTGGGAACAGGATCAGAGGAACAGGTAGTTAGTTTCAAGGAGGAAAGATGTGCAGTTTCCTCTTCAGTGATTTCAGAAAAGGAAGAAAAGGAGGCAGGGGTTGGAGGGTTGAGAGAATCACCAAAGATATCACCAAAACAGGGATCCTGATAGTGAGGTTGCAAAAGAGACCGTAGTAGATCAGGTGTCCCTAAATAAAAATAAAAATCAGACAAAAGATTGCAAATTAGTACTGTCAAGTACTAAGCATGATATAAACAGGAGCAACAAACACAGTTTGAAATGTCTATATGCGAATGCCAGGAGCCTAAGAAATAAGATGGGAGAGTTAGAATATATTGCACTAAATGAAAAATTAGATATAATAGGCATCTCTGAGACCTGGTGGAAGGAGGCTAACCAGTGGGACACTGTCATACCGGGGTACAAATTATATCGTGATAGGGTGGATCGAATTGGTGGAGGGGTAGCATTGTATATTAACAAGAGCCTTCAATCAAATAGATTGAAAATTCTGCAGGAAACAAAACACGTCTTGGAATCACTGTGGATTGAAATTCCATGGTAAAGGGGAAAAGGATAATGATAGGAGTATACTACCATCCGCCTGGCCAGGAAGAACATACGGATGCAGAAATGTTAAAGGAAATTAGGGATGTAAACAAACTGGGCAACACAATAATAATGGGTGATTTCAATTACCACGATATTGACTGGGTAAATGTAACATCGGGACACGCTAGGGAGGTAAAATTCCTTGATGAAATCAAGGACAGCTTTATGGAGCAGCTGATACAGGAACCGCCGAGAGAAGGAAAAATTCTAGACCTAGTCCTTAGTGGAGCGCATGATCTGGTGCAGGAGGTAATGGTGCTGGGGCCGCTTGATAACAGTGATCATAATATGATCGGATTTGATATTAGCTTTGAAGTAAGTATACATAGGAAATCAAATATGTTAGCGTTTAACTTTAAAAAAGGAGACTATGATAAAATGAGAAGAATGGTGAAAAGAAAACTTAGAGGAGTGACTGCGAGGGACAAAAATTTACATCAGGCGTGGATGCTGTTCAAAAACACCATCCTGGAAGCCCAAGCCAAATATATTCTGCGTATTAAAAAAGGAGGATGGAAGACCAAACGACAGCCGGTGTGGTTAAATAGTGAGGTGAAGGAAGCTATTAGAGCTAAATGAAAATCCTTCAGAAAATGGAAGAAGAAACTGACTAAAAATAATAAGAAATGGCATAAGGAATGTCAAGTCAAATGCTGTCACGTTTTCCAAAAGCAGGGACTGGGTTTGTGAGCCCTTGGGCCACTGCCGAGGAGCGACAGTGGCAGGCAAGACCACCCCACACAGGGATGAGGCAGAACCGGAAACAACGTGCTGCTCCTACAATTTGACATGTCCAGCGCGTTCGACATGGTCAGCCACCAAATACTCTCGAACATTCTAGATTATTTCGGGATTGGAGGAAATGTACTAAGATGGTTGAAAGGCTTCTTAACAGCAAGAACTTATTAAAGTGATCTCAAAATCAGAAACATCAACACCATGGAAACCCGAATGTGGAGTACCACAAGAATCACCGCTCTCACCAACCCTTTTTAACTTAATGATGACACCTTTAGCCAAATCGCTATCCAACCAAGGACTCAACCCGTACATCTATGCAGACGATGTCATGATATACATCCCATTCAAACATGATCTAACCGAAATCACAAATGAAATCAAGCACAGCCTCCAAATAATGAATTCATGGGCGGAGGTATTCCAACTAAAGCTAAACACAGAAAAAACACAGTGTCTCATCGTATCTTCACAAATAAACACAAAACCATAAACACCCCAGATTACACCCTTCCGGTCTCTGACACTCTGAAAATTCTTGGAGTCACAATTGACTGAAATCTCACACTCGAAGACCATGCGAAAAACACAGCAAAGAAAATGTTCCACTCAATGTGGAAACTTAAAAGGATCAAACATTTCTTCCCAAGAGAAATATTCCGCAGCCTGGTACAATCAATGGTGCTAAGCCACCTAGACTACTGTAATGCCATTTATGCCGGATGCAAAGAACAAATCATTTAAAAGCTTCAAACCGCTCAAAACACAGCAGCCAGACTCATATTTGGGAATGCGAAATAAGAAAGCGCCAAACCCCTAAGAGAAAAACTACACTGGCTTCCACTCAAAGAACGAATTGCGTTCAAAGTCTGCACCCTGGTCCACAAAATTATACACGGGGAAGCCCCGGCCTACATGTCAGACCTTATAGACCTACCTACCAGGAACGCAAAAAGATCAGCACGCACATTCCTCAATCTCCACTACCCCAACTGCAAAGGACTAAAATACAAGTCTACATATGCAACCAGCTTCTCCTACATATGCACACAACAATGGAATGCACTACCAAAGGCCATAAAAACAATGCAGGACTTAGCCATCTTACGAAGGCTACTGAAAACTGACATGTTCAAGAAGGCATACCATAAACAACCATCCTAATTAATAAATAATAAGGCTGATCATGAACTAGATAGAACTGATCTCCTATCACCGAACTGACTAACCTTATTGCTATTAATGAACAAACACTACCTTTAATCCTTTGTCGAAAACGATCTCTCTATAATTGATGACCTAACATACATTACAGCCCAACCTATATGTAATACCATAATGTATTTTTCTTTACAATGTATGTACACACCTTAATGCAATACCATTTGTAATTCTGTTAACCGGAAATGGCAATCACCACTACGGCAAATGTAAGCCACATTGAGCCTGCAAATTGGTGGGAAAATGTGGGATACAAATGCTACAAATAAATAAACTCTAACAGGTCCAGCTAAACTTCACCTGCGCTTGACCACCGTTCCTCAGGAGTTGAGCCCCTGAGTGCAGGTGGCCGGCAGGACTTACCGGACAGGGCCGGAACTGGATACCAGCAGGATACACACAGGGACTAGGACTCACAAGGAGGCTAGGCAGGATACTAGACTAGGACTTTCAGACAGGCAAGGGACAGAAATGAAAGCTGCAAGCAGCCACTGAAACAGGGAACAAACATTGGTAGATAAGAGACAGAACTGAAAGCTGCCAGGCAGCCACTGAACAAGAAACACAGACAACCTAGAACTAGACAAAGACATACAAACAAGAAACAAGACTGGGAAGCAAGCAATATAGTACAAGAAGCTACGCAAAGACTAAACTAGAATCAGGCAAAAATACAGACTATAAACTGGACTAGGCAGAAGTGCAGCAAGCACCAACAAATCAGGGCCTTAGGCAATGCAAAGGCAAAGCAGAGAGTTTCCAAATGGCTAATAAGCCCAGCAGCAGCTGAGATTCAGTTGCAGCAATCACCCAGAAGCTACAGGTGCTAAGCAGGCTCAAACAAGACAAGCAAGTCTGGCAGGCCGGAAGATCCGGACTGGACTGGGCTGAAGTCTGGAATGGGAAACAGCACATAGACAATCCAATGCAGCCACCAGGTCTGGCCACCAGAGGGCAAGAGGAACACAAACCAAAACCGAAGCAGAAAGCATACTGAAGCATACACAGGTGCAGCACAGTGAAGCACTTAAAGCCATGATGGAAGCTGCCAGCACACAGAGACAGAGACAGAGCTAACTTAGAAAGACCAGACAGAAGCCAGCTCAGAAGCTGACCGCCAGAAATAAGATAAGCCTGAGAGGGGTCAAGGCCACAGACGTGACAAATGCAAAGCGTTGATAAGGAAAGCTAAGATTGACTTCGAAAAAAAGATTGTGTTGGAGGTAAAAACACATAGTAAAAATTTAGGTATATTAAAAGCAGGAAGCTGGAAAAAGAATCAGTTGGACCGCTAGATGACCGAGGAGTAAAAGGGGTGATCAGGGAAGACAAAGCCGTAGCGGAGAGATTAAATGAATTCTTTGCTTCGGTCTTCACCGAGGAAGATTTGGGTTGGATACCAGTGCCGGAAATGGTATTCAAAGCTGACGAGTCAGAGAAACTTAATGAATTCTCTGTAAACCTGGAGGATGTAATGGGGCATGTCTACAAACTGAAGAGTAGCAAATCTCCTGGACCGGATGGTATTCATCCCAGAGTACTGATAGAACTGAAAAATGAGCTTGCAGAGCTATTGTTAGAAATATGTAATTTATCCTTAAAATCGAGCATGGTACCAGAAGATTGGAGGGTGGCCAATGTAACGCCGATTTTTAAAAAAGGTTCCAGAGGAGATCCGGGAAATTATAGACTGGTGAGTCTGACGTCTTTGCCGGGAAAAATGGTAGAGACTATTATTAAGAACAAAATTACAGAGCATATTCAAAAGCATAGATTAATGAGACAAAGTCAACATGGATTTAGTGAACGGAAATCTTGCCTCACCAATCTACTACATTTCTTTGAAGGGGTGAACAAACATGTGGATAAAGGGGAGCCGGTTGATATTGTGTATCTGGATTTTCAGAAGGCGTTTGACAAAGTACCTCATGAAAGACTCCAGAGGAAATTGGAGAGTCATGGGATAGGAGGTAGTTTTCTATTGTGGATTAAAAACTGGTTAAAAGATAGAAAATAGAGAGTAGGGTTAAATGGTCAGTATTCTCAGTGGAGAAGAGTAGTTAGTGGAGTTCCCCAGGGCTCTGTGCTGGGACCGCTGCTTTTTAACATATTTATAAATGACCTAGAGATGGGAGTCACTAGTGAGGTAATTAAATTTGCTGATGACACAAAGTTATTCAGTCATTAAATCGCGGGAGGATTGTGAAAAATTACAAGAGGACCTTACGAGACTGGGAGACTGGGCGTCTAAATGGCAGATGACATTTAATGTGAGCAAGTGCAAAGTGATGCATGTGGGAAAGTGGAACCCGAATTATAGCTACGTCATGCAAGGTTCCACGTTAGGAGTCACGGACCAAGAAAGGGATCTAGGTGTCGTCGTTAATGATATGTTGAAATCTTCTGCTCAGTGTGCTGCTGCAGCTAAGAAAGCAAATGGAATGATAGGTATTATTAGGAAAGGAATGGAAAACAAAAATGAGGATGTTATAATGCCTTTGTATCGCTCCATGGTGCAACCGCAACTCGAATATTGTGTTCTATTCTGGTCGCCGCATCTCAAAAAAGATATAGTGGAATTAGAAAAGGTGCAGAGAAGGGCGACGAAAATGATAAAGGGGATGGAACGACTTCCCTATGAGGAAAGGCTAAAGCAGCTAGGGCTCTTCAGTTTGGAGAAAAGGCGGCTGAGGGGAGATATGATAGAGGTCTATAAAATAATGAGTGGAGTTGAATGGGTAGATGTGAAGCGTCTGTTCATGCTTTCCAAAAATACTAGGACTAGGGGGCATGCGATGAAGCTACAATGTAGTAAATTTAAAACGAATCGGAGAAAATGTTTCTTCACTCAACGTGTAATTAAACTCTGGAATTTGTTGCCAGAGAATGTGGTAAAGGCGGTTAGCTTAGCGGAGTTTAAAAAAGGTTTGGACGGTTTCCTAAAGGAAAAGTCCATAGACCGTTATTAAATGGAGTTGGGGAAAATCCACTATTTCTGGGATAAGCAGTATAAATTGTTTTGTACATTTTTGGGATCTTGCCAGGTATTTGTGACCTGGATTGGCCACTGTTGGAAACAGGATGCTGGGCTCGATGGACCTTTGGTCTTTCCCAGTATGGCAATACTTATGTACTTATCAGGGCCGCCGAGAGGGTGGGGCGGGGGGGGGGGCAAAATTCCCCAGGCCCGGGCCTCCAAGGGGGGCTCAGTGCCAGGGTCTCTCTCCTTCTCATGCTCCCAGGCCGCTGGCACTGCAGTCCCCCGTTTCACCCGCCCGCCCTCGGTTCCATCGACAGCCCCCCTCCGTCCGCTACCGGGCCCCCTGCATTCAAATTGGCAGTGCCTCACCTCCCTATGAAAGTGGAAGATCGCCTCCCTTCGGGCCTTCCCTTCCTGTGTCCCGCCCTAGTCTGATGTATCCTTGTCCCAGGCCCGGCTCAGTCTCTCAGTGGCATTGGAGAGAATGAACTAAAGGAAGGAGAGGTGGAGGTGACTTGGTTGAGAATTCAAGTTTAATCTTGTGAACATTATCATGAAAGTACTCAGCCAGAGTCTGGGGGGAAAGTGAAGGGGGAATTGGAGGTGAAGGCACTTTGAGGAGAGAGTTCAGTGTGGTAAAGAGACATCGAGAGTTTGAGCCAAGAGAATTTGTCAACTGGATGTGTTTGGCAAGTAAAAGAGCAGACTGGAAGGAGGTCAGCAAGAATTTGAAATGTATGAAGTCAGCATGGGCACTTACAGAACGGGGAATGGGAGGAGCAAGAGTATCCAGAGCAGAGGAAAGAATCGTATTATAGGAAGAGACATCCTCATTGACAAACTTGGATAATGTGGAGGGGCATAATTGAACGGGGCGCCCAAGATTTTCTGATGGCATCCTCGCAGGGCGTCCCCGCGAAGGGGCGGGGAAACCTGGATTATCAAAACAAGATGGGTGGCCATCTTTTGTTTCCATAATTCAGTCGGGGACGCCCAAATCTCAACATTTAGGTTGACCTTAGAGATGGTCATCCCTAGAGATGGTTGTCAGCAATCGTTGTCTAGGTTTGGTCCCGGGGTCCAGTTCACAGAGGCAGTGAGTTTGTAGAGGCAGTAGGTTCCCAAAGAATACACAATCCACACGAGTTTCGATATATATAGTATATTATATTTGCATATAAGTATAGGCTCACAGCACTTAGTACAGATAAAAGGGTACAAGGCTGTCTCTGGGTGTGTGTTTAGAGAAAGAGAAAGAACAAGCCAGCAGAGCCATGTGCTCTGGTGGCTAAAGATGGAGGTGTGCAAAGGGAAAGAAAGAGAGAGAGAGAGAGAGAAGAAGATGTGCATGCAGAGCCCTATGCTCTGTTGCAGAAAGAAAGAAAGAGAGAGAAGGAGATGGCGATCCCGAGCAGAGCCACATACTTCTGCTTTTATACCTCCAGAACAAAGAGATCAAAAAAAACTTATCTTCCTTCCCAGCCAAACTCCAGTGTACCTTCTCTGAAGTCAGGAAAGGTGACCAATTTCACAGGTTCTCCTCTTTGAAGTCCCTAGTGATGGAGCCTCTATGTCTGGCTTCCTGGATTTGGAAAAGCCCTCATTTATAAAGAAGAGGGAAAGGAGAGACAGTGCAGAATGAATATAGATTAAGCAAGGCAGATGTTAAAAGATTAGTATGCCAACTGTCAGTTCCTGTCAGGCTGAGCTGACTTTCACCAAGACAGAGACTGGTCGGATAGAGAAATAGTTCAAAGTGACAGGAAATTAAGTGGTTATCAAAGACAGATATGCAGTGTTTAAAAATGTGTGACTGTTCCATTTGGTACGCCTTCCAATAAAGTTGGAAGATCTATCAGTCTTTTCTGAGCAGCCCCAAACACAGCATTAAATTAATTCAACTTTCAATCCCCCCTAACAAGGCTAGAAGTACATATGCAAACATGCAGAGAGCAAAAAAAAATTTCTTACTTACCCAGCTGGAGAGCCTCTTGTGAAACCGAGATGAGCCCCCAAATGTCAGCATTCATTGTCTAGGTTTGGCCCCAGGGTCCACAGAGGCAGTGAGTTTGTAGAGGCAGTAGGTTCCCAAAGAATACACAATCCACACGAGTTTGGATATATATAGTATATTACATTTGCATATAAGTATAGGCTCACAGCACTTAGTACAGGTAAAAGGGTACAAGGCTGTCTCTGGGTATGTGTTTAGAGAAAGAGAAAACAGTTAAGCCAGCAGAGCCATGTGCTCTGGTGGCTAAAGATGGAGGTGTGCAAAGGGAAAGAAAGAGAGAGAAGAAGATGTGCATGCAGAGCCCTATGCTCTGTTGCAGAAAGAAAGAAAGAGACAGAAGGAGATGGAGTTCCCGAGCAGAGCCATGTGCTTCTTCTTTATACCTCCAGAACAAAGAGGTCAAAAAACTTACCTTCCTTCCCAGCCAAATTCCATTGTACCTTCTTTGAAGTCAGGAAAGGTGACCAATTTCACAGGTTCTCCTCTTTGAAGGCCCTAGTGATGGAGCCTCTATGTCTGGCTTCCTTTGTTCTCAAAGAGAGCTCTGCTCTCAGATGGAACAAAAGGTATGTTAATCAGGAGTAATTGAGAAACAAAAGGGCTATCAGGCCTCTGAGCACCATTTTGTCCATTTTGCCATCCTCAGTGATTCCTGAGGGAGGGGGGGGAGTTCTCAGAGGTCAGAAGCTGGTTTAATATTACTCTATATTAATTTTAAGTATGTCCAGTGTATGTCCAGCCATCCCCAATTTTGGCGATAATGGAAACCCAGGACGCCCATCTCAGAACGACCAAATCCAAGCCAATTGGTCATAGGAGGAGCCAGCATTCATAGTGCACTGGTCCCCTCACATGCCAGGACACCAACTAGGCACCCTAGGGGGCACTGCAGTGAACTTCAGAAAAAGCTCCCAGGTGCATAGCTCCCTTACCTTGTGTGCTGAGCCCCCCCAAAACCCACTACCCACAACTGTACACCACTACCATAGCCCTTAGGGGTGAAGGGGGCACCTAGATGTGGGTACTGTGGGTTTGTGGTGGGTTTTGGAGGGCTCACACTTACCACCACAATTGTAACAGGTGGAGGGGATGGGCCTGGGTCCGCCTGCCTGAAGTGCACTGCAGTACCCACTAAAACTGCTCCAGGGACCTGCATAGTGCTGTGATGGAGCTGGGTATGACATTTGAGGCTGGCATAGAGGCTGGAAAAAAATGTTTTTAATTTTTTTTGGGGGGGGTGGGAGGGGGTTGGTGACCACTGGGGGAGTAGGAGGAGGTCATTCCCGATTCCACTCGGTGGTCATCTGGTCTTTTAGGACACATTTTTGTGGATTGGTCATAAAAAAAAAAGGACTAAGTAAACTCGACCAAGTGTTCGTCAGGGATGCCCTTCTTTTTTCCATTATCAGCCGGACGCCCATGTGTTAAGCACACCCCAGTCCCACCTTCGCTATGTTTCCGTCACGCCCCCATGAACTTTGGTCGTCCCCGCGACGGAAAGCAGTTGAGGATGCCCAAAATCGGCTTTCGATTATGCTGATTTGGGCGACCCTAGGAGAAGGACGCCCATCTCCCGTTTCAAAAGATGGGTACCCTTCTCTTTCGAAAATAAGCCTGGTAGTGGTAGAGAAGAGATTTGAAACACTGGAGGACAGAGTAGAAGGGTCACTAGCCTGAAGATTCATAAATATATTGGTTAAGATTGGATGGGACTGGGGAGGAGGGTGTTTAAGTGTGAAAGTTATCAGATGATGGTCAGAGAGGGGAAGAGCTGAGGCACAGAAACTGGAGAGTGAGCAGTTTGGGAAGAGGATACGATCAAGACAGTTGCCATTCTGGTGAGTGGGGGTAGTGGAGCACAGTTGAAGATTGAAAGAAGATATTAAAATGAGAAACTGAGAAGCATAACAGTCATAGGGATCATTAGCATTAATGTTAAAATCCCCAAGAATGAAGGAAGGAGATGAAGGCAGTGGCGTAGCCAGACCTGACATTTTGGTTGGGCCCAGAGCTAATATGGGTGGGCACTATGTATGAGTAGTGTTTCTTGGGATATTACAAAATAATGCCTTAGAATGTACTTGATGATGGATTTCTAAGTAGTCTGCCCAACAGCTGCCCTGCATCAACATAAACCACATACATACTTAATGGAGGGGAAAACGCAATATTTTAAAATATTAATCCATCAAAGCCATCATTTTGATTACAACTGGTAGTGGGCTTCTGGGTGGGGGTGGGATGTTCACTGCCTGTGGCAAAAAAGTATATTTAATCATTAAATATACCTTTTTTTGCCCTAGGCAATGAAGTGCTTACCCCACCCAGAAGCCCAACGCTAGCCAGCATTCTGATTACACTCTTGAGTATGAACACATTACATGACACGCTAAAATTTAAAAAATATATATATTTTACCTGCTGGGCCAAACTAAGCTGTGTTCTGCCCCCTCCCCCTTTGCATTTCCCTGATTGCAGTGCTCTTTGTGCAGCAAGAAAATTGGTAGGGCCATGGCCTCTGTGACCCTCTCCATGCAATACAGACACACATAATAAAATGGCCAACTAGCACCATTTTGAAAATGGGATCACTACTCCTGCCCTATTTTGATTATGACAACCCTATGGATGGCATAAATGGAGTCCGGGAAGAAGGGGGACATAGGAGAATTGAGGGATTGAGCGACAGTACTGGGTTTTGTAGTGGAGGAGAGTAAGGAAGGTTCAGTGGCAGTGTTGGGTTTTATTTGAGTGGGACGGGGGACTCCAAGGGTTTTCATTGGTGGGAAGGCTGAGGCAGTGCAGTGACTTTCTATGGCAGGGGAGGGCCCATCATTTTCTTTTGTTTGTTTCCCTTTATTTCTCAGTGTGATGTTTATTTAATTTTTATGAAATGAACCAAAATAAACATTAAAGAAAACTAATGAAATAACAGAAAAGAGCAAACAACAACAACAACAACAACAAAATAAGCAGTTTTATGTGTACTCCAAACATACTTTTACCAAAGAGGCACAGCATAAGTAAGAGTAATGTAAACGTCCCTCGTACTCACCACTTCACCACAGAACAGGTATAAAAAGAGCAGCTGTAGTGAAAGGTCCCTTCACACATTAGTGCACCAAAGAAATACCAGCTGGAAGGCAGGCAGGCACAGGGTGGACTGTGGAGGAGCCGCGCCCATGACACACACAGCCGACTGCTTTTCCTATGCGGCACCACATGTGGCGCCACCATGCCGTGTGCAGTGTGGGGAGCATGGGGGTGCTAGGCTTACTCGAGTTTCTTGAAGCCCTCACCACCCTCGGCCACATACACCTCGCCACTCTGCGGGTCATCAGCGAGGTGATCCGGTGACCAGCCCGTGGCGTGTATAGGTTGCAAACAGCGCCGAAGGGAGTGTGCCCGTCACCTCCTGCAGGAAGACAACCCCCGGTAGAAGGGATCCCCGTTGCGGTACACCGCCACGCTCTTCATCTGTGGCTGATGAGCCAACCCAGCTGCAACGCCGCTTCCCCGATCCGAGCCCGACTCTCCCAGACTCCTCCCGATAAATGCACATTGCACATTCAGCCGCTTAACTGAAAACTAACGACGCAACTTTCTACAGAAGGAGGGGGGGGGGGGTCTTCTTGTCCAAATCAGAACTCGCCAGCTAAAACTTCTCTGGCGCTGCTCGAAAAGCGGCAAAACCCAAAGCTAGCAGAGAGCTGTAGGGACAGCAGCCTACGCATCATTTAAAACAATTGGTGCGAAATAGCAACCGGGAACTGATCCGCGACAGCAGAAAGGCTGTGTCTGTGTACCTTTTGGTGCTTAAACTGGGTGGGCCTGAGGCGAGATAGGGAGGGCCTGGGCCCACCCATGCCCGTAGCTACGCCCCTGGATGAAGGTTCAAGAAAGAAGGAAAGCCAGGCGTCAAAGTCAGTGAGAAAGGAAGAAAGGGACTTATCAGGGGGTCGGTAAATGACTGCTACTTGGAGAGGCAGAAGAGTGAATAGATGGATGGAGTGGACTTCGAAGGAAGAAAAGCAGTGAGACTGAGGTGGAAGAACAGGTTGAAATCTACAAGAGGGAGAAAGTAGTAGCCCGACACCACCTCCGCAGCCAACCAGGCGAGGAGTATGGGAGAATAGATAACCTCCATGGCATAGGGCCATGACTGAAGCAGAGTCTTCAGGGCAAAGCCAAGTTTCAGTTAGGGAAAGCAGATGGAGAGTAAGAGAGATAAAGAGGACTTGGATGTCTTTGGTTCGAAAATCACCGAAAATCAAAGACGTCCAAATCTATGGACGTCCTTGGTATTTTCGAAACAAAAGATGGACGTCCATCTTTTTTCAAAAATAACCTTTTCCCCGCCTCTGAATTTGGACGTTTTACAAAGAGATGTTCAAATTCCAACATAGACGTTTCTTTTGAAAATGCCCCTCCACGTTTACTATGTTATATACTAAAATTCCATAAGCTATTATTAAGATGGATTTGGGAAAATTCACTAGAATCTGTTTTACTTGCCAGGTGCTTGTGACCTGGAATGAAACAAATCTCTGTAAACCTGAAAGATGTAATGGAGCAATTGATAAATTGAAGAATAGCAAATCACCTGGACAGGATGGTATACATCCCAGAGTACTGATAGAATTGAAAATGAACTTGCAGAGCTATTGTTAATAAAATGTAATCTATCTTTAAAATCAAGAATGGTACAGGAAGATTAGAGGGTGGCCAATGTAACGTCAATTCTTAAAAAGGGTTCTAGAGGTGATCCAGGAAATTATAGACTGGTGAGCCTGATGTCGGTGCTGGGCAAAACGGTAGAGACTATTATGAAAAATAAATTACACAGCATATACATAAGCATGGATTAATGAGACAAGCCAACATTGATTTAGTCAAGGGAAATCTTGTCTCACCAATATACTAGATTTCTTTGAAGGGGTGACTAAACATGTAGATAAAGGTGAGCCGGTCCATATTATGTATCTGGATTTTCAAAAGGTATTTGTCAAAGTATTTCATAAAAGACTTCTTAGGAATTGGAAAGTCATGGGATAGGAGGTAATGTTCTATTGTGGATTAAAGACTGGTTAATAAAACATAGAGAGTAGGATTAAATGGTCAGTATTCTTAATGGAGAAGAGTAGATAATGGGGTTCACAGGGGTCTGTGCTATAACTGCTGCTTTTTAACATTTTATAAATGATCTAGAAATGGGAATAACTAGTGAGGTAATTAAATTTGCTAATGACACAAAAGTTGCTACATCGCAAAAGGATTGTGAAAATTGCATGAGGACCTTACAAGACTGGGAGATTGGACATCCAAATGCAGATGACGTTTAATGTGAGCAAATACAAAGTGATACATGTGGGAAAGAGGAACCCAAACTATAGCAATGTGATGCAAGGTTCTACATTAGCAGACACTGACCAGGAAAGGGATCTAAGTGTCATCATTGATGTAACCCCGCCCTCCAGGATAAAGATATATCTTACCATACCTCTGCAGCTACCTCAGATATATCTTATCAAAACGAGGGAGTAAGGTTAAAATATTAAACACTAACCACTCCTTCCTAATTCTAAATTGGGAAGGGGAATGTAATCTAAAAAAATTAAGAATTCAAACAAGTAAATGAGTTTATAAGTAAATTAAACAAAATTTATTTTACCACAGAATTTATATATATTTCTTCTAACATAACATTTCAACATGCTAAACCTTTTTTCTTTTATCTCTCCTTTCTCTAACAGATTATCAGCTACCCAGAACTGTCAGATAAGTATAATCTTGTATATTATCAGCTTTTACTTAAACAAATAAGAGATTTATTTAACTATGTTGTGATGACGCTATCTTCTAAGGAATGATACTTTGTGTTGTTTTTTTTTTCTTCAGGTTCTTCAGGACGCATGCAGGTAAGTATAATGTCTATGTTTATCCCAAGTACCTGGGTCTTTGATAAGTCTTTACTTAGATGTAAATTAAAGGATACTCTCTTTAACACTGTTCTTTTCCTTTCTTCTCCTTGCTCTTTTGTGGGCTGGCCAGCATAAACTTGATGTTGGGTTGGTTAGGATGTGCTTGATAGAAGATCAGCTCCTTCGCTCCACACACCTACTACTCTACCTTAACAAACTCAAAGGAAAAAAACCTATTCCCTATGCAAATGCTAAATTGTTATTTTTCTAGCTACCCAATTAAATAAAATATAATCATGAATCCCTATGCTAGATCCCACCCTCAATTAATTCTCCCAAATGAATTAGGAAACCTCAAAGTTGATACAAAAATTAAAGAAATAGGAAATATCAACTTTTGTTCAGTAATTATTTTAAAATTACATATGTATATATTTTTATTGAATACCCGGCTCAACTAAACATGCAGCTCACAGATTCTAAATGGCTTTTTACCATTTAGACTCCCTTACTTTAAGTAAATATTTAAAGTGAAACTGTACTGTGCTCTATGAAATTTATAAGTTCTAAACTCACACACAAAACTCCCATAAATATATTTCTCAGCCTGAGCTCTCAAACACTGAGTCTTAGTAACTCATAACAATATGTACTCAGTGCCTACCAGAAGCCCAGTCTCCCACTCACACAACTTAGAGCCAAACGACCGCGGGGCTCTTTTAAGTTAACTTTAACCAGACTTTACTCAGGCCAACTATTTTAAGTTACAGTTAACCAATTTTCACAACTTTAAAACACTTTAAAGGCTTTTCTGGACGGACCCTCTCATATACAACTGTCCAGAAGCTCAATACCCACCCAACTGATCACCGAAGGCAGTTTAGGATCTTTCTTACCTTCCCCACGAGGCTCGAGCTAGCCACGAGCTCCCACATTCCAAAAGTCCCCATAACATAAAAACAGCACCTTTACATAAAATTAACAGATTTAAAACATATACAATTAAGCAAAATAATAAATCTATATAGATATTAGTACCTTAAGCCTCCAGCCGCCTGAAAATCCTCCTTTATTTTTACCTGGCACGAGCCTTCTATCCCGTGCTGTCACGAGCCAGCCTTCACGTGAATCTCCCTCTGCACCCGGTTCCTCTCCTTCTCTTCCCAGCGCGTGCAGCGCTAACATCGTCGCTAGCCGCTTAATTAAAAACAAAAAAACGCTGGGAAAGTGCACCGGAGCACTTTCCCCAACTTCCTCTGCCCACGCCGGTCCGTTATTTTCTTCAGAACCGGCTCTATACTTTTAAAAGAGCCGGTTCCTTTAAGAAAAGGGAATCCTTAGGCCCTGCGTCTGAAACGAGCGTCTGACGTCACTACGTCGACGTCAGACGCCGACGCAGGGCCAATCAGAGCCAAAACACCTCCCAAGCTTCCCTCCACCTTCGTTCCCCGACGCGATCGCGCTATAGCGCCGGCGCGCCAAAAATAATTTGCCCCTGCATCTGCAGACCCGACGAGCAGCTGGGATCCAATGCTCCCGTGCACCCCAGGTAAAATCTTTAACCCCTTAGGGGTTACATTCGTGCCAGGCAAAGTAAAAAAATGTTTGTAAAAACATTTTTTTCATCCACCTCAATTTCAAATCTAACACAAAATTTAATAACAATTTAACATCTCAATTTTTTTCATTTTTTATATATTACATCTTAACAATTTCTTCTGTACCATTAATTCAGAAAATAGTTTTCCGTCAGAAATTCTGGCTTCCTCCCCTTTGTGGTTCTGGACGAACTTCTAATTTCTCCTTCACTACTACTGGCCTCAGAATTACTCCCAAAAGGACTAGGTACATCTCTTATTGATGCACTACATGTTGGGGAAACATCAACCACAGTTTGAATAACATACCATTCATTTGATTTAGAAGGCCTGTCATTCATTACCATCTCTAAACATTCCTTTACTCTCTGAGTTTTTTTAGGTGAACAAGTTTCTGCAATTTGATTGGCATCTTCCCCCGAAATCAATCTTAACTGATCTCGGTGAAGAACTTTCTCTGTGCCCTTTTTGTCCCAAACTCTATATACATTGGCACCACATGAAGTTAATACCTGGAAAGGAACTGCGTTCCATATATCCTGTAGTTTGTGCCTTGTTTTGAACCCCTGTCTTCTTAACAAGACCCAATCTCCAGGCCTAAGACAATCGCCTCTTGCTCTTCTGTCATACTGCTTTTTATTCTTCAGCCCTGCTTTCTCTGAGGATAAGTTGGCTAGTGCATGAACCTCCTCCATTTTCCTTTGTCTTTCCCGAATCCAGTCAGATAACTCCATGTCTTTCTGCTCTTCTTGTGAACTCACCGGAACATGTGGCAGTAGAGATTCCCTTCCCAAGAATAAAAATGCCGGGGTAAAACCCGTAGCACTATGCACTGTGCTATTGTAGATCTGATGCACCTCTGTTAGATATTCTGACCAAGCTTTCTTCTTCTCTTGAGCTAAAGTTTTTACCAAATGGTGCATGGTTCTGTTAAATCTTTCACATCTACTGTTCCCCCTGGGATGATATGGAGTGGTTCTGGATTTCTTAACTCCATACCAAAGACAGAGTTCTTTTATAATCTCAGCTTCAAAATTCCGGCCTTGATCTGAATGTAGCCTGGAGGGAACCCCATAAATTGAAATCCAGAATTTGATTAAATTTTTGGCTGTTGTTTTTGCAGATTGGTTTTTGGTGGGAATGGCTACAGTAAATCTGGAGAACATGTCACAAATTATCAAAACGTTCTCAAACCCTTTTACGTCCTTATCTAGAATTGTATAATCCATTGCTACTATTTCAAGAGGACGTGTCCACTTCGAAACAGGTCATCTTAGCTGCCTCCTTAGGACAACACTCTCTGACAGGATACATCTGGTGCACGATTTTATCCAGGCCTCTACGTCTTTAGCCATATTTATCCAAAAATACTTCTTTCTCAGGGTTTTTAACATAGATTCAGCCCCATAATGTCCTCCCCTGTCGTGATATAATTTTAGCACTTCTTCCCGATATGCAGTGGGAACCATTAACTGCCATACATGTTCTCCTGATCTAGGATCCTCAATTAGGCGATATAAAATGCGCTCCTTTAATATGAGATATTTTCGTTGAGTCCATATCTTCTTTACTTCTCCAGAATAGTGATTCTCTACTTGTGCCGTACCTGCTTCTAGAGAGTTGATTACTTCTTTCAACACTGAATCCATTCTCTGGGCTTGAATTATCTCCAGCTCCGTATACAGAAATTTGGATTCTGCTGTACATTTAACGTTACTTCCATGATCCCTTCTCCTTAAAACAGCATGACTAGCCTTCACAGATAATGTCCAAAAATCCTTTTCCACATCTTCAACTTCTTCTTCTTCTTCCACGGTTGGAATTCTGGAGAGTACATCCGCATTTGATTTAATTTACCGGGTTTATATTCCACGGTAAAGTCGAACTGTGCTAGCTGCGCCAGCCATCGCTGTTCCACCGCATGTACCTTAGCTGAATTCAGGTATTGAGGGGATTATGGTCGGTTCGAACTATGAATCTCTTATACTGTAAGTACTCTCTAAACTTCTCTGTTATAGCCCATTTTAACGCCAGTAACTCCAGCTTAAAAGCTGAGTAATTCTTGTCGTTACGTTCTGACTTTCGAAGTCCACGACTAGCATACGCTACTACCTTCTCCTCTCCGTCCTGGATTTGACTCAGTATAGCTCCCAAGCCCTTGAAACTTGCATCAGTGGGTGACTATAAATGGAATTTCGAATCTGGGAAAGGTAAGAACTGGAGCTGTTGACAATCTGTTCTTTAATTCCTCAATGCTGATTGACATTGTTCATTCCAAAGGAACGGTACCTCTTTCCTGCCCTTCTTGGATTTCCCTGTTAGACAATGCAATGGACTTGCCACATGCGCAAAGTTCTGGATAAACTTCCTATAAAAACTGGCAAATCCTAAAAAACTCCTTAATTCGGTCTTAGTTCTTGGGACAGCCCAATTCTTCAAGGCCTCTGTTTTTTCTGGGTCAGTAGACACTCCTTTGCTGGACACGATGAATCCCAAGAACCTTACTTCCTTGCACAGCAGTTTACACTTTGCTGGTTTTAGTTTCAATCCACATTCCTTAAGTCTCGTGAATACCAGGTCTAACCTCTCCAAATGTTGTTCAAATGTGGAGGCGTACACCAGGATATCATCCAGATAAAGAAGTAAAATCTGAAACACATATTCCTCCAACACTGTGCCCATCAAGCGCTGGAAACTGGCGGGCGCGTTGCACAAACCAAATGGCATTCGTGTCCACTCATAAAGGCCAAATGGTGTGGTGACAGCAGTTTTGTGGATTGCGTTGGGGTCCATGCCCATCTGAAAATATCCAGATGTCAGGTCCAAGGACGTGAACCACGTAGCACTCCCCAGAACATCCAAAGACTCGTCGATACGTGGTAATGGGAAAGCATCCTTTATGGTTACTTGATTCAATCTCCTGTAGTCCACAGCAAAAACGGAGCGTCCCGTCCTTTTTCCGTATGACCACGGCTGGTGACGCCCATGGGCTGTTACTGTTTCGTAAGATGCCTTGATTCACTAAACTCTAGGACATGGTCCTTGAAATCGGTTGTATAAATGAGGAGAAACGCGTCTATAGGGTTGCTTTATGGGAACAGCATCCCCCGTATCTATTGGATGGGGTTACCAAAGTTGTATACCCTATATCTTGATTGTTAATAGAGAACACTTACTGTATCTTCTCAACAGCGACTTCAAAGCCTGAGCCTGCTCAGAATTCAAGGATTCCCAATCCACTTTACTGCAGGAATGTCTGAATGTTCCTGAATATCTTTCCGTAAATTTTCACTTCTTCTCGGGCGACAGCATTCCTAACTCCGGAACTAGAATGGATTCTGGTTTTAACCACCTCAGCCAGCCTCACTCTGGGTGGAATAATTAGCTCCTTTTCCCCCACGTTGAGCACTCTTACAAAGACATTTCCCTGCACCGGGTTTACTAAAGTGTTTGCCACCATTAAGTTTTCCAGCCGATGTCCTGTAGGTGTAGCTGTCACCATCATCGTGCAGGCTGTTAGACCATGTAACTTCTGGCACTTTCCTCTTATTACTTTTTCTGACATGGGGGAAACCACCGTTGGACGACTTCCAGCCATTTTCACAAATCCCATTTGTTCTCCTTCGCAACGATCAAACTTGTTCTTGTTTTTAATTCCACATGCAATTTTTTATTTCCTGCCGAGGTAAATTCTGGGTAAAACAAGATAGATCCTTAAAAAAAACCCTCCAGATATTTGAGCACATTCATGCCCACTATACCCGGAATTTTCTCTTCATCCTCTGCCATCGCTTTGGTATCCCGTACCACGAAAATGCACCGTTCCGGGATCTTTTGACCCAAGCATTGCACCTCCGCTGCAATACAGCCAATAACCGGGAGAGCCGTCCCATTAGCCACGGACACATTTATCCAGCTTGCATCCTGAAGATCTTCACAATGATTAAAATGTTTGTAGAAATAACTAGCGAGAATGGTGGATACATTGGATCCTGTGTCCACTGTGCACTTGGTCTCCACATCTCCAATCCGCAAAAACAAGGACCGGGCTCGTTCCCATAGCCTTTTCTTGAAGAACACTCCAATCTTGCTGAAGTATTTCAGACTCTAGACTTTGTAATTTTGCTCTGGGTACAGTAACATCACCTTGACCTTTTTCTGCTACTCTCCTTGCATGCTAGTACTCGGTTGTTCTTCCTCACATCTCTGCGGTCTCTTGACTATTTTCTCGCTGTGACAATACTTAGCCAGATGTCCTGGTTCTCCACAGTTGTAGCAAGTAATGTTGGAGAAATCTCTTGGGCGGGTTGCTGACTCCCCTCGCGCGGCTAGAGATAATTCTTTCCTTCTTTGTTGGTACATGAAGTCTTCTTGTCTCTTCTCCATTCTCTCAAGCCTCCTGATGACATCTGACATAGGATCCCTTTCCAGGCCCGACCCTAACACTGTTGCTCCTGATCCACCCCTAGGCAGTTCCACTGGTTCTCGCTGCAGTATTTTAACCGGCATGTCAGAATACCGAATGGGTCTACGTTCTTCTTCTGCCCAATTTATGGCTGCCAGCATCAAATCTACTACTACTACTACTATTTAACATTTCTAGAGCGCTACAAAGTGTACGCAGCGCTGTACAAACACAGAAGAAAGACAGTCCCCTGCTCAAAGAGCTTACAATCTAATAGACAAAAAGTAAAGCATTTAAATTTAAAATATTTAAGCAGTCAAGCACAAGAGAACAGTCACAGAAGGACTGAAGATGTTGAAGGGTGGTCAGTGTGATTAGGTGTAACTCTGGTTGGAGTAGTGGGAGAAGGTGATAGAAGAATAGAAATGGGTGAGGTAAAGTAATGAGTGGGTTTGATAGGGAGGTTATATACGACATGTCACTCTAGGGGTGGATGGGTAGAGGGGTAGGGTGGGCGGGATTAAGTCTAAAGCAGGAGAAGGTATTCTCTGCAGCCTATCTGTGAGATGGAAAATGCTCTCTGAAGCTGCTGCTATAAGTTGTTAGTTTCTCTCCCTGAAAGAGATCCAAGCCACCCACGAAGTCAAACTGTCAGTGGGGAGGGTGAGGGGAGGAAATGGCAGTGCTTGATGAAAAAGAGAGCTCAGTTTTGATAGGAGATATACTATAGGATGTCATTCTGAGGCCAGGCTAAGTCTAAAGCAGGAGAAGGTATTCTCTGCAGCCTATCTGTGAGATGGAAAATGCTCTCTGAAGCTGCTGCTATAAGTTGTTAGTTTTCTCTCCCTGAAAGAGATCCAAGCCACACCCACGAAGTTCAAACTGTCAGTGGGGAGGGTGAGGGGAGGAAATGGCAGTGCTTGATGAAAAAGAGAGCTCAGTTTGATAGGAGATATACTATAGGATGTCATTCTGAGGCCAGGCCTAAGTCTAAAGCAGGAGAAGGTATTCTCTGCAGCCTATCTGTGAGATGGAAAATCCTCGAAAGTCAGCTCCGGATTCAATTCCAGTCCGGCTCATCTCTCTCCTGAGCACATCATCGCGCAATCCCAGAATCAGCTGTTCCTTAAGGACGACTTCCGGGTTACCCACTCGATAGGCATCTCTTATTCGATTGCCTCCAACTTCTCCTGCAGTTTATAAGAGAACTCCCTTATGGTCTCTCCCACCTTCTGTCTTTGGTCGTAGAATTCTTTTACACGGATACCTAACGGAACTTTATCTCCGTAGACATGCAGAAGTAGTTTCAAAATCATATCTACTGTGGCAGTGTCTTCTTGGAGCGGAATATTTAACCGTCTCCTTGCTTGACCCTTGATGTGATCCTTAATGGGTCTCCAATTGATCCTCTGGAGGAATTCTCAAAATCTTCACCGCCGACTTGGTACTTTCTACCCATTCCTCCACAGACAGGTCCCCAGCATTCCTAGGGATCCAAAGAAATCCGGGATCTCCTTGTCCTTCCTCAGAACAATGGTATTCGTGATCACAGGTGGTGTCTGTCTCAAGGCTCTTACCATCTCCTTCAATTCTTCTTCATTTCTTTCCTCATTTCTTCCATCTTCACTATAAGCCTGGAGACTAGGCCTCACCAAGAAACAGGGGTTAGCAAAACTACAATATTTAGGCACAACAAGTTAACTCAGGTATATCTTCATAACAGTCAGTACAAATTTTCAATGCTGCAATAATTATTTTCCCCCCAAAACCACAATAGATTTCCCAGCGAACGTTCTAAAAGTTAGGATATCCTGTCCGTGACGCCAAAATAATATGTAACCCCGCCCTCCAGGATAATAAGATATCTTACCATACCTCTGCAGCTACCTCAGATATATCTTATCAAACGAGGGAGTAAGGTTTAAAATATTAACACTAACCACTCCTTCCTAATTCTAAATTGGGAAGGGGAATGTAATCTAAAAAAATTAAGAAATTCCAAACAAGTAAATGAGTTTATAAGTAAAAATTAAACAAAATTTATTTTACCACAGAATTATATATATTTCTTCTAACATAACATTTCAACATGCTAAACCTTTTTTTTCTTTTATCTCTCCTTTCTCTAACAGGTTATCAGCTACCCAGAACTGTCAGATAAGTATAATCTTGTATATTATCAGCTTTTACTTAAACAAATAAGAGATTTATTTAACTATGTTGTGATGACGCTATCTTCTAAGGAATGAACTTTGTGTTGTTTTTTTTTTCTTCAGGTTCTTCAGGACGCATGCAGGTAAGTATAATGTCTATGTTTATCCCAAGTACCTGGGTCTTTGATAAGTCTTTTACTTAGATGTAAATTAAAGGATACTCTCTTTAACACTGTTCTTTTCCTTTCTTTTCCTTGCTCTTTTGTTGGCTGGCCAGCATAAACTTGATGTTGGGTTGGTTTAGGATGTGCTTGATAGAAGATCAGCTCCTTCGCTCCACACACCTACTACTCTACCTTAACAAACTCAAAGGAAAAAAACCTATTCCCTATGCAAATGCTAAAATTGTTATTTTTCTAGCTACCCAATTAAATAAAAATATAATCATGAATCCCTATGCTAGATCCCACCCTCCATTAATTCTCCCAAATGAATTAAGGAAACCTCAAAGTTGATACAAAAATTAAAGAAATAGGAAATATCAACTTTTTGTTCAGTAATTATTTTAAATTACATATGTATATTTTTATTGAATACCCGGCTCAACTAAACATGCAGCTCACAGATTCTAAATGGCTTTTTACCATTTAGACTCCCTTACTTTAAAGTAAATATTTAAAGTGAAACTGTACTGTGCTCTATGAAATTTATAAGTTCTAAACTCACACACACAAACTCCCATAAATATATTTCTCAGCCTGAGCTCTCAAACACTGAGTCTTAGTAACTCAATAACAATATGTACTCAGTGCCTACCAGAAGCCCAGTCTCCCACTCACACAATTTAGAGCCAAACGACCGCGGGGCTCTTTTAAGTTAACTTTAACCAGACTTTACTCAGGCCAACTATTTAAGTTACAGTTAACCAATTTTCACAACTTTAAAACACTTTAAAGGCTTTTCTGGACGGACCCTCTCATACAACTGTCCAGAAGCTCAATACCCAAACTGACCACTGAAGGCAGTTTAGGATCTTTCTTACCTTCCCCACGAGGCTCGAGCTAGCCACGAGCTCCCACATTCCAAAAGTCCCCATAACATAAAACAGCACCTTTACATAAAATTAAACAGATTTAAAACATATACAATTAAGCAAAATAATAAATCTATATAGATATTAGTACCTTAAGCCTCCAGCCGCCTGAAAATCCTCCTTTATTTTTACCTGGCACGAGCCTTCTATCCCGTGCTGTCACGAGCCAGCCTTCACGTGAATCTCCCTCTGCACCCGGTTCCTCTCCTTCTCTTCCCAGCGCGTGCAGCGCTAACATCGTCGCTAGCCGCTTAATTAAAAACAAAAAACGCGGGAAAGTGCACCGGAGCACTTTCCCCAACTTCCTCTGCCCACGCCGGTCCGTTATTTTCTTCAGAACCGGCTCTATACTTTTAAAAGAGCCGGTTCCTTTAAGAAAAGGGAATCCTTAGGCCCTGCGTCTGAAACGAGCGTCTGACGTCACTACGTCGACGTCAGACGCCGACGCAGGGCCAATCAGAGCCCAAAACACCTCCCAAGCTTCCTCCACCTTCGTTCCCCGACGCGATCGCGCTATAGCGCCGGCGCGCCAAAAATAATTTGCCCCTGCATCTGCAGACCCGACGAGCAGCTGGGATCCAATGCTCCCGTGCACCACAGGTAAAATCTTTAACCCCTTAGGGTTACATTGATAATACCTTGAAACCCTCTGCTCAGTGTGTACCAGCGGCCAAGAAAGCAAATAGAATGTTAGGTATTCATAGGAAATGAATGGAAAACAAAAATGAGGGTGTTATAATGCCTTTGTATCGCTCCACGGTGTTACCACACCTCGAATAGTGTGTGCAATTCTGGTCACTGCATCTCAAAAAAGATATAGAGGAATTAGAAAATGTACAGAGAAGTGTGATGAAAATGATAAAAGGGATGGGATGATTTCCCTATGAAGGAAGACTAAAGTGGCCAGGGTTCTTCAGCTTGGAGAAGGACAGCTGAGGGGAGATATGACCGAGTTCTATAAAATACTGAGTGGGGTGAACAAGTAGATGTGAATCACTTGTTTAATCTTTCTAAACAATACTAGAACTAGTGGGCATGCAATGAAGCTAGTAAGTAGTAAATTTAAAACAAACCAGAGAAAGTATTTCTTCACTCAATGTGTAATTATACTCTGGAATTCAATGCCGGAGAGCGTGGTAGAAGCATTTAGCTTCATCCTCTCATCCCAATACAGCATGGACAACCCCACAACTATCAGCAACCCGGATCACACCCTCCCAGTCTCAGACAGCCTGAAATCCTCGGTGTAACATTGGACCGCTATCTAACGCTAGAGAGCCAAGTAAAATCCACAACAAAAAGAATGTTCTTCACAATGTGGAAACTCAAACATGTGAAACAATTCTTCCCGGTGGAAATATTTTGCAACCTGATACAATCAATGGTGCTAAGTCATGCTAACTATTGTAATGGAATTTATGCAGGATGCAAAGAACAAATCTCAAGGAAACTTCAGACCGCTCAAAACTCATCTTCGGAAAAACACAATTTGAAAGTGCAACACCCCTACGCGAAAAACTACACTGGCTCCCAATCAAAGAACGCATCACCTTCAAATTTGCACCATGGTTCACAAAATCATCTACGGCAAGCACCAGGATATATGACAGACTTGATCGACCTACCAACCAGAAACACAACCACATCAGCTCGTAAATACCTAAATCTCAACTTTCCAAGCTGCAAAGGACTAAAATACAAATCTACTTACGCATCCAGTTTTTCCTACATCAGCACACAATTGTGGAACGCGCTACCAAAAGCCGTGAAAACCACTACAATCACCTCCAATTCAGGAAAAAACTAAAAACTCACCTGTTTCAAAAGGCATACCCTCCCGACCCAACATAAATGCATGTACTTCGCGACACCATAACACTACAGTTCGTAATGATCACCAAATAACTCCATCTGTTCTCTTGATCCCCTTCATGTGGTCCCACCACATGAACCTTATGTGGTTCCCACTACATGAACCTTTTCCTACCACATTCTTGTTTTCTTCATGTGGTCCCACCACATGTACCTTATGTGGTTCCCACCACATGAACCTTTTCCTACCACAACTTAACCTTGTATTTGTAATTGTTTACTCCAGAGCCCACGAACACCTCTCTGGCACCATGTAAGCTACATTGAGCCTGCAAATAGGTGGGAAAATGTGGGGTACAAATGTAACAAATAAATAAGTAAATAAATAAAAAAGGTTTGTATATTTTCATAAGAACATTCCAACAGTAGCCAATCCAGGTCACAAGCACCTGGCAAGTAAAACAGATTCTATGCTGCTTATACTAGAAATAAATAGTGAATTTTCCCAAATCCATCTTAATAATAGCTTATGGAATTTAGTATATAACATAGTAAACGTGGAGGGGCATTTTCAAAAGAAACGTCTATGTTGGAATTGGACATCTCTTTGTAAAACGTCCAAATTCGGAGACGGGGAAAAGGTTATTTTCGAAAAAAGATAGACGTCCATCTTTATTTGAAAATACCAAGGATGTCCATAGATTTGGACGTCTTTGATTTTCGGTGATTTTCGAAACCAAAGACATCCAAGTCCTAAAATGTCCAAATGCAAGCCATTTGGACGTGGGAGGAGTCAGCATTTGCAGTACCAAAGGTCCATCTAGCCCAGCATCCTGTCACCGACAGTGGCCAATCCAGGTCAAGGGCACCTGGCACGCTCCCCAAACGTAAAAACATTCCAGACAAGTTATACCTAAAAAACTGGGCACCCTAGGGGGCACTGCAGTGGACTTCATAAAATGCTCCCAGGTACATAGCTCCCTTACCTTGTGTTCTGAGCCCCTCAAAACCCACTACCCCCAACTGTACACCAGTACCATAGCCCTTACTGGTGAAGGGGGCACCTATATGTGGGTACAGAAGGTTTCTGGTGAGTTTTGGAGGGCTTGCTGTTTCCTCCACAAATGTAACAGGTAGGGGGGGTATGGACCTGGGTCCGCCTGTCTGAATTGCACTTCATCCACTAACACTGCTCCAGGGACCTGCATGCGCTGTCATGGACCTGAGTATGACATCTGAGGCTGGCACAACATATTTTTAATTATGTTTTTTGAGGGTGGGAGGGGGTTAGTGACCACTGGGGAGTAATGGGAGGTCATCCCCGATTCCCTCCAGTGTTCATGTGGGGCACCTTTTTGTGCCTTATTCGTAATAAAAACGGGTCCAGGTGAAAACGTCCAAGTTTTAGTCATGGATGTCTCTGCTTTTTCCATTATGGCTCAAAGACATCCAAGTCTTAGGAACGCCCAAGTCCCGCTTTCACCATGCCTCCGATATGCCCCCTTGAGATTTGGACGTCCTTGCAATGGACTTTTGCAAGAGATGTCCAAAATCGAGTTTCGATTATACCGACTTGGACGTCTCTGAGAGATGGACGTCCAAGTATTTATTTATGTCGCAAGATGGATGTCCATCTCTTTCGATAATGCCTGATAGTAACATAGTAAATGACGGCAGATGATAATGATAATGATGTACGGTCCATCCAGATTGCCCAACAAGATGGACTCATTTTACATGGTATGTAATACTTTATACCCGAGTTTGATTTGTCCATGTCATTCTCAGGGCACAGACTGTAGAAGTCTGCACAGCACTGTTCTTGTACTAAGTTCTGAAGATAATGTCGAAACCCCTTAAAATTTACACTCCATCCCATCCATATCTATTCAGTCACGATCAGGGCATAGACCGTAGAAGTCTGCCCAGCACCAGTTTTGCTTCTCGATTACTGGCGTCGCCACCTAATATCCGCTAAGATCCGTGGATCCATTCCTTCGAAACAGGATCCTTTGTGTTTATCCCACATATGTTTGAATTCCATTACTGTTTTCATCTTCACCACCTCCCACGGGAGGGCATTCCACATATCCATTACCCTCTCTGTAAAAAAATACTTCCTGACATTACTCCTGAGTCTGCCCCACTTCAACCTCAATTCATGTTCTCTAGTTCTACCACCTTCCTGTCTCCAAAAAAGGTTTGTTTGCGGAGTGACACCTTTCAAATATTTGAACGTCTGTATTATGTCACCCCTGTTTCTCTTTTCCTCCAAGGTATACATGTTCAGGTCAGCAAGTCTCTCCTAGTACGGTTTGCAACGCAAATCCCATACCATTTTTGTAGCTTTTCTTTGTAGTGCTTCCAGTCTTTTTATCTTTAGCTACTATACTACTACTACTACTATTTAGCATTTCTGTAGCGCTACAAAGCATACGCAGCGCTGCACAAACAAAGATACGGCTTCCAAACTGAACACAATACTCCAAGTGGGGCCTCACCAATGACTTGTAGAGAGGCATCTTCTGCTCGCGCTTTCGCTAACCATATTTCCCTCTTCGCTTCTTGAGTTTAATCCAATAATCTTTTCCGTGATCCTCTCATTGCATTCACATTGTATTTCTTGAACAAAGCCTCCTTTGCTCTTGTTTTTCAGCTACTTGTTTGGAGAACCATACAGGCTTCCTGCTCTTGTTTTTGTTTACTTTCCTTGCATAAAGATCAGTCACCATATTTATAGCAGCCTTTAGCTTGGACCACTGTTTTTCCACATCTCCTGTGCTTCCCACGCCAGCAGCTCCTTCTCCAATCAGTACATCTCATATCCAGTACTTTGAGTTTTGTGCATCCGAAATCCGCTTTCGCCCTTATATCAAACCATATGGTGTGATGATCACTATTACATAGGTGGGCACCCACCCAGATATTGGAAACACTTCCTCCATTTGTGAGCACTAGATCCAGCATTGACCCTTCCCTCGTTGGTTCCGCCACCATTTGTCTGAGCAGGCACTTTGACAGGCATCCACAATCTCCCTACTTCTTTCCGATTCTGCAAACGGGACGTTCCAATCCACATCAGAAAAATTGAAATCTCCCAACAATAGCACCTCCCCTGTCATACCAATCTTTTGAATATCTTCTATCAGATCCTTGTCTAATTTCTCTGTTTGTGCAGGAGGTCTGTAGATAACTCCCGTGTGGATACAGGTTCTGTCTTCTCTTTCCAGGACGATCCATAAAGCTTCTTCCTTTCCCCAGGTTCCCCACATTTCAGCCACTCTGATATTATCTGTCACATACAGCGCCAATCCTCCACCTCTTCAGCCTTCTCTATCCTTCCTAAAAGATTATAGCCCAGTACGGTCACATCCCATTCATGGGAATCATTGAACCATGTCTCTGTAATAGCAACAATATCCAAGTTTTCCTCAAACATCAGGGCTTGCAAGTCTTGAACCTTTTTACTTAGACTACGAGCATTTGTACTCATTGCTTTCCATGTGCTTAGTGAGTTTAGGTTGTTTTCTATATTTACATGATCTTTCCCTCTGCATCATGTTTATTCTGGGGGTGACTTTTTGAAATTCCTTGTTCCTTTTGTCACCCCCCACCCTCTAGTTTAAATGTCTAGAAACATACTCTCTGAATTTCTCCCCAAGAATCATTTTTCCCATCACAGAAAGATGTAGCCCATCATTACAGTACAGCCTATTATTTTTCCACATATCACCCCATGCTCCTATGTATCTAAAACCTTCTTCTTTATACCAAGACTCAAGCCATTATTGAATTCCACTGTTTTGTGTAGTCTTTCCTCTCCCTTCCCCCATGTAGGAATTACTTTAGAAAAAGCCACAGTCCGAACCCAAGATTTCAGTCCCGCCCCCAAGCTTTTGGAACGCTCTCTGTGCTGTAAACTTGCTATTGTTGGCCAGGTCATTTGTCCCCAGGTGAATTACAACATCAGCATTGAAGCCATGCTCTCTTCTCGGATCACTTTCAGTATTTGGTCTTTACATCTTATACTGACAACTCTTATGTTCGATTCAGCTGGCCAGAAATGACTCCTGGCTGGCTAACTCACCTGCTTGGGGACAACAATCATTTTCAGTGGCACTTAACTGGTTAGTGCCGCTGAAAATGACCAGTTAGTGCTTAAAATAGAACCGGCCATTTTGGGGCGTTCCGGGGGCAGAGCCGGCACTTGGCCAGTTAAGTGCCAATACTCAGCACTTAACCAACCAAGGATACCGCACAAAAGTCAGTCCTATCTTTATATGGTGCCCTATAGCCAGTTAAGATCACACTTATGGCTTCTTTTACAAAGCCGCACTGGCGATTGCCATGCAGCAAATCAGAGGAAGGCCATAGGAATTGAATGGGCTTCTCTCGTTTACCACAAATGAATCACTAGTGCGGCTTTGTAAAGAGGCCCTTAACCGGTGTCGCGTTCTCGAGGGCCTTGGCATGCTGTCAGGTCCTCGAGGCGGAACTGGGAATAGTGAGTCCTTGGACCCTGCCGAGGAGCGGCAGAGGCAGCAAGACCACCTGGAGCGGAACACACGGAAGGGCCGGACTGGACCTCTGGATTGGGAGCAGGCAACTGGAACTAGCAGAACAGGAACCTCTTCACCTGCACTTAGCCACCGTTGCTGGAGTTGAGCTCCAGCGTGCAGGCAGCCGGCAGGGCTTGCAGGACAAGGTGGAACTGGAATCCAGAGGACCCGCCTCGGGTCTAGAAAACACGAGGGAACAAACTATACTAGACTGCACTAAGCGCTGCACGCAGCCACTAAGCCAGACACACCGGACAGACTAGACAGACAGAAGCTTATCAGGAGCAGGGACTAGGGCAGACATGCAAGCAGGGAAAAGGGGAGACAGGGAATACCCACAAGGCAAACCCACTAGCTAGGTCGAGGCAGGTAACAGGATATCCCCAGAAGATACACGCTAGCTAGACAGATACAGGAATCAGGATACATAAGCAGGGATCCGGATAAGCACAGGATATACAAGCAAGGTACAAGGTAGACACACGAGACAGAAGGTAGCTAGGCAGAGCGAAAAGCCGGATAACACTTGCTAGCCAAAACCAGGACTCAGGACGAACAAGCAAGGACCAGGATGTGCACACAGGATATACAAGGTTCAGGATGTGCGCACAGGAAAGATGGCAGCTAGGCAGAGTGGAAAGCCGGATAACCCTAGCTAGCCAAAACCAGGACTCAGGACGAACAAGCAGGGACCATGATGTGCACACAGGATATACAAGGTTCAGGATGTGCACACAGAATATACAAGCAGGGAGTAGGGCAGGCTGCAAACACAGATGGGGAAACCCGGGCTGAGCTGCAGAGGCTACCTTCACAGCGAAGGCAGAAGGACTAGCAGCCCACAGGTACTGGGAACAGAAGGGCACCAGCCCACACAGAAGGACAAGCAGCCCACAGGTACTAAACAGAAGAGCAAGAAGCCCACACAGAAGGGCAAGCAGCCCACAGGTCCTAAACAGAAGAGAAAGCAGCCCATAGGTACAAAACAGAACAGCAAGAAGCCCACACAGAAGACAGGCTTAGAAGCAGCAGCAACACACTGACTAATCTGTAGGCCTCTGGGCATGACACCAGACAATGACACCATGCGAAGGCCCTGACTGCAAGTACAGGCCTTCCTTATAAAGGAACTCATGATGAGTCACCACCAGCAGGACAGAAGCAGGAAGTTCCTTGCCTCTAAACAGAGGCTTGACACACAGAGGAAGTGAGCCCACAGGAAGGACAAGCAGGAGCCATCTTGGATACTGGCATAGAGGTGGCGGCAGCCATCTTGGAAGAGGCATAGCCCACACAGGTGAGGTCCAGTAAGGCAATCAGCACACAGAACCAGAGAGAAACTAAGACAGAGACAGACACAGAGACAAGCAGAAGCCAGCACAGCCACTGACTCCAGAAACAGGGTAAGTATGAGGATGGTCACGGCCACAGACGTGACAACCAGCTATGGTGTAACCGGCTCCAGAAACCTGGAAATTCAATGTTGGAGCCCAGACATGGCCCGGCACTGAATTTTGGGCATAATGCTGTCAGTGGTCAGCAAAATGCCGAGCGCCATCGGCTGAATATTGATCCCTTATATTTTATTTATGCTGATGATATGCACTCTGATTCTTGATTTCTTGAATAATATACACAAATGCTTACAACAAAGTTTTTCCTCATGGTTTTGCTGATGAAGGCTCATTATTTTGTAGATAGTGAGCAAAGAAAAATCTACACTTGTTAAAGACCTGATACTAGATGGCATGGAACTATCATTATCAAGAATTCAAAAATACATGGAAGGTAAAACACTAACATACTACTAACCTATACTCCAGGAGGATGAATTACTGAAAGAGATATTCCCATCTCCACCAGTACTGGCCTTCTGACAGCCACCCAACTTAAAACACAAGCTAATCAGAAGTAAACTTCCATCACAGACTGAAAAGGAACAGAAGGGCACACGTCCCTGTAATTTATCCAGTTGCAAACTATGCCAAAATATTTCACAGGACCCCACAGTTATCCACAAAGGAAGATATTCAACATAAAGGGATCTTTCACTTGCTCATCTTCCAATGTGGTATATATCATTCAGTGTAAAAAAAAGTAACGAAGGATGCTATATTGGAGAAACAGGCCAGATGCTTAAGACAAGATTCAATTTACATAGACATCACATGAACAATTCAGCCAGTAGGGCCCCCACCCCGTTGGGACAGCACTTCACAGAACCAGGACACTGTACCAGTGATTTCACAGTGAGAATACTGAAAGGTAACTTTAAAACCATACAAGAACGTAAGACCTTTGAAGTCAGAATGATTGAATATTTTAACACCCAACAGAAAGGACTTAACAAAGATCTGGGGTTCCTAGCCCATTATAAACCATAAAGCTGTGTCTCTGTTGATCACCCCACCCCTCACCTATCCACACCCATCCTGTTAGAATATCAATGATATGCTTTGATGTCCCCATGCATACCTCCTACCCACCCCCATCCTCCCACCCTGTCAGACTGTCCATAGTAATGCTTGAATGTTTTCACTTATATACACTGTCAGCTAGCACATTTGCTTATTTCCGATCTGAGGAAGAAGGGCAACCTTCGAAAGCTAATCAAGAAATGTATTAAGTTATGTCCAATAAAAAAGGTATCATCTTATTTTCTTTTCCATGTTTTATTTTGTTTGATTTCTATTGATAATACTAACAACAATAAAGTGTTTTACCGCTATCCACTTGAAACCCGGTTATGTTGCAGTGAAAGAATTATGTTTAAACAAACAAGCCTCAATCATCCAGGGTGAGATTACATATTATCAAACACCCTCTTTGGACATCTCATCATAGGCTTACCAACCATGCCCAGGAAAGCAGCAGTGTAAAAACTCCACAAAGAAAAAAAACAGAGTTCTACTTCAAAATACGGGCCTGGAGGCTATCAAATACACCACAAACTGCTAATCAAAAACGACACTGACCAAGACTCTATCTCCCACCTTACCTTTCTCTCTATCACCTATCTCTACCTACCCATCCATCCTATTACTATGTTATACTTAATTTCCTACTTTACATAACAAAATTCTGTTACCTATTACTATGTAAGCCGCATTGAGCCTGCTTTTAGTGGGAAAGTGCAGGATACAAATGTAATAATAAATAAATAAATAAACACAACCCTGTTTCAAAGAGGATGCAAAATACTGAAGAAAACAATCAAAGTCTTTTTATCACAAAACGTGTTTCTATAGCAAAAAAGTACTTTATATATAGAAGAAAGCCAAACACCTATCTGTGCTGTGGAGTCCACAATATTGGATTATTCATAGCATCATGCAGTATCCACCGACTCTCTGTTCACAGGTACGCATAACACCTTATGCCAACTTGCACATATTTGCAATGGTGAGACTAAATTCGCTTCATTTTTCCACCTCAACAAGAGATGTGGGCCCCCCTTATTTTGTAGCCCTGCTTCAGGAGGGGAAATAATAATTCTTCAAAATGGAGTTGGTGTTTAAAAGAACACCACTGCCACAAGTCATCAATGAAAAAGCAGAACATCAACAGCCTTCTCTCATTGGTCAAATAACAGTTCAATGAAATCCAATGACTAGTAAAATGCTTCTCACTCTACCAGGCCATTTATATCTTCAGGCTACATTGTATATAGTTTGCAAATCCAGCATTGTTCTCACTGATTAAGATGTCTAGAAATATCACCTCCCCTTTTGGTAAATAGTTGATCAAAAGTTATACAAATTAAGTCCTCAAATCAATGCTATTTTTGTAAACAATGACGAACTAATGAAACTTCAATTTTCTGTTTAGAGATACAATGTTTGTGTTCCATCATTCATGTCTTCAGTTGGCATTTAGTTTGTCCTATGCATAGTAACCACACAGACATGTTATTTTATAGATTACACATTTGGAAGAACAAATAGTAGAACACTGTAACAGGAACCAGCACTGATGCACTGGCCTCCAGAATTGAGAGGCCTGTTCCATCATAATACAAACACACCACATTTCTGGTGCCCCATATAGTACTCGTAGGTACAGACCATACATCGGACCTTACATAAACTGTCCGCCATGTTAGTATTTCTAGATAGGCCACCAAACATTGAGATTGTCTAAAGATATCATGTACTGATAACATGGGCCAATGTTTTTGTATGACCTTAGATACTTTGTTAAAAAACTTGTATATTTTAACACACACGGAGTTTTATTATTCCCTTCCCGATGACATTGGGGATTTGATAACCACTCACAGCGATTGTATAAAGCTCTCTTATAAGCTTGCTTTACTGTAGTCCTTGGATAACCTCTTTCTTTGAATTTTTCTTGTAAAACCTTTGATTATTGCTTGTAGACCATAACATCATCACAGATCCAACAATATCGAAGAAACTGCAAAAACGGAAGACTATTCTTTACATGGTAAGGATCCATGCTCACAAAACGCAACAAAGAGTTGTGATCCGAAGGTTTAGAATAACACTGGTATGACATTGACCTTCACAAATAGAAATTTGTACATCCAAAAAGGTAATAGTTTGAGAATGACAAGTGTGTTGAAACTTGATAGTAGGATGATATGATTTAAATTATTATCCACAAAAACCTTAAGATCTGCTTCATTGTCTTGCCAAGGAAGAAAATCTCGTTGACAAATTTCCACCAGCACATACCAATTGAAATCCTGTCAGTTTGTAAATTAAATCCTGTTACAGGAGGCTCATGAACAAGGTAGTGACAGAAGGGCTGTGGTGTACCTAGGGTATTTGACACCCAGGGTCGTTCATTTTTAACATCCTCCTCCAAAATCCAGTACTAGGCATACCGAGAATACAAAACACTCCAGGACCTATAGAGCAATTTTACACAAGGGGGTACCTAGAAAAAGGAAACATCTTAAACACTGCAGTGAGCACTATAACATCAATTCACCTATTGTAAAATGAAACCAGCTAGAATAGTACAGATCCTCGATCCTGCCCCTTCCATCACTGTCTGCCCTGTCTTTCGCTCTCTCTCTCTGCCTTCCAACCACTATCTGCCCTCTATTGCCTTTCCATCTAGTGTCTACTCTATCTCTGCCCCTTCCATCTACCATTTGCCCCGGTCTGCCCTCTCTTCTCCCCCTTCCAACCACTGTCTTCGCTCTCTCTCTCTCTCCCTTCCATTCACTGCCTGCCCTTTCTTTCCATTCCATCCAGGGTTTACCCCCTCTCTCTGGCCTCTTCTTCCATCCACCATTTGACCTCCCATCCTCCATGTTCTGTCCTCCCTCTCCCTTCCATCCAGCATCTGTCCCTTCTCTCTCTTTCTGCCCCCTCTTTTCAGCCCCCAGTTCCAGCTCCATTATCCCACCTGCCCCCAGTTCCAGCTCCATTATCCCACCAGTCCAGTTTCAGCTCCTAGTTTCAGCCCCAGCCCTTTTCTCTCACCAGTCCTGAGCTTCAACCCCAGCTACTTTCTCCCTGTCCCCTTTTCAGCCCCCAGTCCCCACAGTTTCAGCCCCTGCCCCTTTTTAGCCCCCAGTTCCAGTACTGGTCCCCCTATCTACCTACCCTCCTTTTAGCCCCCAGTTCCAGTCACCTTCATCCACCAGCCACCCTTTTCAGCCCTAGCCCCATTCTCTCTTCTGCCCCCCTTTTCAGCCCCAGACCCATTCTCCCACTTGTCCCTGCCCTAGGCATGGCCCCATTCTCCCTCCTGCCTGCTTCTCAGACCCCAGTTCGAGCTCCAGCCCCCTTCTCCCAACTGAGACCCCCCCCCTTTTCAGCCCTCCTGACCCAGTCCCCACCTGCCTACCCTCAACTCCCTCGATAGCCCCCTTATCTCTGCCCCACAGACCCCAGCATTTTAAAAATCTCTGAATCAGCAGCACAGTGCCAGCATGCAGTGCCTCGCATCTGTGAAACAAGCAGATCACCTTGGGCCTCCCCTCACTGTGTCCCGCCCTTGCAGAAATAGGAAGTTACATCAGAGGAGGGCGGGACACAGTGAGGGAAGGCCCGAGGCGATCTGCTTGTTTCACAGAAGCGAGGCACTGCATGCTGGCGCTGCACTGCCAATTCAGAGATTTTAAAAATGCTGGGGACCGGGTGGCAGAGAGAAGGGGGCTGTCAAGGGAGCTGAGGGTAGGCAGGTGGAGACTGAGAATGGGGACTGTCGAGGAGAGGTAACAGCAGCGTGGAGGAGGGGCCTAGTGGTTAGGGTGGTGGACTTTGGTCCTGGGGAACTGAGGAACTGAGTTTGATTCCCACTTCAGGCACAGGCAGCTCCTTGTGACTCTGGACAAGTCACTTAACCCTCCGATTGCCCCATGTAAGCCGCATTGAGCCTGCCATGAGTGGGAAAGCACAGGGTACAAATGTAACAAAAAAAAAATAATAAAAAAATAAAAGGACGGGTCGAGAGCAGCGGGAGCGGAGCATCCCCCCTTTGTATTTACACCCGGGGTGGACCATCCCCAGTGCCCCGCCCTTCGTACACCACTGCCGAAGGGGCCAAATGACAAACCCATCGCTATGCCCAAAAGCTGCAGTTGTATCTGTCTTGAA